>NW_020174707.1:644080-651972 GCF_003031525.2 Neophocaena asiaeorientalis asiaeorientalis
CCACTCCTGCCCCCAAGTCATAGAGGCCCTCAGCCTGCCGAGAGAGGGACTCTTTGACACCCCTCTTTCAAGCCCGGACCGCACCCTCTTTGTAGTATGCTTGCTCCCTGTTTTCTTAGGTTCCTTCGCAGGGGCATGGAGAAAGTCTCTCGGGTGGCCACAAACCAAATGCTCCTCGGTCCTTAAACCTTGCTTCCTACAGAACCCCCCCCTCCACTGGTCTCCCTTAAGCCTCGGACCTCTGGTCGCCCGACTAGTCCCCTTTCGACGCCCCCATTCAGCATGAAGTAGCCAGAGATCAGAACGCCGCCCCATTACACCAAAAGATGTCGGGATGTAAGGCCAATTGGCCCGAGGCAGGGGAACACAATCAGACCCACAGGTTGCATCAGGCCGAAACTTTCCGGACCACCCACTTCCAGAAACTGACCCGGAGACTTTCCGGACCACCCAGTTCCAGGAACTGACCTGGGGACTTTCCACCCGGCCCAGCCTTCCCGCCTTTCGAGGGGCGGGACTAACGGTCCCCCATGACACCTGAAGAGACCACCGAGTAAGGAACACCCTGCGCCCTCCCGGATTCACCATCCCTTTCCCTTCTTCCCCTATAAATTCTGCCCAAACCCTCGCCCGGGCGCGACTTCTCTGGCCCCTTTCTCTCGGACCAGTGAGCCTCGCCCGGGAGCGTACCCAAATAAAGGTTGTCTCTTAAGTGTCCTCCGGTTTTGGTGTCGTTCCTTACAGTACTGTCCTAGCAAAAGTCACTGGGAAAATGTCACAGTCTGGCCACTGCCAGCTTCCTGGCCCTTCTCCTGTCACCGCCCTCACAGCTGAGTGATGGAGGGGGAGGCACGCTTAGCTCTATTCTCCCGGGCACAGCCCTCCAGGGGGACATGTGAGACTCAGTGTGGCAGGTGATTTTTCAAAGGTAGCCACAAAAATATGTATCCCATCCCCCATGCTCACTAACACTGTGATTGCCACTCTTTCCACTGGGAGGTGGGGGGCTATGTTCCCTCTCCTTGAGCGGGGCTGGTGGCCAATAGATTCTGACCAATAGATCATGGGGGAGAGATACCACATGACTGCCTAGGCCAGGTCATGAAAAGATACAGCTTCTACCTTGCTTCTCGCTTCCTGAGAAGCTCACACTGGGTACCCAGAGTGAGGAAACCCAAATAAGTTCCTGGAGAGCGTTCACACAGAGGCGGGAGCAGGGCTGCGGTCCCCCAGCCGCCAGCCAGCATCAATCACCAGACGTGTGCATGCACAACCCTGCAGATGGCCCCAGCCACCAACCTTCAGGGTTTCCAGCTGAGCTGCGCAGACACTGGAGCAGAGACGAGCCATCCCCACCTGCCCTGTCCAAACGGCTGATCCACAGAATCTGTGAGTATAAGAAATGATTGTTTTAATCCAGTAAGTTGTGGAGGG
This sequence comes from Neophocaena asiaeorientalis asiaeorientalis, assembly GCF_003031525.2. Classification (NCBI taxonomy): domain Eukaryota; kingdom Metazoa; phylum Chordata; class Mammalia; order Artiodactyla; family Phocoenidae; genus Neophocaena; species Neophocaena asiaeorientalis. The sequence goes on from NW_020174707.1 coordinate 645,515, forward strand.
GGCGGGTGTGATTTGTCATACAATCATAGGAAAGAAAACACCAAGCTTCTAAGATCCTGCCACATGAGTAAACCTGGAGGCCATCATGCTAAGTGAAATAAGCCAGACACAGACAAATACTGCTTTATCTCACAGGTGGAATCTCAAAGTCAAATATGTAGATGCAGAGAGATGAATGGTGGTTACCAGGGGTGGGGAGGTGGGGAATGTGGGGAGATGTTGGTCAAAGGGCACAAAGCACTTCTGTAGGAGGAATAAGTTCTGGAGATCCAATGTGCAGCATGGTGACCATAGTTGAAAATATTCTGTCATATGCCGGCAACGTGTCAAACGAGTAGATTTCAGGTGCCCTCATCACACACACAGACAGAAGGTAACTGTGCAGAGATGGGTACGTGAATTCGTGTGACCATAGTAACTATTTACCTACGTATGTGTTTGTCAGATCTTCATGTTGTACACATTAAATATATACAATTTTTATTAACAATTAAGCTAAATTAAAATTTAAAGTAAAATTTAAAAAAAAACAACTAAGCTTCCCCAATTCCCAGGGTTGGCTTGGCTTGGCTTTTATTTGGGTTTGTCTTGACACTGGTCTGGCCCTGGGGGGACAACAGAGGGGTGTCTTCTTGCACACCTCCCCTAACACCATCCCCTCACTCACAGGTCCGAAGGGAGCATACCTGGTGTTTCTACAGGGATGTCCTTCCTAAGAGCTGGGGACAGCAGTTTGTTGGCTGATAATGGGACCAACCAGGTGACTTACAGTCCTGCCTTGTCTCTTGATTAGTTCTGACAATAACCTCATGACAACATCTTCCAGGGAGGCCACCTGCCTCTCCCACCGGGTCCCTCAGGCCCCATAGGCAACCGGATGAGTCCACGTCTACGGAAGCAAAGCCTCGTGATCGGGGCAAGTGCCTGTGGAATTTGTTAGGTTTTCAGTTGTGTAAGTTGGGCCCCTCTAGGGCTCCCTCAGATGTTTTTCATCTCCCTTTTGGCTGTTGCCATCTGCGTGGCCCACTCACGCTGGAAAGACTCTCTAAGCAGGGATGCTCAGCCCAGGGTCCAGCCCAGCCCCATGGACAGATAGTGCTTTAATGATGACCCTGGCAGTGACACTGATGTTGGGCAGCCTAACTCACCCATTACCCCCCCACCCCACGCACACCTGGCTCAGTAAGGGGCCGCCCCTGCAAAGCTGCTCTCCTAGGCTCTTACAGCAACTAACGCCAGGAACTAAAAGCTTCGCAATCTGCTCTAGGAAGCAAAATCACTAACTCCTTTTGAAATTGCTTTTTGCTTGGGGGCTGGGATGCCACTAACTAGCTGTGTGACTTTGGGCTAATTATGTAAACTCTCAAAGCCTCATGCTCCTTATGTGTAAAATATGCCTGGCACCCACCTCAAAGGGTTCGTGAATGAATTCAATGAGATAATAACACGTGCTTGCTGAGCGCTCACTGTGTTCCGGAAACGATGCCACACCCCGTGCCGGTAGTGTTAGTTACTTTGGTCTGGAAGCCGGTGATAAATTTCTGCCACCATAAGCCTAGCTGGGCTCCAAGAAACTACACAAATTATTTGCTTGCAATCATCATTAACTCTATTAAAGGGACTTAAACCTAGTGAATAGTCAATGGATACAGGAACATATCTTGCAAACATAGTGAATAGTCAATGGATACAGGAACATATCTTGCAAACATTTGTTTTCTGTGTGATATGAATTGCGTGACATCAGAAAGTCCACCTTGAGGGACTTCCCTGGCGGTCCAGTGGTTAGGACTCTGCGCTTCCACGGCGGGGGGCACGGGTTCGATCCCTGGTCGGGGAACTAGGATCCCGCAAGCTGCTCGGCGCGGCCAAAAAAAAAAAGTCCACCTAGGTTTTGGCTCTCCAGGTGGCAGTGTGGAGGGGGCACTGACTTAGGAGTGTGACAACTTGGCCTCTCCTTCCACATGGGTCCCACAGCACCCACAGGGTTGGGATTGTCCTGTGGCTTCTCATGATTTGAGGGACACAATCCAAAGCCCTCCCCACGGCTGCAAAGCCCTGTGGGAAGCAGCCCCAGCTCTGGCCCCAACCTCATTTCACTTCAGGCCCCCTGACTTCTTTGCTGAACTTCGGACAGGTCAAATCCACACTTGCCTCAGGGCCTTTGCACTTGCTCCCTCTGCCTGAATGCTCTCCCCACCCCCACCCCCACCCCCACGCAACAGTCCTGGGCTGATGCTCACTTATTCAGACCGCAGCTCAAATGGCCGCCTCCATCATCTCGCCCCTTAACATGCTTTTTTTTTTTTAAGTACTTATCCTGACATTATATTACATCTTTTATGTGTTTATAGTCTATCTCTCCTCATTTGAATGTAAGCTCCCCCAAAACAGGGATTTTGTCCTTATTCACCATTTCATCCCCAGAATCTGGAATGGGATCTGACGCATACTAGATGCTCAATAAAAATGTATAGATGAGCACGTGGCTTTTCTAAAACATCGATCTGAGGCTTTGGTTCACTGGACGACTCCCCTATGCCTTAAGGGTAAACTTTTCCAGAGCCCATCACGATCTGGTCTCTGCATAGCTCTAGTCACCTCCCGACCCTGTCCACTCCCACCATACACACACACACGCACACACACTAATGCACACACGTAACTACACAGACACACAGATACACAAATATATGATCGTGGAACACACAAACATATCCACAGACATACACAGAGACACATGCAGATTTAGATATACAAACATGCACTCACGTACACATACATGGACACACATACACAGATGTATCTATAGACATATACAGGCACACCAGGAGGACACAGACACACACACAAACAGACGTAGACACATGCACAACACATAGATACACAAATACACACATAGAGACACACAGAGATACGTGCACGGAGACACACACACTCTCAGCCCACAGTTCCATAGACCCAGCACACTCATGATCATCGGTAGGAATTTACCATTTTGCACGTGCCCCTCCTTCTCCCCAGCTTCTACCCTCTCCTGGACAGCTCCTACTCCTGCCTCAGGGCACAGCTCTGAGGTCATCCTCCCCAAAGAGTCAGTACCACATGGCGGTAAACAGTACAGACTCTGGAGCCAGACTCCCTGAATTCAAATTCTGGCTATGCTGCTTGCTAGCTGTGTGCCCTAGGACAAGTTACTTAACCTTTCTGAGCCTCAGTTTCCCCCCACAGTAAACAGGGATGGTGATGAAACTAGTACCTACCTCACGGAGTCATTGGAGTTGGAGTTAATACATGTAAAGTGGCCCAGAATGAAGATGAATTAGCCATTATGGTTACTTCCTGACCACCCCTAAGACTCGATTCAGGGCTGCCCCCAAGTTCTCCTTAGCATCAGTACAGCTGCCTCTGTAGCGTGGACCCGTCTGCATTACAAACGCGTGTTTATCGTCTTTCTCTGCAACAGGCCCCGGAGGCCCGTGGAGGGCGTCCTGTGCACCTGGAGCCCCAGTGCCCAGCCCAGGGCCTGTACACCAGGTGCTCAACGCATATTCCCTGAGGGCGAGTATGCCCTCGAGTGATCCACTGAGTTGCCCTGGGATGTCAAGTTCCCTTCTGTAAAGTAACATCACTGGACTGCGAGTTTCCTAAGGCCCTTCTGGGTCAAATGGTCTGTGATTCTTCAGTTCCATGCCCGACCCCCTATGTGAAAAAATAAGTTCTTCCTTTATTATACCAAAACTATAATCATATCTTCATAAAAGCTCTTTCAACTCCTCCAGATCTTTTCCAAAGGGAACGTGCGAAATAATGGGCATCAAGGGCCCTTAGAAACGAGATCAATCCCAACCTTTCTCTGAGGAGAGGACCAAGGCCCAGAGACTGAAGCTGGCTTGTTCAAGGTCACTCAGCAAGCTAATAGAAGACCCAGGGCCACAATACAGGGGTCCTGGTTCACTGCACTATTTTTTTCTGCACGTGCACACAAAAATGATTCAGGGAGATTCTTCAGCAGAGGCAGAAGAGTGAAAGCTAGCAAAATTTGGATGGAAATTTAAGAGAGAGGATGAGTCAGTGATACTCTTTAAAGTATCACTCGGTGCTTTTGCTGTGACAGTACATAAAAATAACACTAGCTAACTGGTTTAGTGAATTCTTGCCACCAGCCAGACACTGCCTTAAACACTTGACACACTTTTTCTCATTTAAACCTCCAAACGATGCTCTGAGGAAGGTGCCCATTTTACAGATGAGGAAACTGAGGCTTAGAGAGGAAAAGTAACTTTCCCAAAGGTACCCAGACAGTAAGTGGTAGAACCAGGATCTGAAACAATGTGGTGTGATGACAGCTCCAGATCCCTGACTCTGGCGCCGTCCTATGTGCCAGCCCCATCAATCAACACACCTTCTTAAATTAAATTAACATCCCTTGGCAGACTGCTGCATTTTTCAGAAACAAGTTCACCCAGCAAATTTTGGACTGAGCATTTCTGTGCTGTACCTTTTCCCCTTGTTTTTCCTTATTTTTCTTTTAAGGTCAGTTTTACTTAAGAACGTCTTTTTGTTGCTGTTGTTGTTGTTTCTGGCCACACCATGTGGCTCACGGGATCTTAGTTCCCCAACCAGGAATCGAACTCGGGTCCCGGCAGTGAAAGCGTCGAGTCCTAACCACTAGACTGCCAGGGAGTTCCCTTCCCTATTTTTTTTTTTTCAGTGACTTGCAGTGTAGACAATATGTGTGTCACAGACACAAACTCAGAGAGGTGGAAGTGGGAAGAGGATTACAGAAGATACCAGTGGTATCAGTGAGCCATTGCTGGGCAGCAACATACAACAATAAACGTTTATTCTCATACTCACAGGTCTCAGGGTGAACTGGCATGGCTCTGTTTCAGGTGTGCAGCTGCAGGTTGGCTGGGCTAGGCTGGACTGAACTCCAAGTTCTGGGTTCAGGTCAGGCTCACAGATCTCCTGGTTCTTCTGACACCAGCTGGCTCCCTGGGGCATGTTCTCTCATAACGATGACAGAAATGCAAGAGGACAAATGCAAACTCATGGTACCACTTAAGGCTTAGGCTTGGAACCGGCCATGTCATCACTTCCATCTACACGCCGAAGGCCACAGCAAGTTACACGGCCAAGTCCAGCGTCAATGGGGTGGAAAATAGACCCCAGCTCTTATGGGAGGCATGCCAGTGGCACGGATAGAGGGAGGGGTGAGAAATTGGAAGCAGTTATGTAAGCTACTGCGGGGGTCATTCGAAAATTCGGGGAGATCTGATCATCAGCACGTTTTATGAAGATGGGGGAGAGAGGGAGGGGGAAGGACGGAGACTGGCGTTACCTGTATTTCAAGTTCTGGGACAAGATGTCCCATTGCATCTTGAATTCAGGCCTGAGGTTTCCAGGGAAACTTCTGGGCTCAGCAGAGGACGTAGGGACAAGCCACCTCCTCAGGTGTGTTCCCAGACCACGAGCAGAGCAGCGGTTATCTCTGTTAAATCAGACACCTGCTCAGTGCCCAGCCTGCATGGCATGAAGGGCTGCAGCCCTGATCACTTGAGGGAGGCTCACAGGGAAAGCAGGTGGGCACACGCAGACGGCCCAGACGCCTCCGCGCACCTGAACGCCAACCAGATGGCCACGCTGCCTCTTGTACCGGCACCTCTCCTCCCTGAGGTCACGATGCCTATTCTTCCTCCTTCTGTGTCTTGAGCTAGCAAGGAGACAATGCCACCCATACAGGGCTGGAAAATGGAGTCAAGGGATTGGCTGAGCTCTTCCTGCCCCGGATATGCTGTCTTTCTCACTGCCTCTTATCTGCCTAAACAAACAGACCACTCGCTCCATCGGGCCTCAGTTTCCCCACCTGTAACGACAGGTATAGAATCCTCCTCAGCCCGCCCCTTGCCCTGGGGGCTGTGTGAGGCCGCCGAGTGCTTCTGGGGTGGCGATGAGGGTCTGGAGCCAGATGAGTGTGATCAGGTGGTCCTGGTCCCAGCCTTGGAGGCAGGCTGGCCGGAACCAAATCCAAGCCTCACCACTGTGTAGCCTGGTGACCTCTCAAGCCTCAGTCTTCTCATCAAGAAAATGTTCACAATGATGATACCTACCTCAGAGGAATGCTGCAAGGAGCGTTAAACAAGGAAAGCATGAGACAGTGGCTGGAACATAATGACACTCTGTAATTTACAGATATTCTGGTCATATGTCTCTTAGATTTCTGATGTCCGGGTTGAGCCTTCTATTAAGTCTACGCAGGCACCCTCTGCTTCTGTGGCGACCCTGTTCTAAACACCTCACATCAGGGACTTCCCGGATGTCACAGTGGTTAAGAATCCGCCTGTCAATGCAAGGGACAGGGGTTCGAGCCCTGGTCTGGGAAGATCCCACATGCCGCAGGGCAACAAAGCCCGTGCGCCACAACTACTGAGCCCGTGTGACACAACTACTGAGCG
>NW_020174707.1:652093-662089 GCF_003031525.2 Neophocaena asiaeorientalis asiaeorientalis
AGCTGGGCCCCCAGAACCCCATTCATTAATTCGTTCATTCATCCATTCAATAATTTTTATTTATAAAATTTACGTGCCCAGAACCAGTCCAGACACCGTGGGAAACATGAAGAAATGTAAAACACAACTCGTCTCTCAAGTAACTCCCAGTCTACCTAGGAATCAACGCCTTTAAGTCTAGCATGAAAATCTGAGAGACAGGAGGGGTCTACGGCCTCCTGGCTCAACTCCCACCCAAGGCAAGAAGCGCCCCCGCCCCCAACCCGGTCTATTCCCAAAAGATCCAGCCTCTGCTGAAATCAACCTGGAGACAGGAAGCTCAGGGCCTGACCATGCAGGAGATCAGACCTTTTCTGTTCTTATTGTGAGAAAAAAAATCACTTCCTGACTTTAAGCTGAAATTCAGCTTCCTGCGACTTTTGCCCTCCTTGCATGTCCCCTGAGCCAGACAACTCCTCGCCATCCATCTCCAGGTGCTAATCCCTTCCCACAACACTCCTTTCGTGTAAGGTGTATAGGGGACATCACAAGACACGATATTGATTAATTTGCTAAATCTGTGCTTTCTGGGGTGTTCCATGGAACACTGGTTCCACAGAGCTTAAGTAAGTACGTGCTCAAACAAAATAAGTGCTCATCCGTTGTTCCGCTGAGAAATTCTAGGTAAAGCCAAGCCAACCGGTTTCCGTCACTGAAAGATACCACCTTGAAGCCTGTAAGAGAATCATGTGAGGCTGCAGTATGTCCCCAGATGTCTTGATGCCAGGACTGCACTCTGCTCATGGATCATTACCCAGAGACCAGTGTTCCTCAGAGAGCTCTTTGGGGGGAAAGTAAGTTTAAAAACAAGGAATCCAGACTGTGAGCACGTAGGCAAAGAAGACTGTTCTGAGTTGGATGGTGTAGCAAAAGCCATCACGTCCCGCCTGCCCCCACTTGGCACTTAACGTATCGGCGCCCATGGTGGCCTTGACTTCCGATTGCGAGCACTGCATATCTGCCTGAGAGCTTTCTGGCTACTGGATCCCACTGTGCCCATGAAGGCAGCAGCCTGGAATTCCTAGAAATCTAGCGACCCCCCCTCCCCGAGAGCAGCTGTCAAGCCATGACTGACAGCCCAGCTCCTCCACCCTCGGTTGGGATAACCGACTGCACGGTTCCTCGGGTGGTTCCTTTCCATTCCTGCCTCACTTCCCAGCTCCCCTGCTGTTTTTTCCGGCGATCTCCTTGCAAATAAACTATTTGCATTCAAATCCGGGCCCAGGCTCTGTCATCCTCACCGCTCCCCATCTGCACCAGACACACACGCCTCTCAAGTCTCTCCCTGCCTCAATTTCCCCATTTGTTTTTCCACAGCTTGGGGACTCAGTCTGGCCGGGCGGAAAAGGACTCCAGGCAAGGAGTCATGGGAAAGGAGGAGAGGGCTCTCTCAGGCACATAAATCACTCCGCAGCTGAGAGGCCTGGCGTTCCCAAGCCTGGAAGGTAATTCCCAGGGCTGAGAATAACTTGGCAAGCAACCCCCAAGTCAGGGCGGGACTCAGGGCCAAGCTTCTGGGTCGCTTTTCTCCATTTTTACTGTGGGTGTAACCTTGATCCCTCTGCAGAGGTAAACAATGGGGTCTGAATTACTTGGTTTGGAAAAGGAAGAGGCCCCAGGGAGGTAAACGCCACAGCAATAAATGCAGAGGAGAGACAGCTGTGCACAGCACGCCCGCTTCCCCTCCCCTAGCGCAAACCTGGGGCATCTCTAAAGGCGAAAAGGCATCACTCTTCTCTCCCTCTAGCATGGGCCAGACTTGCTGAAGCCACAAATCACCAAGAAATGTGCAGAAGAAAGTTCGCCATTTCTTGGAATGGAAATAATAATAAATAATAATAATCTGTTCCGTGTATTTAGCCAAGACATTTTCTCCAAGGAGCTTTGCGCTCAAATTTATTATAAGTCCCCAGGGTCTGAATTTTTTTAATTAAAAACTTTTTTACTGGGAAAACATACCAAAAGAAAAAAAATTAACCCCAGAAGTGAGTTATGTGGAGGCGATCACCATCCTGCATTTCTTCAGCATTTGTCTTTTTATTCTTCTCCCTGTGGATGGTTTCACCCTGATCAGTCCTGCAATGTGGATTGTCCATCGCATAAAAAATTAAGCATAAGTGCCTATACCGGACGCCCTGGAAGAGGGTGGGGAAAGGCGTGGAAATACATTGACCATTTCCTAAGTGCCAGGCGCATCCGACATACATTATATTCTTAATTCTCATTACAACCCCGGGACCTAGCGTTTAAGCGAGTGCTGTACGCCTGCTAAGGGCTTTCAATGAGTTACCACATTAAATCCTCACAAAGTCCTCTGGTGTGATTCTTTTAGTGTCCCCATGTTTCAGATGAGGACAATTGAGGCTTAGAGAAGGTAAAACATGAGGAAAAACTCGCACATGGAAACAGGAGGAAACCAGATCTGCCTGGTTCCGGGGCACTAGTTTTCCCTTGGGCGGGCGAGGTGGGGGGCAGAGATCGGCATCGTGCCTCAGGCTCTGCTGGAAGCCCTGTCGAGCCAAGGCTTCCAGTGCAGGTGAGTTATTAGGGATGCGCTCCCAGGAGAAAACAGTAAGGGCCGGCAGAGCAGAACGGGAAAGTGGAGGAAGCCAGGGAAACATGCCAACTCCAAGTCCCAGCCTCAGCCTGATCCCATGGGAGGACTCCGGGAGACAACTTACACCCCAGAGTTTGTCCTGCCTCCAGGGAATGGAGCTGGGGGGGGAGGGGTTTCCACACCAGTCACTGGCTGATGGGTGCCCCAGGGTGGAGGGGGAAAGGGGGACAGGAAACTTCTAGGTGCTTCCAGCTCTCCCTACCTCTGGGGAGGCCGCAGAGTCTAAGGGCAACCCTCTGAAAGCCCCGGCTGTTGGCAGCAGAGCCCCCTGAAGCTAGGGGCTGGTCCCTCAGGCCTGGCAAAAGGGATGGGAGCGAATCTGGGTGGGACACCAGCAATGCGCGCCGCGCTTGGTGACTTCGTTAAACGAGGAGCACCCGGACGGCCAGGACGTTCGCGTTCTTGGGCAGGAGACCCTCCTCCTGCCCCATATATGTGGCTGGGTGAAGAGCTTTGGGAGGGTACCATGACGTTCTGGGCGTAATTGTCAATAGCCTGCCCAGCCCACCCCAAGACGCAGACCACCCGGCCAAGGCTGAGGGGATGAGACATGGGCTGTGGGCCCAAGTTAGCCAACTCGTTACTGGAGAACAACCCATCAGATGTTCTCACTAAGGACTGGAGCTCGGAGGTGGCAGATCCTGCCAGGTCCTCTAGACTCCTGGCTTCGGCTTAACCGAGAAATAGACCCGAGGGCATGTGGCAGTCGGGAGTCAGGGGGCAAAGTCCCCGCGGGGCAGGCTGGGGCAGCCTCTGAGAGCACGCATGTCACTGCAGTGGCGTGGGTTCCAGCCCCGTGTCCGAGGAGCCCGGCTGCACTTTGGTCCCTGTGCCTTGACACTGACAGTGGTGGCCTGACAAAGAAGCCTGCTTTGCTGGTGGCAACCCTAGGGTCCTGCCTGAGGCAGACAGCCAAGAGCCCGAGTCACAGGTTTCCAACCAGAAAGCAGACAGATATAGCCGCTGCCGGGCCACGGCAGTGGCAGAGCAGAGGGTAGGGGTCCACAACCCCTGCCACCAGGGCTTTGGGCCTGGGGCTGCCCTGTGCCTCTCCCGGAGGCAACCCAGGACACGCCGAGCTCAGATGCAAGGGCTCACACACACTCACACACACAATCACGTACACACCCACACAATCATATACACTCACACTCTCACACATATGTATTTACACAGTCACACATATAATCACACACACACACATACAATCTCTCTCACCCGCCTCTCACACCTAGCCTGTCAAAGTACCAAAAAACCCATATGAAGGCACACATTCTGTGTTCTCTATTTATACATGTTGGTATTTGTCAATTTACTTCAATCAATGGAATGAAGCTTCTATTGCGGGACGTTTAGGTTTCCACTGCTTTGCTGTGGCAAACAAACAATGTTGAGTGAATAAAAGTAAGTTTCAATAGGATACGTACAGGATGCTACCACCTTTGTAAAATTTAAAAACATTCAAAACAATGGTGTATGTGGTTTAGGGATACGTACATACATAGTACACGTCTAAAACGTGCAGAAGATGACATGCCAGCCCCTGAGGGGAAGGAAGCAGAGAGGGAAGGAGAGATGGGGTTTTCCCTGTACATGACCCTTGAACAACACAGGGGTACAGGCGCTGACCCTTCTCTCAGTCGAAAATCCAGGTATAATTTATAGTCTGCCCTCCGTATCTGCGATCCCTCTATATCCACGGTTCCACATCTGCGGATTCAACCAACAAGGATGTTGTAGTACTATTGTATTTACTATTGAAAAAAAATCCACGTATAAGTGGACCCACGCAGTTCAAATCCATGATGTTCAAGGGTCAGCTGTATTTGGGAATTTGTATTTTTTAATATACGAAAGAGAGAAATGAAGGAATTGTGGCAAAATATTAAATTTGTCTAACCTCTGTGGCAGGTTCATGGGTGTTTCATATTACTTCCCATAATTTTCTGTGTTTGGAATGTTTCTTATTTTTAAATAATGTTTTAATAATTTTTAAAAGTTCACCTAAAACTGAATATCAACATACCCTATGACTCAGCAATTCTACTCTTAAGTATATACTCAGTGCAATGTGTTTATATGCTCACCCAGACATACACAAAGAACATTCATCCCAGCACAGTCTTACCATCCCTGCTTGGAAAACAAGCCCAATGCATTGTCATGGTCCGTTTCTTTTTTTTTTTTTTTCGTCCAGCTTTATCGAGGTATACTTGACAGATAAGATTTTATATATTTAAAGAGTACAACGTGGTGATTCGATATACATATACTTTGTGAAATGATTATCCAATCAGGTTAATTAACACATCCATCACCTCACACAGTTTTCTACTTTGCATGTGTGATGAGAAGGCTTAAAATCTACTCTCTTAACAAATTTCAAGTATACAATACAGTATTACTAGTGTATGGTCAGCATGCTGTACGTTCAGTCTCCAGAACTTATTCAGCTCATAGCTAAAGGCTTGTAACCCTTTGACCAGCATCTCCCCATTTTCCCCACCCCCTCACCCCCGGTAACCACCATTCTCTGTTTCTATGAATTCAACGTTTTTCTTAACTATTTCACATATAAACGAGATCATCCAGTATTTGTCTTTTTCTGTCTGACCTATTTCACTCAGTAAACATAGTGTCCTCCAGTTTCATCCACGTTGTTGCAAGTGGCAGGATTTCCCTCTTTCTCGTGACTGAATAACATTCGTGTGTGTGTGTGTGTGTGTGTGTGACACACACACGCATATAAGTATAGCTACCCCTGCTCTCTTTTGGTTTCTATTTGCATGGAATATCTTTTTCCATCCCTTCACTTTTAGCCCATGTGTGTGTTCTTAAAGTTGAATGGGTCTCTTGTAGGCATTTTTTAAAATCTATTCAGCCACTCTATGTCTTTTGATTAGAGAAATTAATCCATTTACACTTGAAATAATTATGGGTAGGTAAGGACCTCCTAATGCCTTCTTCTTAATTGTTTTCTGGTTGTTTTACAGTCCCTTTGTTCCTTTCTTCCCCTCTTACTATCTTCCTTTGTGAATTTGATACCTTTCTGTAGTGGTATGCTTTGATTCCCTTCTTTTTACCTTTTGTGTATCTACTGTAGGTCTTTGCTTTGAGGTTACCATGGGGATTACATAAAACATCTTACAGTTATAAAAGTCTATTGTAAGCTGATAACAACTTAACTCTGATTGCATACAAAAACTCTGCCCTTTTACTCTCCTCCCACATTTTTTGTTTTTGATGTCACACTTTACATCTTTTTATATGGTGTATCCATTAACAAATTGTAGCCAAAGTTATTTTTAATACTTCTGTCCTTTAACTTTTATAGTTCACTGATTAGCACACCGCCATATTACAATATTAGAGTACTCTGAATTTTCTTATATGCTTATTTTTAGCAGTGTATTTTATATTTTCATGTGTTTTCATGTTACTAAGTAGCATCCTTTCATTTCAGCTTGAATAACTCCTTTCAGCATCTCTTGTAAGTCAGGTCTAGTGGTGATGAACTTCCTCAGCTTTTGTTTGTCTAAGAAAATCTGTATCTTTCCTTCATTTCTAAGGAAGAGCTCTGCTGGGTAAAGTTTTCTTGGTTGGCAGTTTTTTTTTTCTTTCAGCACTTTGAATATATCACCCCATTCTATCCTGGCCTGCAAGGTTTCTCCTAAGTATGGCTAATAGCCTTACAGGGGTTCCCTTGAATGTGACACCTTCTGATCTCTGGCTGCTCTTCTCCCAGCTCCTCCCTGCCCCTTAGTAATGCAACTCACCTCGCATTCTCAATGAGGCAAAAATGAAGTGAGTTTCTGGGGCAGCATCCCACACTGCCAGGGAAGCCAGGCATTCACTCACATGTTCTCACTTCCTCTGTAGAAGAAAGCATGGGCCGAGGGGGTCTTTCTTGGTACTGAGATGTGCCACCTTGGGAGAGGGGTGATTCAAGTAAAATGAAACTGTTCCTTTTACCCTCTTCAATGCCTCTAATCTCAGAAACTTTTGCTCCAACAGTGTGCTGACTCCAAGACTTCCACAAAGGCAGTGTCATCTGTGAGAGAATGTCAAAAATCTGTGTTCTTTGAGTGGGGGGAATGGTAGAAAACTCCCATTCTACTATCCTGATGATATCACTCTCTAGGGTCTATTTCTTGATCCAGGTGTGGTTACGTGGGTATGTTTGGTTTGTGACAAGCCATCAAATGTATACTTATGATTTGTGCACTTTTCATCATTATCTTACATTTGAATAAAATCTACGTTCATTTTGTTTCCAATAGTGAAAGTTAAGGCACATTCAACATAATGCTCTATGCCTGAGCTATCACATGAAGGTCATTTTCGGCCATTAATTTCTCAGCTCAAATTCATCTATTGATCACCACTGTTGTAACACACTCAATGTCAGACATGAAATTATCGACCTGGAATAGCTCCTAAGTTGCTGCAGTAATAGGAGGTGGGTAGCATCCCTCCAGTGGAATGTCCATTTTCATTCAGACTCCATCAGAAAAGGACTCATCTCATCCCCGAAGGAAATTAAACTATCTCTCCCTGCTCTAGAGCAGTGGACTGATCACGGTTGGGAACCAAGTGCTCAGGTTAGAGGAGGGGGTGCCGGGAAGCTAAAGGAAAAAGCTGATCCACCCAGTCCTCAAGAGAACACACTTCCTTAGACATCATCCACAAATGCCTGGGTCTAGAGCGGCCTTTGAACATGGGCTGAAGCAAGTGAGCAAGCCTGGCCTACACAGCCTTTCAAGGTAGCGATGGCACTTACACAGCACATGTGCCCCCAATCTCCCTGCCAAGCCACTGGCAGACATCACTAATCAATCAAGGCCCTCAGAGATGGGACAAGGTGTCATAGTCCTTCTCAATGTCTCTCTGGGAAACCTGGAAGAAGAAGATCTAGCAAAGAGACTTCCCTGGGTTGTGTGTGTGGAGGGGGGTAGGGATCGTAGTAATGAATATCATTACTAAGAAGAGCAGCTGGGGCTACACAGCACAATGCACTGTTGATTACTCTGAATTTGATGTACGCAGTTATTCCTCTGTTAATTGAAATATATATACTTCGTATTTCAGAAGGCAAACTGTCTTCTTTCTGTGGGCCTAATGTAAAGTACCCCTTTGGACTCTTGTTATATCTGCATAGTACACAATGGGTGGAACCTACTCTATCAATCAGTCGTATCCTTCCACCATAGTGGGGACAAGCCAGGAGGGGAAGAAGCTAGAAACTTCTCCCGTTTCATAATTGTGTACAAGCTAGACCAAGGCAGGACCCCAAGACCAACTGACTCCTTAAAGGTAAAAGTGATGCCTTTCCTGTGTAGAAAACGTGCCCAAAGGAACAGGTTACCAATGGGCAGGGCTGCCATGTTGCACTTGGGGACATCATTCACGTCGTATTTTTATGAGATCTGCTTTCCCTAAAGCTGTGTGCCATGGCGGCTCTGCCCAAAAGTGACTGAGTCAAGGTCCAATGGTAAAGGCTGCCCATGACCCACAACCTGGGAAAAGCCATCTCAGGCCAGGATCAATCGGCCCAGTGATGAGTAAAACACAGCCATGTCTTCTGTTCAGCTGTCGTGTCCAGCTCCCCAGACAGGGGAGGAAGGCTCCAGGGAGGAGGCAAGCCCCACCCCTCCTTTTGCAACCTCAACAGATTCTGAAGCTTGACTGCGGGCAGAGAGGGGAGTTGCTGACGAGACTGCAGACAGCCCTCTATTACCACCTCCCCACCCCAGGAGGACTGACCGCCACACACAGCCACAGTGTCGCTCCCGGGCCAGGGGCTGATGTACGGCGTGGCTCAAATCCAACCATCAAGATGGCTTTTTCTTCATGGCTGAAGTGGCACACTGAGTCTTCTTCTCCTAGGGGAGGTGAAATGGTGACTCAGTCGCTGTTAACCCCGCGTTTAACCCGTCTGTGCTCCTGACACGCGGAGCCAGCCCGTCTCTATTCATCGCAGTGCCGTCTGCTCCCTGACGTGGCCACCTCCACTTAGCCCTCCATTCCTCCCGAGGCCCTCGGGGACACCCCATCCCTTCCCTCACCCCCGCCTCCCTGCCGCAGAGCCAGACCTAAAAAAAAAAACCCTCCAAGGACTTTACAAGTTTCCATTCCGTTTCATTCCCCGATTCTAGACCTAGCTCCTTTGGGCGTTTGTAGATAGCATGAATCCCACGTCTTGGACCTCCCTCTGGGCTGAGTATCCAAAAAGTGAGCAGGTTGCTGATGAAAGGGGAGAGAGGGCTGCTTCTCTCTAGCAGCTGGGCACCACGTATTCTGCCCTTGGGGCAGGATCAAACTTCACAGAATTGAGCATCCTTCTTAATGTCCCATTCGACCTCTCACCAGGAAAGGTTCAAAGAGGTGATAGGTGAGGTCATGGCACGACCTGTGCAAGGGGGCCACACCTGGAGCTAGCTACCAGATGGAGAGCCTTGAGCATCTTACCAATACGTTTGGGCTTCGATGTGTACTAACTGGGAACCATTGAAAGTTCTGAAAGAGGGGAGTAGATAAGCAGAGTGATATTTTAAGAAGATGTGCAGGAGAAAAGGCTGGGGATAGAGGACATGTTAGGGATTCTGCAGTAGCCCAGTCCAGGAGAAAGGAGAGGAGGATCCGGCCCTCAGGAAAGGTCTTGAAAGCTCCAACAGGGAGGGGCAAGCTACAGGGCTGAGCTAGCAAAGAAGCCGAGGCAACAGCCTCCTCTTGCAGCCCACCCAGAATGGAAGGGAGATGTGTGGAAGTGATGCGGCCTTAGAGAACATCCAAGCCAGCCGCCTTGTCTCACGGGTGACGAAACTGCGACCAGAGCCCGGAGGAAGTGATTCTGTTGAGTGCCGGGTCTGGACCAGTCACGATGCAAGTACTTCATGATCTCTCCCCAAGAACCCAATGAACCATCTTTCTAGGATCAGGAAACTTGGCACAGAGAGGTTCACAGATTTGCCCCGGGGCCAGGGCTAGAAGCCAGCCTGCACTTCACTCCTCTGTGCCACCTCTCTGAAGGAAAAGGGCCTGATCTTCTAGAAACCAGCAGTGGCCTTGGTTTTAGGTCAAAGGGCAATAGTGGGAGAGACAGCCAAGTGCACAGCACCCACCCAGGGTGGAGAATGTAGAGGGGGACCCAGACGCTGGAACGTGGGGGCAACTACAAATTGAAAGTCTGAAAAGAGCAGCAGCGTGATGAGTCACCAGAAAACCAGAAAGCTAAGTTCAGCTGTGAACTCCGGTGCGGATCACCGAAGAGCCCCTGCCCGCAGCCAGAAGCCCTCGTGAGAACTGGCCCTCACTCAGAGGGGCAGGAGCATCAGAAAAGG
>NW_020174707.1:662183-670511 GCF_003031525.2 Neophocaena asiaeorientalis asiaeorientalis
GCTGAGGGTGGGCTTTCCAGAGAAACTTGTACGGGAGAGAGGGAAACAGGGCAACCAGCGAAACAGAGATATGGGCTTAGTTGAGGGCGAGGGCAATTAACTGCCCCGGTTTGCCCAGGAATGAGGGTTTCCCGGGATGTGGACCTTCAGGCTGAAAATTGAGAGTCCCAAGAAAACTGGGACAGATTGGGCACCGTACTTCGCCCTGATCCCACAGGGAGCTCAGGAACAGGGAACTCACCACAGAGTTGTCCCCTCCCCTTAAAGCAAAGAGTCCAGGCTTTTGTACTGGTCGTTGGCTGTGCCTCTCCCTGACCCCTGGGTAGGGGGTCACCTCCCAGGTACCGCTGGGGAAAGCGGATCCCATTGACTGAGAGCAGTCCTTCGAGAAGGAGGCAGCTGTGAGCTGATGACAGCCAACACTGGCCCCGGCCGATGGGCAGGTGCACCAGCCAGGTAGAGGGGATCCGGACGAGGCAACAACAGTGTCTGCTACATTAGGAACGTGGCCTGGTGGGGGGCTTCTGGGGACAGGTTTGAGGGTAGGTTGGTTCAATCCCTTACCTCCCACGGGACCCAGTGGCATTGTTGGAGGCTTTCACCAAGGCCTGTTTGATACAGGTGACAAGGCCGCAAATGAAACTTGTGGTTCACGACAGCACTCCAGCCACAATTCAGTGTAGCTGAGTTTTGAGAAAACTCACCTGTCATTTTTTTTTTCAAACTGCAAGGGTTCCTTGGGACTCCTTAGCAGTGTATCAAGTTTGATGAAACTTATTCGTTAGCACTTTTAAAAATACAGTTATTGTGGAATGAATAGAGACGTGAAATGCTACATATTCCTAAGGTTCATATGAGGTTTTTCCGGGAATTTGCTCGACAAGCATTTATGGAGCACCTACTATGCACGAGCTGGCTCAGTGCTGCATGCTGGGGGGAGGAGACGAATAGCACAAGGTCCCCACCCTCAGGGAGTTCACAGTCCCGATACAAAAACACATAAATCCCAGTGAAAGTGCTGAGGAATTATAGAGTATGGGGCATCAGCTGTACCCAGGGCAGGACATTGGGTGTAAGGGGTCTTGAAGGTTTCCCTGAGAGATGATCTTTAGAGATGAAGAATTTGTCAGCTTGAAGCAGACACTGTGTACATCTTCCCAATAGCTGTTCTCCACTTTTTCCTGAGTTTTTCTTGGGAAAAAAAGGTCATCTGGAATAAAAACTACATTTCCCAGAATCCTTTGCAGCTAGACCTGGCCAAGTTTGTTGGTCAATGGGATTAAGGTGCCCCGTGTGGCTTCCAGGAGGTGTCCTTAAATGGAAAAGCCATGCCTTCCTCACCTCTCCCCACTTCCTGTTGGTTGCTGGACTGCAGAGGTAATGGCTGGCACTTTCGCAGCCATCTTGAACCGTGAAGTGCACCCGTGTGCTAAAGAGGGCAGATTAAAAAGATGGAAGAATCCTGAGTCTCTCACAACTTTGTGAAACTAACTGAACAGGCTTGGGCTGTGTAACTCCAGCTTCACTGACAGAAATCTACTTCTACTGTGTTAAAGCCACTGTTATTTTGGATTTTCTATCCCTCATTGCCAAAGCTAATCCTAACAGGTAAAGTGAGAGTAGAGCAGTTCTATTCCAGATGCACAGGCTGTGAATTACCATGGCCCTGGCTTTGGCTTGTGTGGGTTATTTTACTGTCCCTTCCAATTTCCCATCAGCACGTCTGCGTTTTCTCTCTCTTAGCCCCTGCGGTGGGTGCCAGGGTATACTGACCAGAGCCCTTTTCAGGAGGGAAGGACTTGGTGCCCCAGGTGATGGAAGTGGTGTCAGCAAATAGCCTTTGACTGTCAGCCTCCTGAGGCTGCGTGTCTCACCTAAGGTCATTCTTCTTCCCAACGTAGCCTCCATCAATGCCTGATCAGTGCGGGGATAGGGAGGCCTGGCCATCGCAGCCCAGCTGAGGACCCCTCCGAAGGACCATCCCTTAGCTCCAGAGCTCCCTGGGGCATCAGCCGAGGCTGTTTGGGGGCTTGCATTGCACATCAACTTCTCCTTCTGCCCACTCCTGCTTTCTTCACTTTCCTTCCACAGGGGTCGATCTCAACGGTCCTCCTTAGTTTTATTGTCCTATACTTTAAACTCTATCTCAGAGTCTGCTTCCTAAGCTTCCTAGACCCAAGCTGCAACAACCCTGATTTTTTGGCCCCTGGCCTCTGTCCCAGTCCTTCAGCCTCTCCTTCCCCACCCCATCTCTTAATAGCAATTTAGGGCCAGTGACACCAACGCCTAACACTGTGTGCATTTAGCACCTAATGCAATTAGCACTTAATATGAGCTTCCTATGATGCTAATGGAAGCCTCTCCGCTGAGCTGAGTTAGCATTCCCTCTGGCCTTCTCCAAGTGGCCCACAGGGAGGCAAGTTGAGTAAACTGAGCCCTGAGTAAAAATCAGGAGACCTGGGTTCCCTTCCCCTCTTTGCCTCCAGCGTGACCTCAGAGCAGCCACTCAACTTCTCTGACCTTCAAATGCTTGAACCAGAAAGCAGAAGCCACAACTTTGACTTTAGAGGGCATTTTGGTCACTAAACCAGGGGTTGGCAAACGATGGCTTGTGGGCCGAATCGGGCCTGTCGCCTGTTTTGGTTTTTTTTTAATAATTTATTTATTTTATTTATTTAGCTTTGGCTGCGTTGGGTCTTCGTTGCTGTGTAGGCTTTCTCTAGTTGCGGTGAGCGGGGGCCACTCCCTGTTGCGGTGCACAGGCCTCTCATCACGGTGGCCTCTCTTGTTGTGGAGCATAGGCTCCGGGCACGTGGGCTTCAGTAGTCGTAGCACACGGGCTCAGTAGTTGTGGTTCACGGGCTCTAGAGCGCAGGCCCAGCAACCGTGGCGCACGGGCTTAGTTGCTCCGCAACATGTGGGATCCTCCCGGACCAGGGCTCGAACCCACGTTGCCTGCATTGGCAGACGGACCCGCAACTGCTGCGCCACGAGGGAAGCCCTATCGCCTGTTTTTATAAATAAAAATTTATCGGAACACAACCATGCCCATCTGTTTCAATGTTAATGATGGCTGCTTTTATACTACAACGGCAGAGTTTCGTAGTTGCGATGGAGATTGTATGGCCCGCAAAACCTAAAATTTACTATCTGGTCCTTTGTAGAAAAAGTTGGCTGCTCCCTGGTCTAAATGAATTAAGGTGCTATTGTATCTCTTGCCTCAAGAGTTATGACTGGACTGGAATCTGCCCATATTATTCAATATTTATTGAGCACCTACTAAGTGCAAGGCCCCATTGTAGACACTGGGACAGCAGCAGTGAACAAACCAGTTGCAGCCCCTGCTCTCCCAGAGCCTACATTCCAGTGGAGGAGCTAGACAGTAAACAAACAAACCAATAGACATCTGCCAAGGGGCCATAAGTGCTATGGAGAAAAATAAAGCAGGGTGTGGGAAAGAGGGATAGAGGTAAGGCAGGCCTGAGATTTTAAGTTGAATGGTTGAGGAGGGCTCTCTGATGGGGTAGCACTGGAGCAGAGACCTGAGGGAAGGAACAGAGTGAGCCATGTAGATATCTGAGGTAAAAGCATTCCAAACAGAAGGAACAATCCAGTGCAAAGGACCTGAGGCAGGAGCACAGCTGGTTTGTTCAAGACACATAAGGATCCTGTGTGTACGTGCACCCCAGTGTTCACTGCAGCACTATTCACAATAGCCAGGACATGGAAGCAACCTAAATGTCCATCGACAGGTGAATGGATAAAGAAGATGTGGCACATATATACAATGGAATATTACTCAGCCATAAAAAAGAACAAAATAATGCCATTTGCAGCAACATGGATGAACCTAGACATTGTCATATTGAGCGAAGTAAGTCAGAGACAAATATCATATGATATTGCTTATATGTGAAATCTAAAAAAAAATGGTACAAATGAACTTATTTACAAAGCAGAAATAGAGTCACAGATGTAAAAAACAAACTTATGGTCACCAGGCGGGAAAGGTGGGGGAAGGGATAAATTGGGAGATTGGGATTGACGTATACACACTACTATATATAAAATAGATAACTAATAAGGACCTACTGTATAGCACAGGGAACTCTACTCAATACTCTGTAATGGCCTATATGGGAAAAGAATCTAAAAAAGTGTGGATATATATATATATGCATAACTGATTCACTTTGCTGTACAGCAGAAACCAACACAACATTGTAAATCAACTGTACTCCAATAAAAAATAAATATAACTGAATCACTTTGCTATACACCTGAAACTAACACAACATTGGAAATCAACTAGACTCCAATAAAATTTTTGTTTTGTTTTGTTTTGCTTAGGTTGCCTTTTAATCATTATCTCCTCAGAAAAGATGATTCTAAAGATTATGACTGGATAAAGAAGATGTGGCACATATATACAATGGAATATTACTCAGCCATAAAAAGAAACGAAATTGAGAAAAAAATAAAATTTTTTAAAGAAAGATTATGACCAAATTTCACAACATAATAAAGAATACTTTTTCATTCATTATAAAATCTTATTTCCAAAGTTAGCAAATTACCTAGAAAATCAAGCTTTAATCAAGATTTATGTTCTGGAGACTTTGGAAGAAGGACTTTCTTTTAAACACAAATATTTAAAAGAAGAAAAGTGCATCCTTTTTTAAGATTCTTGAACATTTTCATCAAATGATGGTGTTTCTTTTTAAAAATTAAGCCTTCTTTAAAAGAATCTTCACTTTCATTTTATAACTTAGAAATTTCAGATAAGCACATCA
The DNA here is from genome assembly GCF_003031525.2 of Neophocaena asiaeorientalis asiaeorientalis. Classification (NCBI taxonomy): domain Eukaryota; kingdom Metazoa; phylum Chordata; class Mammalia; order Artiodactyla; family Phocoenidae; genus Neophocaena; species Neophocaena asiaeorientalis. The sequence goes on from NW_020174707.1 coordinate 666,977, forward strand.
ATAGAAAAGAAAGATTATGACCAAATTTCACAACATAATAAAGAATACTTTTTCATTCATTATAAAATCTTATTTCCAAAGTTAGCAAATTACCTAGAAAATCAAGCTTTAATCAAGATTTATGTCCTGAGACTTTGGAAGAAGGACTTTCTTTTAAACACAGATATTTAAAAGAAAAAAAGTGCATCCTTTTTTAAGGTTCTTGAATATTTTCATCAAATGGTGGTGTTTCTTTTTAAAAATTAAGCTTTCTTCAAAAGAAGCTTCACTTTCATTTTGTAACAGAAATTCCAAATAAGCACAACAATAGAATCACGCAGGGAACTCCCACTTCTCCATCAGCCGATATCACATTTTTAACACATAACCAATGTTATTTCATTTATGCTTTTTCCTGCCTCCTCCCCCCGATTGCCAATAAAAATTAAAAAAAAAAAAGATCCCAGTGTGGCTGGAACAGAAAGGATGGGGGGGGCGACAAAGAGGAGGTGAGACCAAGGCGGTCACAGGGGGTCACATCCCAGAGGGCGTTGCAGGGCATTGTAAGGACTCCTCTAGTTCTTACTGTGAGAAGGAGGTAGTGTCACAAGAGGGCTCTGAGCAGGGGAGGGACATGTCTGACTCAGGTTTAAGGATCCGTGTGGCCAACAGACTGTAGAAATCACAGGGAGCAGCAGGGAGGACAGTAACAATCCGAGTGACAGATGAGGTGTCTCAGACCAGGGAGGTGGAAGCAGAGATAGGGAGAGGTGGTCACGTTTGGGCTGTTTTGAGCGAGATGTAGAGCCAATAGGCGAGCGTGCTTGTTCCATGAATGCGGCTTGAGGTGGAATTACCCACTTCAGTCCTTTCCCCTGCTCTTCCTTAAATGGGGATATTGTGCCCTCAAGTCATTTTTGGGATGCCTGGCATGGTAGGAATTTACTGACCCTGGAAGCCCACCTTGTCAGAAATTATCTATGTGAACGTCAGCCCTGAGGGGGTAGGTCTGTCCTCACCAAAGGGGATTTCAGCGGTTAGTGACGGTGCAGAAGTTCCTCCTGGTGCCCCCTCCTTTTTAACTCACAGCAAAGTTCCTGTGGGGTTCAGAGCTGGTTTGGGAGCAAACAGGCAGACCGAGGGATCCTTTTTTCTTTTTTAAAATTTATTTGGCTGTGCTGGGTCTCAGTCGCATCACGTGAGATCTTCGTTGCGGCATACGGGATCCTTTAGTTGTGGCATGTGGGCTCTTAGTTGAGACATGCATGCAGGATCTAATTCCCTGACCAGGGATCGAACCCGGGCCCCGTGAATTGGGAGTGTGGAGTTTTAACCACTGGACCACCACGGAAGTCCCAAGGGATCCTTAAGTCTAAGTCAGATATGTCCTTCCTCTGTTCAGAGCCCTCCTGTGACCCCCTGGGTCAGAAGGTAGGGTCTATGTCCTCTCCTTTTGAACCTGCACTGACCTCAGTGACTCGCCGTAGCCCAGAGAAAGGAGCAGAAGTGACATTGCATGACATCCAAGGGCAGGTCAGAAAAGGCTATGTGGCTTCCACCTGGCTCTCAGAACACTCACTCTGGGGGATGCCAACTGCCATGCAAGAAGTCCAACCACCCTGAGTCAATGCCAGCCCTGTGGGTGCGCCATTTTGGATGTCCAGCCCGGTCCAGCCTTCAGATGACTCCCAACTTGGCATCTGAATGTAACAGCATGAGAGACTCCAAGTGAGACCTGCTCAGCCAAGCCCTTCCTGATTTCCCAGCCTAGAGAGCCACGAGCAAAGAAGAGCTGTAAAGTTTCAGGATAAATGGTAGCCCAACAGTAATAACTGAAACACCATTGATTTTGGAGACTCGCCACCAAGGATCTGTAGGTAGACTAGGACCGGTCACAAGATGTCCCCAACACACGTGTACGGGGTAGACGCCACAAGGGCAGCATCCTGCCACTGTGGGCTCTTCTCCTCCAGGTTAATCCCCATTGAACACCCAGGGTGATGGCCCTTTGGCGTTCTGTACGCCAAGGGATAGTAAACATTGCTTGGGTTTTGCTCCTTTCCTCAGTCAGCTCTTCTACGTGGGTGGTGGCATGGGAGCGGTGGGTCCCATACCCCAGAGAATCGCCCCTATGGGCTAAGCAGTGTCTGATGCGAAACAGAGAATGGCAGGCCACGGAGTCCAACGAGAGAGAGATTTATGCCTCTTACTCTCCATCTGCAAAGCAAAACAAAAATAGCTGAAATGCCGGTTTTCTGCTTTATCGGCTCTGTGAATAAGCATATAAATTTCTATGACATTTCTGGAGGCTTGCTGAAGGGGAAAAAAGCCATCCCCCAGGACGCGGCCAGCAGCGGCGGCGGCATATGGCTTGCTGAGAGCAGAGGCAGAGTGCATTGTGTGTCTGTGAGCGCTGAAAAAGGTGACTTTGCGGGTAATTTCAGACTCAAGGCAGTGTTTGCACCTTTTAAAATTTTTTTTTCCTTTTTTTCATTATAAAAAGTCTTGCCTAAGCCCAGGCACTTGTCATGGCCAATCAGTCCTCGGCGGGGAAGCGGGATTATGCTGGGCCGTGGTTAAGTGCAGGGAGACGGGTCTGAGCCCGGGCTCCTTGGGGCTCCAGGTGGCCCAGGATATCATGCTCGGCTCCTGGAAGAGGGGGACAGCGTCTTATTAAGAAGCTCACATAAGAGAAAAGGGGAGGCAGTCTGCAGGACATGTGGAAAGACCCAAATAGCTGAAGAACAGAACAGCAGTCTGGCTTTTTGTCTCACTCCAGCGATTCCTTTCTCCAGTGAGGACTCAGGCAGGAAGTTCAGTGAAGATGTCTCCAACCCCAGCGGGTGGGAACTGGCACTGACATCGAGTCACCATCAGCCTGGCAGGGAGACCGGTCCCACAGCTCCTGCCAGGAGGCAGAAAGGGCACCGCCTGTGTGCAGTTCCATGGGGTTAGGGAAGCCCAACAAACTATTCAACTCATTCTGTACTTAAATTCCACACTTAGCTTGATTCTTATGGCTTAAGCCAGACAAGGGACTTGTCCCCTTTTATGTTGTAATTAAGCTGTTCCATGATGTACATTAATACATTGGTTTCTTATCAGTCGTTTACACTTTAGTATAAATGAATGCATTAGAAACTACCCTAAAAGTACATTGCATGGAAAGGAGGGAGAAAGAGAACGTGACACTGCATGGAGGGAGGGAGTTATGGCAAAGGATAGGCAGAGAGTTTCGAGGAAGGAATAGAAAAGGAAAAGGTATCCCACAGAAAAACCTAACTTTCATCACAGTTTTACCCACGACCCCATCCTGTTGAAGGGAGAAAATGTCTAGAAATCCTCAGAAAAAGGGGTAGTGCAAACAGAAGCAGTGCGTCAGGTGTAAACAAACGAGCTGCCCTCTCTCCCTATTCTCCAGCAGCACCAGCCAACAGTAAGAGAGTAGGCTTCAGGCTTCCCTGGTGGCACAGTGGTTGAGAGTCCGCCTGCCAATGCAGGGGACACGGCTTCGTGCCCCGGTCTGGGAAGATCCCACGTGCCACGGAGCGGCTGG
>NW_020174707.1:670776-678891 GCF_003031525.2 Neophocaena asiaeorientalis asiaeorientalis
AGGCTTCATTCTGCTCCAGCCTCGGTGCAGCCCCTGCAGTCACCTAGACCCAGCGTTCGATATATTTGCAGGACAAAGTGAATACATTTGCAGAATAAAGTGAAAACTTCTTACCTTGGCATGCGACGCCCAGCACAGCTTGGCTTTGACCTTTTTCCCACTCTTATCTCCTACAGCCTCTCCTCCCCTTCCCAGCTTTATCCATGTGCCCTGCTCCCCACTTTTCTTCTCGACACTCCCTAAGTCTATTTTGTATTTCCTCCATCTCTCTCTTTGCCCAAACTATCTACTCTCCCTGGCCTGCCCTTCCCATCCTCGCTGCCTGTCAAATTCCTACATTCTTCCAAAACCCAGATCAAATTACACCCCCTCAAAGATTTCCAAGATCTTCCCATAGTCTCTCTTATCATTCCTTAGCAGGCTATTTAAAGGCCTCTTGTCATACTTTGCCTTGAGTCATAGTTTGGTTCCCCTCAAAAGCAGAGCCTGAGATTTAGATGCAGATCATTTATTTGAGAGAAGATCCCAGGGACCACAGTGAGGGAACAGGGAGAGTGAGATCAAAAAGAGGGAGGCCAATGAGAGGAGATTGCCCCTTATGATGGTTCATTATATGTGCCAACTTGACTGAGCCGTCAGGTACCCAGATATTTGGTCAAACATCATTCTGAGTATATGTCTGAGGGTGTGTCTGGATGAGGTTGACATCTGAACCTGTGGACTGAGTAAAGCAGATTGCCCTCCCCTCTGTGGGTGGACCTCATCCAGTCAGTTGAAGGCCTGATAGAACAAAAAGTCTGAGTGAGTGGGAACTCCTCCTGCCTGTTTGAGCTGGGACATTGGTCTTTTCCTACCTTTGAACCTGAATTGAAGTACTGGCTCTTTCTGGACCACCAGCCTGCCAGTTTTCAGACTGGAACTCACAATCTGAACTCTCCTGGGTCAGGCTTGCTGACTGAAGTTCTTGGGACTTCTCAGCCTATATAATCATGTGAGCCAATTTCTTATAATAAATCTATCTCTCTATCTATATTGAGAGAGCTATCCTATTGGTTCTGATTCTCTGGAGAACCCTGACAAACACACCCCTGTAGGCAACTAGGGCTCAGTCCCCCTGGAGAACCTCTGGGAAAGTACATGACAAAAGCCTCCGAATCAGCCCAGAATCGCTGGGAGGCAACACCCAAGGGACGACCCTCAAGCAATGGGATGGGGGCAAGAGTTGGTGCAGAAGGACTGCAGCTTCCTGGCCCCTATGTGGAGGGCAGCCTGGGGCATGTTCCTCACACTTCTCCAAAAGGTGCCCAGCAGCACTGAGCCTGTAGCCCACCCACCCCTCGGCGTGTACTTCACTCACTTTCCTCCCTTCCCTGGCTCACTTCCACACCCCCTCACTGTGCACCCTGGGGTCTCTTCCCCAGCAAAGGACTTGCACCCATATCTCTGTCTCAGGGGCTGCTCTGTTCAGTACTATGAACTCTGGGGACGTGCCAGAGGGGTGACATATCACTAAGCTGCTTTCTGAAAACACCTTCCAGGGCCGTCGACTGGCCAAGCAAGAAAGTCAAGGTCATCCAGCTGTGGTGATTCATCACACCTCACTGTAAATCCTGGAAACGGTTCACTCATTCCCTGTTCCCACAGATATCTCCTGGGAAGAGCGCCACAAGCCCGGCAGACCCGGATTCCACATGTGGGCCACCCTCTCTCCCTCCTGATCACCAAAGGGTGGCCCTCGGAACCAAGATGTGCCATCACTGAAGCCACGTGAAAGCACATGGCACGGGTCCCAAAGGCACGCCCACGAGATGTGTCCCCAAAGCTTTTTTGAGAGGTGATAGCCTCCCGGCAATAAGGCAAACGTCTCCCAAGGTGTCCCTCTCAGAGACCACAGTCAGGACGAGGCAGTTCTGGAATGCTGGGTTTGAACACCAGCCCTCATTAGCTCGAATGATACCAGAAAAAGCCAAACTGGTCAGCAAACCGTGGTGGGCTGCTTCTGGTCGGGTTCCCAGAATGATACCCTCTGCAAGGTGTGATGTGTCTCTGGGCTGATTTATATAGAAAACCAAACTTAGCCGAGGCCAACCATTGATCCATCGGCCTGACTGACCCTGAGTCCTCTTCTCATGCTTGGCTGAGCCTCAGAAGGACAACAGGACACCTTAGCCTGACCTGCAAGGAGCTCTCTGAGCCGCTAGGTTTGGGGTAGGGAAGCTTTACTGCCAACCTTGAAGTCAGTGCTAGGGAGGGTGTGCTCTAGGCTTTTCCATTTAGCTTGCCCTGGGCTAAATGCAATTACCACCAGGTGAGGCCCGATTCTCCCTTCCCTCCCTTTGCCCTGTCTGTTCCTCCTCCTGCAGCCACATCCTCCAAAGGGGGTCCAGGGGCTCCAGGAAACTGGTCTTCTGAGCCCCCTCGCCTGAGTTGCAGGAAGAGGCTGGAAGGCGCAAGCCCGAAATCTCCTCCTGGCTTCTTCACAGCAGCCCGGTGGGCGCCTCCCTGCATGATTTGGACCACTTGACTTTCTTCTTGTAGGATCCCGAATTTGTCTCCTTTTGTTTAATTCATCAGGAGCCGGTGGTGGGTGGAAGGCTCCCAGCAGATCAAAGGAAGAGGGAAGGGCTCCCTGGAAGGCGCATCAGGCCTTTCTGGGAGGGAAACATTTTCTAATCCAGGAAAGAAAAATCGTGCATTTTAGGCGGTGATTAGAGATGGGATATTCTGTGTCTCCCAGGATTGGGAAGGAGGGATGAGAGGACTTACGGTTTTTTTGAAATGCCACCCGGTGCAGAAAGGGGCAAGTCTGAAATTCGGCAGCAAGAGGAGCGTAAGGCAGGCAGCCCTGTCTTGGAAATTCAGGTCTTCTCCGGGATGGGGGAGGGAGGAGAAGAAAGGGGTGTAGGGATTTTTTGGGTTTTTTTTTTTTTTGAATTTTATTTTATTTTTATTTATTTTTTTTGTACAGCAGGTTCTTACTAGTGAGAAGGTTCTTACTTAACAGCACTCGTGGAAGATGCGCTCCTGGGGCTGCCCAGTGCTCAAAGCTACTGGTTCCTCCATGGGAAGGGAAGGCTCTTCCATGGGAGCCTTTCTGGGCCCTCCGGAGATCCAACAGCATCTCCTGTGACCAGGCACGGTGCATCTTTTTGGGCGGACACTCCTGCTGCCCTCAGTGGCACCCGTCCCACACAGACATGTGCTAGTGGTCCCCTCGCCCTCTGACGGAAGCCATGACCTTAATTTGGGTTCCCGCGGCAGACTCGGGAACAAGGACTCTGATGCAAGTCATTTATTAGGGAGGGGACCCCAGGAGATATCACAGGAAGGGGAGGACAGCAAGTCCAGGTTGTGCTCTGAACAGGTCGCTGCTGTGGACACCTGGAGACGGTGTAGAACACGCATCAGGGTGTCCCACCCAAGGGAAGGAAACTGGGGGCAGTGGGGGGTGGGTGGCTCATAACTCCCACCTGGTACAAGTTGAGCCCTGCTCCCAAGGGCCATTAGCTCCCTAGAACTTTGGGATCACCTAGCCAGGACCCAAGCACATTTCTAAGTGGAGAGAGTGCTTTCAGGTAGAAAACTCTAGGCTTGTAAGGGAGGAGTGCTAAGGGGTTATCTGGAAGGATCAAGGACACTGCTGCAGCCCTCTTAACTGAATCCCTCTTAGAGATGCATCTGGACCAAGCCAGCATCCCTAGCCAGGTTGGGCGCCCACTGCCTGGGATTCACCCACCACTGATGTGCACCCCACCTGGGTAGGAATGTTGACATGTGTGGGATCCCAGTCCACAGCTCCCAGATCACGGCTGGGGTCAAGTATCATGATCTCAAGGCTCTCCAAGTGGAGGGCTTACGTCATTCCTTCTAGACTCTTGGTTAACGCCCTTCCTCCCCCCAGCCCTATCTGTACATCTTTACTGCCTTTTTTTGACGGGGACTGGGGTTCCCAGCAAGAGACCAAAGAAATCTACCAGCTGAACACCCAGTGCCCCCACTTCTCCCCCTTTTATATCCTCCTCCAGGTTTGAAGTCCCTTTAACTGGTTCTTTGATATTTCCTTTGAAAATATCTGCATTGTGGTCTCACGTTGGAATCTCTTAGCTGTTGTCTTTGGCGCTCAAGGTGAAAAGTGCAGTTTAATGTCCTAACTTGGTAGCTCAGCTCTGATGTCTCCATGCCACGCCGGGCTCTGTGAAGGGGGAGGGAGCGCGCCCTCCTTCTCACCCCAGGCCCAACTCTGACCTGGCAGGTGCCAAAGCAGCCCGCTGGGGCCCCCTTTGGTAGAATTAAACCTTTCAGGAGAACATCTTGTCTCCCATCAACCTGCAAGCATTCTCTCCATCAGCCTCAGTCCAAGCTCAAAGGGGCCAACATCAAAGACTATAGTGGATTGAATGGTACTCCACCCTCCACAAAAGATGAGTCCATTCAGAACCTGTGAATGTGATCTTATTTGGAAAAAAGGTCTTTACAGACCTAACCAAGTTAGGGATCACAAGATGAGATCATCCTGGATTAGGGTGGCCCCTAAATCCAGTGACATGCGTCCTTAGGAAAGAAGGGCACAAGGACATATTGTAGAGCACGGGAAATTATAGCCATAATTTTGTAATAACTTTTAATGGAGTATAATCTGTAAACATACTGAATCACAGTGCTGTACATCTGAAAGTAATATAATATTGTAAATCAACTATACTTCAATAAAAAGAAAAAGAAAGGAAAGAGAAGGAGACACAACACGCAGGGGAGAGGGTGACATAAAGACGGAGGCGGAGACTGGAGGGATGTGTCCACAAGCCAAGGAAAACCAAAGATCGCCAACAGTCACCAGAAGCTTGAAGAGAGGCCTGGAAGGGGTTCTCCCTCAGAGCCTCCAGAAGGAACCAATCCTCCCAACTGGTAGATTTCAGACTTCCATCTTCCGGACCTGTGAGAAAATACATTTCTGTTGTTTTAAAGTACCCAATTTGTGGCACTTTGTTACAGCAGCCCTGGCAAACCAATACAGGTGCAAATACCAAGTGTGACAGTTTGATGAAACAATAAAACTAAGGGGGGAGCTGGCCCAAGGCGACCACCAAAAGGTAAGGTGGTCAATGGCAGAAGACAATAATCCCTGATGTGGGCTCCCTTGAGGGTTAGGAGTTTGTGGACCCTCTTGTCGGCTTTCCCTCTAATGGGGACCAGCTTTTGATTCAGGCACCCCTGCTTTCAGATCTGGACTGAGCCAAGTCCCAGCTACGGGACTCAACCCAGATTCTGAGCGTAGCTTCCTAATCTGAAAAATGGGAACGCGTTGCACTTCCCAGGGTTGGGAGGATTAAATGTAGTTAACACAGAGCCTGGTCCATAGGAGGCCCTCTCTGTGAGCTGCCTTAGATTGGATTCGTGACACAAAGGTTCAAGTGATTTATTTGGGAAGAGATCCCAGGACCTTGGGTAGGGAAGTACTAAAGCGACGCAAGGAAAGAAAGAAGGCGATAAAGACTGCATTAATGAGGAAGCTATTGCAGTAGTGCCAAGAGCTTAATTCCACAGGGAAACTGAGAAGTGGTATATAGCAGGCGCCTCCAAGTAAACTTACCTAAAGGATGAGGGAGTGGGGTATTTATCCTCCAACTTCCATTAGGCATTGGTTGAGGGTTGCTCCTGGGGTGGTGTGAATTCCTGAATGCATTCCTATTGCTACTATAACAAATTTTGCCGTTGTAACAAATTACCTCAAACTTTGTGGCTTCAAGCAACACGAACTTATTATCCGCTGGAAGTCAGAAGTCCACGATGAGTCAGCAGATCTGTGCTTCTCTTGGAACTCTACAGGAGATTCTGTTGCCTTGCCCTTTCCAGCTTCTAGAGGTTGGCCACATTCCTTGGCTCGTGACCCTGCATTACTCTGACTTATGCTAGTCTCATCACTTCTCCTCCTCTGCTTCCGTCATCACATCACATTCTCTGACTCTGACCCTCCTGCCTCCCTCTTATAAGGACCCACCTGGATAATCCAGGGTAGTCCTCATGCTGGCAAGATCCCTAACTTAATGACATCTGCAAAGTCCCTTTTACCATAAGGTACCATAATCACAGGTTCCAGGCATTAGGATGTGGACAACTTTGGGAGCCATTATTCAGCCCAGCACATGGGGCCTTTCTAGCCCGTTCCACACAGTCAGAGCTGCCTTCTGGGGCTGGCGTGGGGATGAGGAAGCTCTCAGGTACTGATATGCAGGTCCACTGAAAGGTTGGGGGAATGTGAGCAGGGCGCTGACACTGAGAAACTCAGCTTCTGTTAGCAGTAATAGAATAGCGAAGGTGTACAGGCAAAACCACTAGGTGGGCAGAGGTAGAGCGGGTGGCCGTGGCGGCCTCAGAACTCCTTGGTCTGAAGGTGTTGAAGAGAAAACCAGTTGCCAGAACATTCAAAAAAGCCAGACTCACACATAAACATCTTGAATCCTCACAAGAACTATTTTGTGCTGGGGAGGGCACATACACTCTTTCCCATTTGAGAGCTGAAGAAACTGAGGTTCAGTGACTTGCGCCAGGTCACACAGTGGCAGAGCAAGGGACCTGCTCTCACTACCCCACCTGGCCACAGCATGGCTTGGAACAATCTGGAATGAGCCAGGCCTGTGGCCACACCTAAGGAGATGCCAGCCCCTCAGGCACATCGTCTTCTACTTCTGAGTCTTTAAGGGTCTGGCTGAGTTGCTGGAGTCGAGAGAGACCCAGCAGGACTGCTGATGAATGTGATTGCTTTACCAGAAGTTTACAAATGTAGTTACTACGGTTGCGCGTTGTTTAGAATCGATCTCTGGTAATTTGCCTCCCACGTGCGTACACGCGGGATCAGTTGCCGAATTCTGTGGATGATATTTCCTCAATCTCTCTCTCCCCCATCTGTCACCTCTTCTTCCTCCCCACACTCCCAGCCCAGACCTCCATCACTTCCCACCTGGACCACAGCCAAAGCCTTCTTTTTTTTTTTTTGCAGTACGCGGGCCTCTCACTGTTGTGGCCTCTCCCGTTGCGGAGCACAGGCTCCAGACGCGCAGGCTCAGCGGCCATGGCTCACGGGCCCAGCCGCTCCGCGGCATGTGGGATCCTCCCGGACCGGGGCACGAACCCGTGTCCCCTGCATTGGCAGGCGGACTCTCAACCACTGCGCCACCAGGGAAGCCCAGCCAGAGCCTTCTTGTGTGTCCCTTTCCTCTGAGTCTCCCTGCCCCAATCTATCTCACTCCCTGGCTCCCTTTAACTTCAGTGGAGGACAGGCTGTCGGTGCCCTTTCATTTTCTTCCAGATTTTCCAGTTTGGTGTGTTCCGGCAGACTTCCAATTGCCAGTATCTGTATCTCTGATCCTGAGCGTTTTTTCCAGAACCACAAGTCGGAAGGGCCAAAGAATTAGTACTCCAGAAAACAGCCCTCAAACAATGATGCAAGAGGAGCAAGTAGACAAATGCCCCGGCTCTCCATCCTTCAGTTGAGGTAAGTATGAACTGTGTGTCCCAAACCATCTCCCAGATGTCCCGCTGGGACATAACACCCTTTATTTCAGCCTTCCCTTCCCTGTCTCACTTCTCTACTCCCCTTCTGGTGTTTCCTGAAACCACCTTCCAAGTAACGACTTGTCCTTGAATCCTTCTCTTACGGTCTGCAACTAGGAAACCCAAGTTAGATAATGGGGTTACTTACCTACACAATAACTTCCGAGAGAATGTCTCTCCATGCCCTCCTTAGCCTGCTCGCCAAGGCTGACCCCAGTCCATCTTTCCACTCAAACTCCATTTCTCCATCTCGCCCGTGACACACAAGTCAGAGAACACTGCATGCATATTTCCTACTTTCACATCCCCGTGCCTTTGGGCAGCTGTCTCTGCCCTCGTTTTCTTACCATGTTTCCTCCAGCATAGAAAAACCAGTTCAGAAGTAGACATGAAACAAGAAGGAAAGAATGCTGATAACTCTAGAAGCTAGGCATGGGTACATGGGGTGGGGGGCTGTTATTATACCATTCTGTTAACTGTATACATGTCTGATCTTTTCCATAATAAAAAACTAAAAGAGAAAATCAATTCATATCAATGACTGACATTGATAGTGTCCTGCCC
>NW_020174707.1:678940-680325 GCF_003031525.2 Neophocaena asiaeorientalis asiaeorientalis
ATGCCAGGGGGTTAACACTCCCCAAAGCAGCTCTCCAAGGAGTGCGTGGAGTCAGTGGATATTCTGGTTTCCTCACCTTCAGCGTAATAACCGCAAGAGCATTTCCACACCATCTTCCAGCAGTGCCCAGTGGGACTGAGTCTCAGTCGTTCATTAACATACCCTGTATTGGCTTTCTCCTCTCCCCTCTCTGATTTCCCCACTTCTCTACTGGTGTTGCCTGAGATCTCCTCCCAAAGAAAGTGTACACATACAAATCCTAGTCTCAGGATCTCTTCAAGGGAAAGCCAATCTAAAACAAGATGTTACCGTCACCATGAAAGCATCCCTTCTTCCCCAACTTAGAAGTGATAACTTTCTCTTCTGAGCCCTTGGGGCATCTTGCCTGGGCTTGGAAGACTCAGGACAGATTCCTTCTCTTAAAAATGTTTGGAAGTATGGCAGGATGAAGCCTGATAAAGGAATTAAGTCCTAGACGGCAGGGTTAGCTTAAAATAAATATTATTAATTCTGAATGGACACAGCCTCAGAGCCCCTGTCATATCCTGCACAGACTTAACCCAGTTCCCTGCACATTGTACCTGCCCCGTTATCATCTGTTGGGTGAACATAACACTCACTGACATGTATTGAGCAAACACTATGAATTCTGTATGTTCTAAAGTATTTAATCCACACAATAACACCAAAAGGGAGTTATTATTATTACCTGCCACTTTAAAAATTGAGGGACTTCCCTGGTGGCCCAGTGGTTAAGAATCTGCCTGCCAATGCAGGGGACACGGGTTCGATCCCTGGTCCGGGAAGATCCCACATGCCGTGGAGCAACTAAGCCCGTGTGCCACAACCGCTGAGCCTGCGCTCTAGAGCCCGCGAGCCACAACTACTGAGCCTGCGAGCCACAAATACTGAAGCCCGCGCGCGCCTAGAGCCCATGCTCCGCAACAAGAGAAGCCACCGCAGTGACAAGCCCACGCACCAAAACAGAGTAGCCCCCGCTCACCGCAACTAGAGAAAGCCCGCGCACGGCAACGAAGACCCAACGCAACCAAAAATAAATAATTTCTTAAAAAAAATCTAAAAAGAAGAAATTGAGGATCAGGAGGGTTAAGTGACAATCCCAAGGTCACACAGCCAGGAAATGGCAGATCAGGGAGAGAAAGCACGGCTGGCTGGCTTGTTCCTCATCCCTCCTCCCTCTTCTGGAGCGCATCACAGGTGTCTACAGGAAATCCGCTTTCCGGTTCTCTGGGTCCGTGAGAATAAAAGTCATCCCCGGGCTTCCGTGGCGGCGCAGTGGTTGAGAGTCCGCCTGCCGATGCAGGGGACACAGGTTCGTGCCCTGGTCCGGGAAGATCCCACATGCCGCGGAGCGGCTGGGCCCG
>NW_020174707.1:680604-684240 GCF_003031525.2 Neophocaena asiaeorientalis asiaeorientalis
AGTCTTTACCGCTTCTCCTGACGAGGGCTTGGTGCTCGCATGAGCATCAGAGTGCCAGGCCTGAGGGCTCTCTCTTCACAGTCACAGGGCTTGGCACACAGGCCTCCCCAGCCCCGCTGCCCCCGACCGCACAGCGCCTGCAACAAGCAGCCTCCCCGGCAGGCCTCGTCCAGCCAGGAGGCTCCAGCTGCCTCCTGCACCCTCCGACCAGCCACTCCAGGCTTCCTTGGGGCTGCAGAGGAGACCCACCAAGGCGCGCAGGTGTGGCCACCGTGCTGCGTGCTTGTCCAACACCCGGCGCACACCCTTCCCAAGCCAGCTCTGCATTCTGCTGCAGTAATAACACAAACCCGTCAAGAGAAAAAGAGAGCATGAGATGTGTGTGTGTGTGTGTGTGTGTGTGTGTGAGAGAGAGAGAGAGAGAGAGAGAGAGAAGAGATTTGCTTGGAAACGCCAACCCCTCACCAAAGATGTTCCCAGCCCTCATTTGTACACACAGTCTTCAAACATCAAAGTGTTTGTTAAGTGTAAATATTTTTATTCGCTCCCCTCCTTCTCTTCCCTCTCCTCCTCCATGCCGTCTCCGAGCTCAGCGGATGCCAGGAGACCCCTCCGACTCATAGCCAGCAGGGATGGTTTTGGGAAAGGGCATTTCCAGGTCCCAGCGGGCAGCCGGCAGCTGCGCCTCACAGCCGCCCGGGACTCGGCTCCCAGCAGCAGGCTCCTCTCTTGGCGCCTGTTTCCATAGGAACGGGCAGGCCCAGGATTGGCAGCTGTGGGAGCGTTACCCACGCTGGCTGCTTTTCAAGTGGTCCCTCCATGTACCTCCCCTCTCCTCCCCACCCCGTGCCCAGGTCTGCCCTGGGAAGGACCACAGGTCTGGAGAAGTGTCCAGGTAGAGGGGAGCTGCAGGGCTCCCCCTAATGTCCTGAATTCTGGAGCAACAAGGTGAATCTTGCTTGGAGCCTTTGTCACCCCTCCCCGCCCCCACCCGAGTCCCCTGCCTTCCTCCACTGGGTACTCATCTGCATGCCTAGGTTAGCTTTCCCAGCCTGGCAAAGGACGGAGATCTGATCCAGAGACTCCATCGGGGCTGCGCTCAGAAAACTCATTCCCATCCAGGAAAACCCTCTTATTAAGCACCTCGCTGCTCTCCGGCTTTCTGTGCCCTGCAGGTCAAACTGTGCTCTGCCTCTTCGTTCCCCCACCAACCCGGTGCTGTGCATCTCTCTTCATTGAACAGAAAGCTGGGCTTCCCCGGTGGCGCAGTGGTTGAGGGTCCGCCTGCCGATGCAGGGGACACGGGTTCGTGCCCCAGTCCGGGAGGATCCCACATGCCGCGGAGCGGCTGGGCCCGTGAGCCATGGCCGCAGAGCCTGCGCGTCCGGAGCCTGTGCACCGCAACGGGAGAGGCCATGACAGTGAGAGGCCCGCGTACCGCAAAAAAAAAAAAAACAAAAAACAAAAACCCCAGAAAGCTGACAAACAAAGGGCCTCTCTGGGTCTCCAACACCAGCCTGATGATGGCTCTACCAGAGATCATTGAGAACGGGCACATCGATTACTGCCTTTGCTCCCAAGGTCGAATCCCCGCTGCCAGCATATCTCCTGTGCCCCTCCTTTGAGGAGCCTCCACAGAAGGGACCTTCTTTGATGCTGTTCCAGGTTCTGGCTGTCACCACGCTTTGAGCCCTAGTCCCCTGTCGTGGTGGGTCTTCTCGCCATTATCAGGCTGGCCCGCAGCCTCCTTAGGCCTCCCCGCAGATGGGACTTCCCGAGGGGAGGGTTGATCCGAGCTCTGCAAAGTTCAAAGGGCGCTCTGGGAGACACCGGGGTTTTGCTGATGGGCTTGAAGAGTCTGAAAACTCCTGCGCAGAGCTAGAGGTTGAAATGCCAGCCCACCAGCAAGAACTAAACAGCTCTTAAAGCAGGACACTCAGAACTATTGATCAAGGATGCACAGACTCCATCTATAATTAGACCCAGAAAGCTGCTTGCACATCAGAAAGAGAGTGAGAAAGACGTGACCGTGGCTTCGCTGAAGCCAGATCGGCATCAGGATTGCACAAAACAAACAGAAACCCCACAGCTGAAAATGCCCTGTGCTGTTAATTCCTCTCTCCAAAAGGTTCACTGTGAGTCACACAGTTCAGTCCTATAAAAGCAGCCAGATGTTATAAAG
Organism: Neophocaena asiaeorientalis asiaeorientalis; assembly: GCF_003031525.2. NCBI lineage: Eukaryota > Metazoa > Chordata > Mammalia > Artiodactyla > Phocoenidae > Neophocaena > Neophocaena asiaeorientalis. Next base: position 682,787 of record NW_020174707.1, read on the forward strand.
ATCCTGTTGACAAGGCAGCAACAGCTGACTCTGGGGTCGATCACAACTAGCCCTCCCAGCTCCGTGGTGGCCGTGACCTTCTAGACCAGGACAGCCCAGCAGCTGGTGCCCTGGAAACCCCGGAAACAAAGTTACTGTTGAGAAGTTTCATTTGTTTGTTTGGTTGGGTTTTTTTGGGGTTTTTTTTCATCATTAAAAGTGGCAGGAAAAGGCTCGATTTCTGGGCACTTGGTGGCCTTCCTTCACTCTTTTGTGTAATGAATCTGATTTGGAAACTGCAGCTAAAATTTGGAGGGGGAGAGTCCATTAGAAAGAAATACTGTTTGTTGGGGCCAGGGAACGCTGGTGGCAAATTGCCCTTCCTAAGTGCTGTTTTTTGAAAACTCATTCCTGCGGTAGGAAAATAAAGCAGATTTCCAACACTTAAGAGATCATTTTCGGAATGGTCTAGATGCATGCTCTTATGCTGGTACATTTGCTTCTCATTGTTTTTTAATCACTATTTTGTCAAGTTTAATTGCTGCCAAGCTAACAACCCAAACGGGAGCGAAACAAAATAGGGGATATCTATCGCTGGTGAGAGCATTCTGATGGAATCCATATCTATTTGCATCTTCTCCACCAAATTAGGAAAAAGGAAAATAGAAAACGTTGTCTCCGCCGCCGGTAGAAGGATTCTTTTCATTGGTCTGGGTGGGGAAATCCCCAGAAGAATGGGCAAACTGGCCAGCCTCCCCCATATCAGCTCAGCCTCTTCTGAGCTCCAGCTGGGGTTTTCTGGCTTGGATTTTCCTTCTAAGGATATTATGAATTCTCACCAATTCTGCTGGATGGTGAGAGCCTTGAAGGCAGAGACAGACCTTGCCTTAATTATGCACGTGTTTCCTGGGTCTTCTCCTAATTCTCCTTTCGGGTCTTGTAAAAGACAAAGAAGCATCACTCAGAGCGCCTTCAGTAAAGGACTCTGCCCAGCTGCCCGGGGGCGGGGGGGGTGGGGGGGGGGGAGCTGACAGCCTCCAGCTGTTAACTTGGGCAGGTTCGGCCTCAGTTAACAAGCTGAAGTCATGCCCTTTTCGGGGTGGCCCCGGCCGACGACTAAGCAAGCTGGTGGCACTCGGGGCTGGCCATTTCCGCCCAAATTGAGGCTCTGATAGGCACCCTTCTCTGGGAGGTCCTGCTGGGTGGGCAGAGGCTTTTCAGATTGCCTGCCGGTTCCCCTGCCTAATCCTGCTTCCTCCCTTCTCCTTTCAGGGGTGCTGCTCCTGTGTTATTATTCGTGCCCAATTACATACAGTCCCTCCCGGAAGTCGCTGAAGGATTAAATCAGCTCTCACAGTCACTCCGTCTGGACAGCTGCTTCTTGGAAAACCCAACCCGATGACTTTTTAGAGCTCGACCGGCAACTCTGGGATTGCCTTTTCCCCTCTGCACTAAAGAGGGCCAAAACCAGTTTC
>NW_020174707.1:686357-707457 GCF_003031525.2 Neophocaena asiaeorientalis asiaeorientalis
GCTGAATATCAGGACCACTAGGGGGTCTTAGCGACCAAGGGACAGTGCCAGGCCAGCTGCTCCGAATGTTTGGGGGTGAAACCAGTGTGAAGTTGGGCAGCTCTTTAAGGAATTTGGTCTTAGCGACCAAGGGACAGTGCCAGGCCAGCTGCTCCGAATGTTTGGGGGTGAAACCAGTGTGAAGTTGGGCAGCTCTTTAAGGAATTTCTAGAATGGTCAGTGCAGGGTTTGCATCTGGCAAGTTGGTAAAGAAACGTAAAGACCCCTCTGTCCCCAGGGTCCGCCCTGGGAAGGGAATTTCAGAATTAGGGCTTGTGTCCGGCAGGGCTGGGGCTTATTATCACTTGAAGGTTTGCCAAGCCCTTGGCTCCCCAAGTAGACCGCTCGTCAGCTACTTGAAGGCCAAGACACGCCCGTCTTGCTCACCACCCTTTATCTGCAGGGTCTGGAACCGTGCAGGGCACACGGTTGCCACTCTGTGGATCCTTCATGAATAAATGAATGAATGAACGATCAAAACTAGTATGTATCACTTCATCACTCTCAGCCCAATGCTCTCCCATCGCCTTGAGGATAAGGTCCAAAGCTTTCACGGGGTAGACAAGAATATTCGTGATCTGGCCTTCATGTACCCTCCCTCCTTCCAGCCGTTAACTCAGAATTTGCAATCTCGGTGGTCCCTCTCTAGGCCTCATTTATCAGCAGCTGCCTCCCCTACTACTTTTTGGACAAGCGAATGTCTTTTCATACTGAGAAGACTTCCCAAGCCTTCTCCTTCTGTCCTCGGCCCCTGCCCTCCGACCCCTGGACTTTGGGTCTACCAAGGACAGTGCCAGTACGGGACACTGAAATCCCAGGGCCCCAGGCAGAAAATAGTAAACTGAATTCTTTCCCAGGCCGCCTCCCAGGAAGCAGTCTCGGCCCCGAGCCGTCATTAGCACCCCCCTGTGCCTTGCAGTAATAAAGCCTCACGCTTTAATATGGAATCTGCTCTATCTCAAGCACTGTTCCAAACACTTTATACGTGTTAACTAATTGGAGCCCTATGCCATTTGCATGAGGTAGGTATTATTCTTACCTTCACTTGGCAGGTGAGGGAGCTGAAGCACAGAGGGGTTAAGTAACTTGCCCAAAGCACACAGCTACTCAACGGCAGAGCTGGGATTTCGGTCCGGGCAGTCTGACTCCAAAGTTCACGCTACGACCAGGTACACCGTCTCCCCGCTTGTGTGGTTGGTGGCTACACTGAGGCCTGGTTCGTGGAAGGGACTCTGGCCAAGCAGAGATGAGGGGATGAAACCCGTGCTTTCCACGGTGGCCCCTGACAGGCCACGTGCTGGCCACCCACACCTGGTGCCTTATCTACCACACAACCTAGGCCACCCGGCTGGCACCTTCTGCCCTTAACGGAGAAGAGGCCAAAGAGAAAAGGTGGGGGCAGTGTGGTAGGAGTGGGATCAAGGATAAGAGCCTCCATGCTCCCAGGAAGGTGGCCTCATGTCTCCACTTGTGCCCAGGGGCCCTGGCGTGAGTTCGAGCTTTGGGGAAGGCCTGCTAGGCGTCAGGCGCAGGGCGAAGCACATTTCACCCTCACAACACCCCCGTGAACTGGATGCTCTTGGCATTCTCTTCATCGCATGTGTTTGCACTTAGGAAGTGGCAGGGCTGGACCTTGAGACCTGGCAGGTCTGGCTCCAGGGCGCAACTGCTGTTCATTGTGCTCTACCAAGAGGAGACACCAGCAGCCTCCCCACTGCCCCGTGAGGCCAAGCCTACCCCTCCTCCCCCACTTGCTCCCGTCTCCCTTCACGCCTTCCCCATCGTTGTTTCTGTCTGGCCAGTCTCTCCTGTCCCGCTCCCAGCCAGCCGCCACGCCCATCCCACTGCATCTGGTTGTCCTCTGCTGACCTTGGGGTCCCAGCTAGAGGCTGGGCTGGACAGCCCCCCTGGTCCTAGACACTGTGCAGCTTCCTTCCCCTAAGTGACAGATGGCTGGCCCTGCTGCCCCGCTGCCCAGCGCTGCTGTGACAGCGTGGCAGGCAGACACACACTGGCGCGCGCCTGGGGAAAGCTTTGCCTCTGCCCCCAGATGAAAGAAGAAATAATATCTATCGGCTCTTCTGCATTGGGGGAGGCATGGGCCTCCCGAGGCTTTTGTCGATGTTGCGATCTCATTTATTCTTTCAGAAGCAGGTGACAAGGCTCCACTGGGTGCGGACTAGGTATCCTGGGAGCTCACAGAGAATCGCAAGTCCTATTCAGATGTGTTAGCGGAATGCGGAATCAGGTTGGCAGAGACCAACACCCGTAAAACCAGAAGAAAGCAACAGAAAGGCTTGTAAGGCACTGCTTCAAGAACGGAGAGACCCCTGCAGCAGTTCCTGCCGACGCCCCACCCCATTTCCCCTCCAGACACCCGAGTTCACCTGCACCTATGGCGGTGAGTCTGCAGGCTAGCAGCTTCCCACCTCGACTGCCTGCCTCTCTCCGCTCCTCTGCCTCAGGGCTTCCTCCAGAATCAGGGGCAAGCCAGCTACATAATTTGTAGGACACAGTGCCCAGAGACCATGTGACCCCTTCGCCGAAAAGCAGGACACTAGCTGTTTCCTCACCACCTCACTACAAATAACTCAATTTCGTTTCTTTTTATGGCTGAGTAATATTCCATTGTATATATGGGCCACATCTTCTTTATAATCTCCAAAATTTACAAGCAGCTCATGCAGCTCAATATCAAAAAAACAAACAACCTAATCCAAAAATGGGCAGAAGACCTAAATAGACATTTCTCCAAAGAAGACATACAGATTGCCAACAAACACATGAAAGGATGCTCAACATCACTAATCATTAGAGAAATGCAAATCAAAACTACAATGAGATATCATCTCACACCAGTCAGAACGGCCATCATCAAAAAATCTACAAACAATAAATGCTGGAGAGGGTGTGGAGAAAAGGGAACCCTCTTGCACTGTTGGTGGGAATGTGAATTGATACAGCCACTACGGAGAACAGTATGGAGGTTCCTTAAACAACTACAAATAGAACTACCATACGACCCAGCAATCCCACCACTGGTGATATATATATATATTTTTTTTCGGTACACGGGCCTTTCACTGTTGTGGCCTCTCCCGTTGTGGAGCACAGGCTCCGGACGCGCAGGCTCAGCGGCCATGGCTCACGGGCCCAGCCGCTCCGCGGCATGTGGGATCTTCCCGGACCGGGGCACGAACCCGTGTCCCCTGCATCGGCAGGCGGACCCTCAACCACTGCGCCACCAGGGAAGCCCTACCGGTGATTTTTAATTGTTATTTAATGTTGCACTCCCTCTGGAAAGCGTTATTCTCAGGACAAAGGCAGACCTCAGTGAAGCCTTGCCGCACAGCTTGGTGCATGCCCAATCCTCCCCCTGCCCACGCCAGGCTCCTGCCGAGGCAGAGATCAGCCACAGTGCCAGGGTCGGGAGATGCAGCAGGCAGCCAAGAACCCATTCCAAAGAGGCGGGAGGTGGGGAAGCAGAGGAGGTAGGAGCACAATGAGTGTCTGCTCCGTTGTCCCATCAGACTTCACTTACAAAACCCCATTTCAAAGATAAAATTATTAAGAATTGCAAGATCGTGACTGCAAGGCGCCATCCTAAAGTGGGAGGAAATTAACAACCCTGGGGGGCAAACCACAACTGCCAGGGACAAGAGTCAGCAGGTAGATGCCAACCTGCCCTCCGGTGGTGTGATTCTGAGGCACGTTCTCCTTGTGCTGTTCAGAGGGTCCTGATGGGATGGAGCCCAGTTGCCCACAGCAGCAACTTGCTCACGAATGCATCCTTTATTGACTGTTCTCCCCATCCTCATTGGTGCTTCCTACAATCTGTGCCCATTGTCCTTATTTCAATGTCTTCTTGACATTAAAATAAGCTCCCTAACAGTTTGGGGGTTTTATGGGTTTCCTAGGGCTGTTGCAACAAAGTACCACAAACTGGGTGGCTTAGAACGGCAGATATGGATGGTCTCACAGTTCTGGAGGCTAGAAGTCCAAAACCAAGGTGTTGGCAGGGCCGTGCTCCCTCCAAAGCCTGAAGGGGAGGATCCTTCCTTGCCTCTTCCAGCGTCTGGTCGCCTCAAGAATTTCTTGGCTTGTAGATGCATCACGTTAACCTCTGCCTCCATCATCCCATGGGCGTCTTCTCCCTGTGTGTCTCTGTGTCTCTTCTCCTCTTATAAGGACACGAATCATATTGGATTAGGGGCCCATCCTACTCCAGTATGAACTCAACTTAACTAATTACATCAGCCACAACCCTATTTCCAAATAAGATTACAGTCTGAGATACTGGGGTTAGGGCTTCGACATACCTTTTTGGGGGACACGTCATTCGGCATCATAACAGGAGGTCATGAGAAAAGTCTTCGTGGAAGAGGAGAACTTGACCTATGTCTCCAAGCAATATTTCTCTTTATTGTGCAGGAGACTCACCTGGGAATCGTGTCCAAATGCAGACTCTCATTTGGGATGGTTGGGTGGGGCCTGAGAGTCTGCATTTTTATCACACTCCCTGATGATGCTGATGCAGCTTTCCTATAAGGGTCAGAGAGGGAAAATGGTAGACAGGCCTGTATTCATCTGCCACGCCTTAGTTCTAGTAAATATCAGACTCGAGGGCTGCTACATCCTCCCCACTTGATGGGGGAGAAAGCTGTCATTTATGCCCCTCATTTGGTGGAGCTTTGGTGGTAGGCCACCGCATAAGCCACTGGCCAGTCTGTGACTTGGTTGTCCTTCGGCAAGTGCCAATCCACCCTCGGTCCAGTCCACACACGTAAGGGCAGCAGCATCCCGTGGCACTGGCCACGGGAGACTTTCCAGAAGGAATTTCTCTGGGGAATGCAATGGGTGTGGCAGGAATTCTGCGCCTTGGTCTCGCTGATAGTATAAACAATTTCTATCAAAAGAATTTGAAAACAGAAACATGCTGTTTGTATATTGAGATGCAGACATTTTGATGACTCAGGGCATCAAGAGGTGGGGCAGTAAAGTAAATCAATCTGGATACACTCAGGGCTCAAGCCAACCCACCGACTTAAGAAGGGATTTGCTCAGACTCTCAAGGGTTCACTAAGACTTTAGCTGGCTAAGTAACTCAAAGGACCCCCGTGGCCCTAACCCACCTCTGTTGCAGGGAAATTTCAGACAGCCCCAATGTGTGCCCATCTGGGTTCAAGAATGCTACTTTACTAGGTGTAATAATGCTGCATAACAGACCATCCCCAAACTCAGTAGTTTACCAAACAAACCTTTATTTTTCTTTCTCACACATCTACGGGTCATCTAGGGATTCTAGGGATGATCTGCTTCAGGCTCCTAAGTGGCTTTGGGATGGCTCCACATATCTCGTCCTCTCCTTGGACCACTGACTACTCAGGACATGTCGATGGCAGAAGCGCAAAGGGTCTGAGCAGAGAAGCACAGGACTGGTACCCTGTCACTCTCGTGGGCATTCCCTTAAACAAAGCACATCACGTGCTGAGCCCAGTGTAAAGAGGTGGAGAGTACCTGCCTCCCAGTCGTGTGATAAGTACTGAAAAATCACATGACAGCCTGCTGGTCGCCAAGGGTCAACTCTCCTGGCCCCTACGATGGTAACTTGCTCTGTGAGTATCGTATCAAGTGCGCTTTTCATTGATTTCTTCCATCTTGGCTATTTTCTTCATTAAATTTAGAATTGGCTAAGCACTGAGTGCTCTATGTATGTTTTGTTCTTGGAAGAGTGTTAAGTGTTCACTGCATATTACTTATGAAGCAGATCGACTGATGAGCCACATTGGAAAGTAATTACTGACGAGGAAAGGCCTCATGAGGTTGTGTTATAATAACTAATGATAACTATTGAGATTATTGCCTCCATTTTCATGGGATTTTTGTCTTGTTTTAGCCTAAGGTGGTTTCAGTTTAGGGGCTCCCGAATGCACCCAACTTTTTTCTCCTTGGGTAACTATGATTTAAGTCGATGAGAAGTAACCCTAAACGAGGTTTTCGAGAAACAGAATTCTTTCATAAGACAGAGGAAGGCAGTACAAGTAGCTGTACATGGCGGGGCGGTGGTCGGGGGAGTCGTCTGGAAAAGGGGCAGAAGCACATATATGCTCACTCCTCCTCACATGTGGACGGCCCAGTGAGAGCAAGACAGGACAGAGTTCTAAGGGAAACGTGCTCCTCCCTTGGCCGTACCCTGGGGTGGAGGGCAGGCCTCTTACTCTTTCTCTATCAGGTTTTGAAGTTCCTAGTTACTGGGGCACTTTGGATGGACTGGGAGTCAGCCACTGAGGGGCACGATAACTAAGACAGTGGTTAGAGGCCAAGCTTTGAGGTCAAATACAGTAGGTTCAATTCCTGGTTCCACTGTTTACTAGCTGGGGCTGTAGGGCAAGTTGGTTAAATCTTTGGGCCTCAGTTTCTCCATCTGCAAAGTGGGAATAATAGCATTATACCTATGCGTGCGTGCACGCGCACGTGCGCGCACACACACGCGCACACACACACACACACACACGCACACACACACACAGGGTTGTGAATATCCAATGTGGTACACTGTAGAGAGAGGTCAGCCCGGCCCCTGGCACTTGGCCTTCACTCAGTAGACGGGAGCTAGCATGGGCCCACAATCCCTTATCCGATCACAGGAACAGATAAGCTTCAGAGCTTAGAATTTTTCATTCTTAGGAAGGTCTTACGGGGCGTATATTACACGAAATCCCATACTTCACAAAGACATTAACATTTCTGCAGCGAAGTGTATATGAATATTCACATTCACTGGAATTATATAAGGCCTTAAGTGGCCTCACAGCAGCTCAGGCCGGGTTTTGCCATCAAAGGAGTTTTTGCCAAACCTTCGTGCTCTGGGATTTGGGGATTTTAGTACTGTGGGGTACTGGCTATATTAGTAGGTTACCAGCATTCAGACTGCAAGTGAGAGAAAGGAGGCGTGAAGTGGGAAGGGCAGGTGGTGCTGGGCAGAGGCCTTTGCTGCTTGGGGCTTGACAAGCACCCTTCTGGGGTAGAGGGAGAAGGATAGGCCAACGGGAAACTGGCCAGCAGGCAGAGGGTGGTGGGAAAGGGGCACAGACTGTTCCTGCATTTCGAGTAGCATCATTTCGCTCCCTGGAGGTCTAGAAAATATTCATTCCCAGAACCCCTCTAACAGCCACCGAATAGCTGAATAAATGGATGCCAGGCCATGAATAAATAAACAAACAGAGAGGAGAGAGGAGAGTGGCTGGGTTCTGCACCCTAAGAGATGTAGATGAGCCAGACACTCCTTTCCACTGGGCGTTCCAGAAGGTGCCATGATGAACTACTGGTGATGCCCTGTCAGGAGGTACTGGTCAAGGTGAGCATCCCCTGACTGCCAGCCCTGGGGTAGAACTGGGATGACCCCTCGCCAAAGAAAACTGGCCTCGGGGAGCGATCTGGCCCAGGAGTTTCATAAGCCCCAGGAACAAAATAATTCTATTATCTTGGGTTTTGTTCCCGGGTTCCCGATAATAGCCTCTGGTCGATCGTTAGTAGCAACTCTGTGTGTGTGTGTGTGTGTGTGTGTGTGTGTGTGGTGTGCCTATGTAACAACAGAGACACACGGAGAAAAGAAAACAATGGCTTTCTCTGAGCCCCAAAGGGAGCAGACCCGGTGCTCTGGAGGGAGAGAGAGTTGCAGGTCCTCTTCTCCGTGTCTTTTCTTATTTTGCATTTCTCATTACATCCGCATGTCACGGAGCTGCTGGCTGATTTATAATTTATTGGTTTAGTGTCTTGCGGCAGGGAAAGGATGCTACGCTATATTTTTCAGGGACGCTCAGTTCAACTTTGGTGAAGCAGCCAGGGCCACAGCTGTGAGGGGCACGGAAGAAGGATGTGTGCGAGAGGAGGAAGAGGCCCGTGAGCCCAGGGCTGCAGGGCATCCCGGCTAAGTGCTGTCCGCCATCAGAAACGCTGGCCTGTGTGAGGGTATTATTTAAGTGGAGGTTTTCTAATTGGATTGGGGAGATTCCATCTCAAGCAGGCGTGTAAACACGCATCTAGAATTCAGGGCACTGTTGGAGCCCTGCTTTCCTGGGTTTCTCATGGCAGACCCTGAGATGAGGATTCATGTCAGAGTGATTTTATTAAGAAATTCTGCCAGGAAAAGAGGTACGGGAGTGTATTCGTTTGCTAGGGCTGCTGTAACAAAATACCACATGCTGAGTGGCTTAAACAACAGACATGTATTGTCTCACCGTAATGGAGGCTAGAAGTCCAAGATCAAGGTGTGGGCAGGACTGGTTCCTTCCGAGGGGGTGAAGGAGAATCTGTTCCAGGCCTCTCCCCTAGCTTCTGGTGCTTCGCTGGCAGTCTTTGGCATCTATTGGCTTGTAGAAGCATCACCTCCATCTCTGCCTTAAACTTCACTTGACATTCTCCCTGCACGGGTGTCTGTGTCCAAATTTCCCCGTTTTATGAGGACACCATTCGTAACGAGTTAAATCTCATTTTAACTTGATCACCTCTGTAAAGACCCTACCCCCAAATAAGGTCACATTCTGAGGTCCTGGGGGTGAGGACTTCAACATATGGATTTTGGAGGGATACAATTCAACCCCTAGCAGGAAGTGAGGAAATGATACAAGGAAAGGAAGGCGGCCGAGCGAGGGTGCAGTGTCAAGCAAAGTCCCCGAGAGGGGAACCTGGGCTCAACCTCGCAAAGCATTCTGGGGCAAGGGAGGGAGGTCACCCTCAGAGGCTCCTGATCGGAGAACAAGGGAGCCGGGGTATCAGTTAGAGGAGGCCCGCAGAGGGACCTCAGTTCCCAGGTACTCCCAGCCCTCCTAGGACACAGATAAAATGGGTGCTGGCTGTTGAGAAGGGAAGCAACTATAAAAGGATGTGCTAGAAAAGGGAAGATGGATTTCGAGGGGGCATGGGGAGCACTGACAGTATTTGCTGTGAGCCCTAAAGTCCCATGTCTACCCAGAGGTGACTAGTTGCCTCTTTGGTGTGTTGACACATGCTTACACCAGGGCCTGGAGGGGAGGTGGAAACAGGGAGATGAGAGCATAAATTCCCAGAAAAGCCTAGATTGATATTGAAAACCCAGTTGTTCTTTTGCTAGATTTTTGTCAGTGGTAGATTTTAATTGCAGGGAGGTGACAGGGAGAGCAATGTAAGGACAGGCAAGAGGGCCGGGCATTCTCGTGTAAAGCAGGGAAAAGGAAATCCACTTCGGGAAAAGTGGTAATGATCGACTCTTGGGGTTCAAATCACGGTCTTTGATTGAATAACATGGCAGGGTTTTGATTCAATAGTAATCCGATTTGGGTAGCACACCAATCATAAATTCTCCAGAAAACTGAAAAATTCTGTAGAGTAATGGAAAGCATTCGACCCCCACGGTTTTCATTGAATTAAATATGAAAATGTATCATACAATCGATATTGCAATATTTGATTCAATCAGCATTTCGGGATGAGAACTGTTTTCTCTCATTTGTTTTATGCTGTCGCAAAATATTTCAATTTGCTTCAGAATTTATTATTGACAAATCACCCTAACAGCCGTTGGGGGTTGGGTTGGGGAGCTTGTCACAGAGGATTGGCAGCTGAGAGATGGTGGGCCAAACCGGGCCCTGGGAAATAGCCGGGGACTGCGGAATGCTCAGGTGAAATTCTAGAAAGGAGCTGGTTATGCACAGCAAGGAGGGAGATGAGGACATTTGTCACCGGGAGAAGGGAGACAGGACCGGGGGCCTTGCCTTTCCTCTGGACGCGGCTGCTCTTGGCAGCAAGGGCCTGCCCTGGGCAAAATTATGAGGCAGGCAGAGGGGGCACCCCGCCTTTTCTGCTCTCTGTGACCCTGGCCGTCAAGAGGAAAGGGCTTTCATCTGTAACCCTGCAGGAAGTGGCCTCGTGCTGTGTTATAAACACCAGCGTGGAGTCTCAGAAATGTGGGTCTGATATGGGTTCCTCCACTAACTAGCTGCGTGGCCTGGGGTAAGTGACTTAACTGCTCTGTGCCTCTGTTTCCTTATTTCTGGACTAGTGATAAAAAAATCTTTCCTTCCTCATAGAGCTGTTGTAATTATTAAATGAATGCATATTAAATGAATGTGTGTATGTTCAGGACTTCATAAGCAACCAGTAAGTGGAAGTTACTATTACTGTTGTTGTTTATTATTATATCAGTTACCTATTGCTGTGTAATTAACTTACACTCCAAAATGTAGTGGCTTAAAACAATAATGATTCTGCTGGTCAGTTCTGGGCTGGGCTGGGCTCCGCTGATCTTGGCTAGGCTCACACAAGCGTTTGTGGTAGGAGGGTCAGCTGTGGGCTGGCTAGTCTGGAGAGGCCTCACTTACACGTCTAGAGGCTGGCTGGCTGTTGGCAATGGCGGTGGCAGGGCCAGGTATCTCTCAGCCTCCAGCAGACCCTCCTGAGCTTGCGACATGGTGGAGTCCGGCTGTAGAAGGGGACAAGCCTCAATGTGCAAATGTTATTCAACTGTCTGCTTGTGGCATATTTGCTAATGTTCCCCAGTGGCCAGAGTGAGACACAAGGACAGCTCAGATTCAAGGGGTGGAGAAAAGCTTCCCCTCCTGATACGTGAATACACATTTCAAGGAGAGGAAGAATCTGTGGCCACTTTTGCACATAGCCGTTATTATCATCATTGTTTCTTTTAAACTGCTTGTCACTCCACCCACCCCTACCCCCCCGTGTAAAGCTAGAGACATGAGACTCCTCCCTCACTAGCCCAGAGCTCCTTGAGGGCAGCGTATCTTTTGTACCCAGCAAGGCGGCAGGTGCTCAAAAATGCTTCCTGAATGAATTATCTAAGTATAATTGTATAATCTTATGAGAAAGAATACTTCTAGAAATGCATTCATACTAAAGAGTTAAGTCATCAAAATTGCCTGCCTCATAAGAGTGTTTGAATTCTTAAGTTAATGGTGGGAAAAGGGCATGGCTTAACATGAATAGAAGCTCTGGGTAAAATGTTAGGAGTCATTGATGGGTGGCTATTTCAGAAAGAGTCTCTCTCATATTCCTCACATCGCACCATTGGACAACTTTCAAGTCCACTTACAGGTACAGCTGCCCTGTTTGCGGCTCCTGGGGAGAGGGGATAGCCGATGGGGGTTGCTCCACTTCCCAGGTCTTAATTAGTCACCAGTGGGGTTCTGGACTTCACCATCCCACTGGCTCTGAGCACGCTTAGGAAGAGGTAGGAAGAGCAAGCGGAAGTTCATTGCAATTGAGAAAAGCGATGAAATCAAGGTTAAACAGACCAAATAAGTCTGTAATCAGTCAACCAGTCAGACACGTCCAGACCTACTATGTGTCGGCAGCTGCCTCAGACACTGGAGATACATCAGTGAGCAAGACAGACAAAGTCTGTGCTCTCGTGGGGCTCCCACTCTGATGTCTGATCTGAAGAGATCAAAGCCAGAGAAGGCAGGAGCCAGGAGCTATCCCAGAGGACAGTGTGAACAGCGTTCGAATCCCGAGCACAGTGGTATGAAGTCTGTCCCATCTCAGCTACTCACAACCCCCAGCACTCCCTCCAGGCACGGGGGCTGGCACAAACATGGTAGGCAGAATGGCACAGGTCTCCAGCTCCTGGGAAAGAAATCCCAGATCCATAAGGCCTACATATGTTCTGTGCCCGGGACTTCCTAAGCATACGTCCCAGCCACTGTTCTGAGCATTTTACACGTACAAACTCATTTAATCTTCACAGCAAAACCATGACTGTAACAGTCAGCTTGTGCTGCGTAACAGATACTCACAAAACTTTCATAACATTACAACAGTCAACATTTATTCTTCTAGAGCATTTACAGGATTCAGCTGATCTAGGCTGGGCTGGGCTGGGCTGGGCTGGGCTGGGCAGCTTTGCTGATCTTGCCTGTACTCGCTCATGCATCTGGAGGACAGCAAGGGTGAGCTGAGCTAGGCTGTCCTCAGCTGGAGCAACTCAATTCCCTTTCCCATGTCTCACTGTCCAGCCTGCACATCCTTAGGGCCATGGCAGAGGCACAAGAGAGCAAGACTCAATGCACAAACTCCAAGCATCTGCTTGTGTCAAGTCTGCTAACATCCCATCAGCCAAAACATGTCACGTGGCCCAGAATCAAGGGGTGGGCAGACCATCTGCCACAGCAGGAGGACACTGAAAAATCACAAGGCAAAGGGCACAGGGCTGAAGAATAAGGACCAATAAAGTAACCCACCACAAAGAAGTAGATACTATCATTAAGCCCATTTTACAGATAGGAAAGCTGAGCACATAATGTTGAAGGCACTTGCCCAAGGCAGCTCAGCTAGTAATTGGTGTATCCAGAACTTGACCTCAGGACATCTGCTCTTACACACTCCTCTTTACCATTTCACTTCTTAGCTCTGGCTTAATCCAAAGATAAATCTAAGCGTATGGGCTATATGGATTGCATCTCCTTCAGGAAATCCTCCATAAATCATTTTTTTCTTCCAGCCTTTGGCAAGCACGAAGCCACAGTGCGTTCAAGATTAGACTCCGAGTCAAACACCCAGAGTTCGGGAATTAAGTGTTACCATTTGGATGTGGAGCCACATGCTTTAACAACCCACATGCTGGGTTTTGACATTTGGAGAAGCTGAAGAGCCTGGTGAGGACGCAGCCCGATACAAAGCTCTCTCTTCCTGCCGTGGGAAGGGGGTGGAGGGTGCTGGGGAGGGGTTCTAAGGCAGTGTTATAGGCAAAGCCAAGGTTTTACTCAGAAAGTTGTTTTGATCATTTTGAGTGGAGAGGAGAAAAGGCAATCCTAGAGTTGCCTACCACAGAGTGGTGTATCTTAACCTTTTTTGTGTTGCAGAGCCTTTGAGAATTGAAGAAAGGGAAGGACCCTCCCACTTATCCTATCTGTTATGGGGTCAGGCCATAAGAATTTTAGGCTGGACAATGTCTAAAGCAGATGTCCCCTTTGGCCCTGCAAATTTCAGTAAAGAACTCACAGGCTGTTTAACTTGGAAGCACGGAACTTCCTGGCATCCCTTTTGAGAGCAACTTGTAGCAAAATATGCCCCTGGCTAGATTCCAAGTCAAGAGAGGGTCCTCCTTGAAGAAGCCACTGCCCCTCTATTCCAGCCCCATCCCAGCTAGTCCAAAAATGTACCCAGAAGCCCATACTCATATGGCTCCGCTCCCACAGCCAGCCAGAGGGTACCAGCCACTGTAATGCCAGTTTCCCCAGGAAGCTGCAGATCCAGAATGATTCATCTCTGGCCTGAGTCCAGTTGGGAAAGTCTTAGGGCTTTTCTGCGGTGAGAGACAGTAGGGTACAGTAGTTAAGGGCATGGATCCTAGGGTTGGAATCATAAGGATTATCCAATCAGTCTCTTCTCTCTCTCTCTCTCAATCTCTCTCTCTCAGTCTCTCCCCCACCTTTTAACTTGCTATTAGAAAAGAAGAAAAACCCTCTCTCACACTCCACCAGTAACCATTTTTCAAATCTCATGATGGGCTCCTGATTGGCCCTGCTTGGGACATATGATCCCCCTGGTTCAATCACTTTGGACCAGAAAACACTGTCCTATGATTGGCCAGGCCCGGGTCATGTGACCATCCTGTGGCCCAAGCGCAGGTGGGGGCTTCAGGACTGACCATCTTCCCCAAACCACAGAAGTTGGTGGAGGAGGGGCTGCAACTGAAAGAGTGGTGCAGGGCAGACAAAACCAGCAGATATCCACTGCCATTATTGTTTTGGCCAAGAGTCCTATAAAGCTCATTGCTGTGCTGGCTGTTGGGATGAGACGTTGTGGGAACGTTGCTTGTCATACTGTAGTGGTTCTCAAACATTAGTGCGCTTCAGAGTCACCTGGAGGCTTGTTTAAACAGACTGCTGGGCCTCACCCCCAGAGTACAAAGACAAGAATGTGAATTTCTAACACGTTCCCAGGTGATCACGCTGCTGCTCGTCCAGATGACCTTTGAGAATCGCTGTCAAATTGTCTCGTGCCCTCTCTCAAAAGGCCCCCAAAGAAAGTTCGGTCTGGTCTCAGTATTACACCATGATGGGTGTTGCTTCTGACCCATCGATTTCTTTTGATTTGTGTAGACACTGAATCTTATAAATCACATCTCCCTCTTTTTTTTTTTTTTGCAGTACGCGGGCGTCTCACTGTTGTGGCCTCTCCCGTTGCGGAGCACAGGCTCCGGACGCACAGGCTCAGCGGCCATAGCTCACGGGCCCAGCCGCTCCGCGGCATGTGGGATCCTCCCGGACCGGGGCACGAACCCGCATCCCCTGCATCGGCAGGCGGACTCTCAACCACTGCACCACCAGGGAAAGCCCACATCTCCCTCTTTGGGCCAGCCTCTAGAAAGCTTAGGGCTAACCGTGTGGCCCAGTTCTATCACATCTGTGGGACCACAGAGCCTCAAGTTCATCCACTAACCTTAACCCTAGCTTCATTTTTTACTTTCATTTCTGTTTTCCCTTCAGTCTAAAAAGTGATTTGGTTGAAAGTGACAGAAACCAACTTGAACTATGTTAACAGAAAAAGGGAGATTTATGATAAGAATACTGGGGTGTTCCATGCAAGAAGAATGTGGTGGGGCCCAGTAACAGCTGGAGTGCGGGGCCACTCCATTCCCCCACCTGCCGTCTCGGTTTCTCTCTCACTTCCTCTTCCTTGTCCTCTCTCACTACAGCCCAGCTTTCTCCACAGGGTGGAAACATCGTCACAGGCGGCTCCTGAACTTCACCTCTTGAAACCTCATTGGCTGCCCTGATGCCTGCTCCTACTTTTAACCAATCAGAGCTGTTTCCCAAGAAACAGCCCTGACTGGCCCAATCAGAGCAGGTGCCTAACCTCAGGCCAGTCAGTTATGGCAGGGATTGCGTCATCTTGTACCAAATGGCAGTAGGTATTGCCTTGAACTGGGGGGACTGTAGTTCTCATAAGAGGATGCTAGGAGAGCAATTCCCCCAGATGCCCCCCTCACTCTTGTTCCTGATCCATTTTACTGCATCTGGTATAGCGTGTATGTTAACAGTAGCCACTTGAAATAACTTCCAATAGGGGATAGACAGAAGGACAAGCAGAAACCTAATAGTGGGATATTCTATTAGTCAGTGTTCTCCAGGGCAAGTCGAATATGCAAGGTGGGCCAGCAGTCCGGAGACCCAGCAAAAGCCGATGTTCCAGTTTGAAGGCCATGAGGCAGGAAGAGGCAATGTTGCAGATGAAGTCCAAGGTCATCTGCTATAGAATTCCCTCCTGCTCAAGGAGGCCAATTTTTTTGTTGTAGTCAGGCCTTCAACTGTTTTTTGGGTGAGGTCCACCCACGTTAGGGAGGACAGTCTGCTTTAGCCAAAGTTTATTGATTTTAATGGTAATGTCATCCAGAAACACCCTCAAAGAAACACCCAGAATAATGTTTGACCGCATCTCTGGGCCTCCCACAGCCCGTTCAAGTTAACACCTGCACTTAACCATCAGATGTTTTCTGAGTTGCATCAATTACATTTTATCCCATTTCTTAATCCCAGGCACCTAGCCCAGTGTCTGTCATATAAGAGTTCAATACATGTTGAATGAATGAATGAGAAATTATATTTTTCATTCCAGTGAGGCAGAACTTTGTCATTTAAAGGGACCCTGAGGTTAGGCCTTCTATAATAGAATGTGAGGAATTATACCCTAATCCACTCAATTTGTAGATTCTGACTTTAATTTATTGAGCCTCTTAACACCCTCAGTAGAACGGTTTGGTGGTTTTAAGTTTCTTTCCTCCTCAAACGACCCGAGATATGATGGAGACACATACTTTTGTGACAGAGACAAGAATTTAGCTCTCTACTCAGCTCTCAGCCCCAGTCTTTCCAGCTCGCTAGGCTTCTGTCCAGGCGGGCTGAGAAGAAGCCAAGACCCAGCCTTCCACATCTGAACCCAAGAAGCAGGCTGCACCTTTCATGACTAGAGCTGCCATGCAGGAGTTGGCCCAACCTGTGGCATGTCCCAGCGATGTCATCAAAGTGAAGGTGGCAACTTCCCACGGCCAGTTCTGCCCCCTGAGTTCGGCTGGAGTTGGAGGGGTAGGAGAACATATTTCTAGACATGAGTTGCCAAACTATGTTTTTTTTCCACCAGCTTAGAGCCTCTTATAGCAAAAGTTCCTGGCTAGCTACATTTGAAGTTCCAACACCAGATCGTGGGAGAAGACGGCTGCTGGGATCCTTGGTTCAAATCCTAAACTGAAATGTTCAAAACGTGAAGAGATTCTATGCTGGTGGTCGAAGAGGGTGACCAGGAAGTCAGAAATCCTTGGGTTCGCTGCACTGAGCCTCAGTTGCCTCATCTGTAAAGTGGGGGCGATCATAATGCAGCATGTTGCTGTGATCATTCAACTATATCATTAAGTCATTTTTCAATGTGTATTTATTGAGCACCCACTGTATGTCAAACACTGCTATACAGACATGGCCTCTGCCCCTGTGGACGTTTAAGGAAGATGAGCTGGGTATCACTGAGCTTTACCTGAAGCAGTAGGTCAGGGCTGTGGCCACCACTGTGGCACAAGGTGTAGCCGGGAGCCCCATGAGGTCTGACGCCTGTGGTCACAGGCTGGGGTTTGGAGGGCCATTTGTCACCACTTTTTGTGCCTTTACCCACTTTCCTAGGTATAGTTGTGCCACTGACGTGGCATCACTTTGAAGAGAAATGGTGACTTCTCTAGGAGCGAAGAGGTAACACATAATGAAGGAAGGTCATTCATCCAGGTGACTTGACCCAGGAAAACTTGACTTCTAAGTCCTGGGTTCTGATCCCAGATTTACAATTTACTGCCTCCATAACATACCTTCTTTGGCACATCCAGTAACTATTCATTGAGCACCTACTATGAGCCAGGCATTCTTCTAGCCCTGGGGATACAGCTGTAGGAAAAAAATAGACAAAAATCCTGATCCTGGAGCTCCATTCTAGTGGGGAGGGTTGCTATCAAATGACCTAACCTTTCTGAGCCTCAAATTCTCATCTGTGAAATAGGTAATAATCTCCACCTCGTTGGATTCCCTTGATAATTACTCTAGACAATCTAGATGAAGTGACTGGGTCCCAGAGACCTCAACGGTTGTGCCCCCGCCACCTCCCCACCAAGTCTTCCCTTAGCCTGCTGGTGCCAACAAAAACCACGTGGCCAGCATTCAGAAGAAGCATCTTTCTTGTAGTGTTTCAGAATATCCCTGCTCTTTTTGGGGTCTGTACCTATCTTGAGAGTATCATCTTGCCATGAGAAGATTCCAGACATTTGTTGTAATTTATGGGAAGGCAACCTATGCTGTGGGAAACACACAGACTTAGGAACCAGACAGGCAGGAATTCAAATCCTGTTTCTGCATCTACCCATTGTCAGACTTTGAACCTTTGTTTCACTGTTGTCAAACTGGAAAATATAGAGTACTGGCAGTGGTGGGCTAGGGAAAGGGTTGAATTAGATTATACATAGACTGGCACCAAGAACGTCCCCTGCATGTAGTGGGTGGCCGAACCTATTACAGTCCTTTCTCTTCTCCTATGGGCACCAGAGAAATAAATTGTCATCTCCAGAAGGTCAGGTGGGGACAGCATCAGCATGGGGTACCTGTTTATGCCTCACCTGCTATCAGTCAGGTGTTGCCAGGAGGCAACCCTCACCAACACAGAAGCGGATAAACAGACTTTGCTGTAGGGGACACGTGCAGAGGGGCTGACGGGTGACAGCAACCAGGCGGGGATGTTAAGGCACCTAGAAACTAGGATCAGCTGGAAGCCATTAGCACTCCTAGGACAAGGGGAGGGAATAATGTCATATGGGAGCCCAGGGAGAGGTAGAACCTTGAACGGGGGCCTCCAGCGGGAGCTGCAATGATGGAGGGACATGGCCTTCCTTGTAGCAGAGAGGCGAGCAGAGGGGAGGCAAAGGAGAAACACCCCGACCTCTCTCTCCTCCCACCTCCAATCTGTTGCTCGAAACTGGCCAAACCCAGCTAAAAGCCAGCTGGCAAGGAGCCCGAAGAATCAATCCACACAGCTGGGTCTCCAGGACACAGAACATGGTGGGAAATAGTTGAAATTGATCTTGGAAGGCAAACAGAGGACACACAGCGCACACCTACATCATGACGTTTGCTCCTGACACACTTCTGGGCATCTGCTCTTCCTATACCACGGTGGTTCTCACACTGCAGCAGGCCTGCAAATCCCCTGGAGGACTTGTTAAACACAGATTACTGGGCCCAACCTCCCAAGGTGTCTGATTCTGAGGTCTGATGTGTGGCCCCTTGCATTTCTAACAAGTTCCCGGGTGATATCAATGCTGCCAGTCTGAGGACCACCCTTTGAGATCCACTGCTTTATAACAAGAGATGTCTCGAGAGCAGCTTCCCTTCTCCTGTGCTTAGCATTTAACTGTGTCCCCTACACCCCAGGACAGATCCACAGCCAGCAGAACCATGGGCAGCTCAGAGCCATGCAGGGCAGCCTCCACAGCTCCCCTCACCTGACGGCCCCAGGGCCACAGACCCTGCCAGATGGGCTGGCCTGGCCTTAGCTCACCTTGTTCTTGCCCACCCCCCCAGGGCGCGCGCGCGCACACACACACACACACACACACACACACACAGACAAGCACACGTTCGTGGACAATCACACTCCGATTAGCTACACCTAGATGCCTGGTCTGTTTCCTAGGGGAAGATGAGTCAACGACTCCTTGGGGCCCTGCGACGTCCTGTGCTCAGGCCAGGAGGTCACAACTCCTGGCCACGCAACATTGCCTCTCCGCAGGCAGCCCTGCCAGTCTGCAGCTCCGCCTGACATCTCTGTTTTAGGGGAAATGAACACAGAATACTGCTGGGTCCCTGCCAGACTGGGCCAACCGTGTTCCCTCCTCCGTCCCCTGATGGGCTGAGACCCATCCAAGAGCTGCTTCCCCTTCCCCTTCTTGTTCTCATCTGGCTCCTCGTCTGACTTATCCCTTTCCTCAGATTTCTGCTTTGAGGATGTCACTCTAACAGCATGTCCTCTCTTCCATCTTCACTAAGCAGCTGCTAGAGTAATATCTGAGACGCCCCAGGGAGTGTCAGCCACGGAAAAGGCCTCCCGGGAACACATGTTGTTTAGGCCCCTTCTGGGTGTTCCCACTCCCCTTCCATGTGGTTTTCGTCTGGCTCTTGGTCTCATCATCTTACGCCCCCTCCCCAACCCCAGCCACCAGGCAACAAGAGGCTTCGTCCTGACCTATCAATCAGCACAGCCCATTCCCCTGGACACAGGGCTCAGTCTGGGGCTGGGCCTGAGTGCCAAGCACAGGCAATCAGACTGATTTCCTGGAATGGGTGTGCAGACACCAAAGCAGCAGTGTGCTGGAGCCCTCCTTCCACCAGCTTTTGAGAGCCAAAGATGTGCAGCTCTCGAGTACCTTGAAATGGACCATGGTGGGAATATGTGTACTCTGGAGAAATCAGCAAATGCTACACAACGGAGCTTTTTTATTTGGAGAGTCAATGGTTAAACATTTACCAACATACAACTGCATGGTAAAGAGAAACTCTGTTTTCATGAGGTGGCAAAACTGGAAGGCTTTGAAGGCAGCAACTTCTTGTGCGAGTGGAGAGAGCTGTTATGTATCAGCAAAGAATGAGGATAGTGCAGAGTCAAGAACAATGGAAGAGAGAGAGAGAGAGAGAGAGAGAGAGAGAGAGAGAGAGAGCGCTGACTACTCTGGGATTCTGGGTGAAGACAATATGGGGTGTGCTCCTGGATCCAGCCATGCCTGAACTCCAAGTTATCGCAATTATATAAAACAAGGATTGCCCGGTGTGCAGTCGCTAATTTGAACTGGGTTTTTCCCTTGAAGCAGTTTAGGATGAGCCTCCCCAAAATGCGCCACTTTGGCACGTGGACTATTTTGAGCTGAAGATAGTCAAGACCTAAAATACCGACGAAGAGCTTTTTACTTCCCCCTTTTAACTACCTAAGAGAATTTAGACAGGGGAGCCTGGCTCAGAGACAGAGCTATTACCAAAGGTAAGTTTTATCTGAATGACGCATCTGCATGGCAGGGCAAACATCTAATTACCAACTATCTGCTCTTCTTATCACCCTGTGACTGACCCTCCTGTCCTTGGAAACCCTAGGCCCCTATCCCATTTCTTGGTTCATGATGTCATATAAGCCTCAACTGCCCCACTTGCCCTTGGGTCTTATATTTTTATGGGAATCCCTTAGGTACAAAATTAAATTTGTTTTTCTCCTGTTAATCTGTCTTGTGTTTATTTGATTATTAGACCAGCCCAAGAACCCACAAGGGTAGAGGAAAATGTCTTCCTCCCCAACACCCTCATGAACTTTAAGATCCCTGACTGAAATGGAACTTAAGAGAAATTCCTAAAATTGTCACCACAAAAGGGGAAACTTAGTCCAAAAGAAGGTCAGTCCTCTCATAGTTGATGGAGATGGAGGCTGCAAGGAGATGGAGGTGCAAGGAGATGGAGGCTGCAAGGAGATGGAGGCTGATGAGCCCTGCTAAGCAGGATGCAGGGCATCTAGGGTGTGGCTCTCCAGTGTCAGACACACACCTTCAGCCCAATGGCGGGGGTCCCAGCCCTGGGGGCCCAGGGCTTGGGTGATCAGCTTGGAGAATCCCCACCACCATCATCACCATCATGAAGCCGAGGTGGGACCGCTCTGGTTTCTGTTATTGTGAATCCCAGATGCAAATGTTTACAATTGGCCCTGAAGGGAAGTCAGATTTGCCACCCCCAAATATGCCTCTTAGGCATAAGGATGATTTTAGGCTGATTACTTTTAAGAAACAGCAGTCACTGGAGAAGCTCTGAAAATAGAGTAAGTTTTGTAAGAGACATTTCCGTGTATAAGGGAAATTTCCATTTGCCAGAGTGTCTCCCTCTCTGTACCAGGAAGAGGAAGATGACTCGAAATCTCTAGAAACTCTTATGAATGAAGCAGGCATGGACTTAAATCTGCATAAAAACCTTACCTTTGTTTCCTGTGCATTTCCTGACAACCTCCCATA
>NW_020174707.1:707997-709177 GCF_003031525.2 Neophocaena asiaeorientalis asiaeorientalis
TATACACGCTATTAAACTTCCGTTTGTTTTTCTCCTGTTCATCTGTCTTCTATTACAGGGGGTCTTAGCCAAGAACCTAGAAAGGTAGCAGGAGAATTCTATTTCCTCCCCCAGAGCCCCTTTCCAGCCAGAAGGCCTCCAAGTGTAGCCATCCTGCCTGTGCTGCTGGCACAGAGCAGCAGTGCCCACCAGCCCTCTCGGGAGGACCAGAGCCAGGGAGTCACAGGAGACCCCGTTATCCCTGAACTCCGATTCTACGTAGCCAAGAGAGGTCCTTCCAGCACCTTCACCCCAGCGCAACGATGATGTGCTCCAGGCTACCGGCAGCCTCAGCCCCGACACAGGAGAGGCCACAGATTAAAGCCCTCCATCGAGGGCATCCTGGGCAATCCGGCCTCAAAGGCACCCAGTTGCTCTTAAGATCTTGAGAAACCCTGACCCTTTCTGAAGCGCCCACTTGTGTTATTTCTGGGCCACCCCCCCCAATCTTTTTCTCGATCATGAATACCCCTCTTTTTGGTCACAGGGTAGTTACCCACCCCGCCCCCCCATGGTGATCAGCTTTGAAACCCTGACACCGGAAGGTTCTGCGGGTGTTCCTTCTAGGAGAGAGAAGAAAGAAGAGGAGAGATTGTGACTCATCCTGCAGCCCAGCCTGGGTCGGGGAAGGAGGGTGCCCCACCGTGGCGAGAGGGCAGCGGGCTAAGCCCCAGGTGCCCGAGAGAAGGAGGCAGCCCACGGATGGCCCAGCGCGGACAGCAAGGGGCCCTGCATCAAGAGGAGATGCAGTGGGTTCAGCACTGGGGTGAAGCCTGCCTGGCCTCGGCATGTGCAAGACCCAGCTACATCCACACACACCATCCACACACCACACAGAGACACACACCGCAGACACACCATGCATAAACGTACACCCCGCATGCTACACAACCCACACTCGCTCCTGCACAGACACGAACACACAAAGACGCATACACACGCTCCCGCACGTGCATACGCATGCACTGACACACACATATATAAACACACACACTTACAATCGCCTACGCATAGACATACACACCCAAATGTGCATGTGCTCACACACACACACACACACACACACACCCCTGTCTACAACTATTGTGAAATCCCAGATCACAAAGCAATCTCCGGGACACTTCTGTGATCAAACTCCTTC
>NW_020174707.1:709592-721636 GCF_003031525.2 Neophocaena asiaeorientalis asiaeorientalis
GACCACTTTACCCACTCCTCCCCCACACCCCCCAACTTGTTTTCTTTTCCTGAGAGATTTTAAGTTTCCATCTGTCATCTGAGGTCATTAATCCCAAGACAGAAGGCCAAAGAAGCCTACCCCACACAGCCAAGCCATTAACTAATTGCAAAAGGTGCGCACATCCCATCATATTAATCCCCCTGCAGCAACCCATCGCCCGCGCCTCGCTTCCGGAGTTGTGTTGATCAAAAGGACAAGCCGCCTGCTACCATCCTGGATGGCGTTGCCATGATGGATGGTCCGTGTCCGGAAAGGGTGTGGGTCAGCCTCGGGGACTCATGTGTCAGGCTGAGGAGGGGGGGAGAGGTAGCTGGGCAGGAACAGGTGGCCGGGTGCCAGGGTGATTTTTTTTCCTCCAGCTGAGAAGGGAGCCGAGACTTCCTGTGTCCCCAGGCCTTGCCAGACCTAGACCACTGCCCCGGGATGGCCAGGCCTCTGAGGACAAGCACAGGTGAGAAGACCTGAAAGGTCCCCAGCGCCCTCCTTCCAGCAACTCTTCTCTCGCTAAGTCGGCAAGTTCAAGGAGACTGGCTTTCAATGGACCGCCCACGGTCTGCGGACACAAACCTTCTTTCTGACGGTGCTCCTGGACGGCAGGTGGTCTCCCCAAGCTTCCCCTCGCCTCCACTGAGGGCTGGCAGGCCACGCCAGCAACGTGCAGGAACTGTCTGATGACCTATTTCCCAGCGGGAATTATTGGCGAGTCTGCGAGCGTGCGTGCGTGCGTGCACATCCGGCTTCTCTACTTCCAGGATGGGAATAAATTACCTGATTGACAAACCTCCACTGTAGTTCATGCACACTGTGCCCGTGGGTCGGCCGTGGCTACAGTTGCAGTCAGCTGACCTAATCCATTTATCTTATTTATACTGTGTTCCATTTTCCATATGCGGAGTTGGGGCCTCCTGGATCTGGTATGCAAATGAGACACAGTGATTTGCAAATGAGCAGAGGCCTGACACTTTTAAAAATTATCATTAAGAACCTTGCCACCCTGCCACTGGGTAGGAGGAGAGAGGCTGGAACCGAGAGCGGGTGATAGGCAGCTTCCTTCCCTTCTTCCTCCCAGACTTCCTGAAACCTCACTGGCCCCTGGCCCCTTACACAGCCACTCTATTGTTGGGGGGGTGATGGGCACAGGCATCTCTGAGGACAAAAAGGCTGGCAGGACATTCACAGAGAGCTAAACAAGGCCAGACGGGGATTCCAACTGGCACTTCCCATCCGGGTCCTGGAGTCCCACAGCCCACTGCTTCAACGAACAAAAGATAGAGTTTCGCTGACCCAGTTTTTTCTCTTATGGGGGGGCTCCACGGACGGTGATTTCTCCTGGGCTTTCTTTAGAGCAAGCCGGTACGTGTAAGCCACGTAATAAGATAATCATGGATCAGATAGCCCTCGAGCAAGCTCTGAGTTTACTACATTATAACGCACGACCATGCAACTTTACAGAACCTTCCTTCTCCTTCTTCCTCCCCTCCAAACCCTCTTCAGGCAGATGTGTTTGCTCAAAATAGGCAAGCGTGGCCCAGCTTAGTCTTTATCGAGAGCCCCCTACCTCAGAAGCCAGCACGTGGATGAGGCCAAGTGGGAACATCAAGTCTGAATCTTCCTCGGAGCTCCAAGGAGTACGTTCACTGTGACGCACCCGACGTGGTCCCGCAATGCATCCTGGAGAGTGAGTGAGTCACCTCTAGTGGGCTGGATGGAGGCCAGCCGGGGAACCCAGTCTTGAGAAATAGGAAGGCATGACCATCCTAAGCTCCTGCGTGCCGTAACTCTGCCCCTTCTGGTCTCCCCCCGCCCCTCCCGCTCCATCTTCTGGCAGCCTGCTGTGTTATTCTCTAGTGTGGTATTCTAGAAAGGAACCTCATTTTAGTTCAAAGTTCTGTGGATTCATTTGAAGCCAGCGCCTTACTTTTTTAAAAAACACTGGAGAAAAGAACATGTAATCCCAGCTTTTCCAAAGGCGGAGCGAGAGACCTCAATAACAAAGTTATATTTCACTTGGCAATCAGGGAAAGCCGCCCTTTTTTCCCAAGTGTCCTTGTTTATTGTTCTGTTTCTAAGAATACGAAGAAGAGACATCTCCAGGGCAGTAGGAACTCTTCCATCAGGAATTTCAAAAATGGCATTCAAAACATTTGGCCAACGGTTAGGCATATGTGAGCCCGTTTCCAAGATGCAAATCATGGTACCGGACATCAGGAGCTGTACGGCAAGTTGTCTCTGACAAATAAGACAACATTCGCAGAGGTTTTAGTAAAATTAAGTACAAGATCCTGAAGAGATAATGCCAGATTTAACCCCAAAGTGCCTGGTTTGCAGTCAGAATGTACTCAACCCCCTTTGCTATCTCTCAACGCAAACCTACGTGTCCTTTGGATTTGTCTTAATATGATTCATTAAGTACAAGCCACATTGGTGACCAGGCGATGTTTTTAATTACTGTGTTCCCGTTCCCGTCTGCATGGCCTTGTTATCGTTCCAGCAGATATTTACAAATATGACTTCTATGGGGGTTCCCTGTGATCTCCACAAGGACTACAGCTGCTAATGAGAGCCAGGCAGGCCCCCAGCCAAGGGGTGCTGCTGATTATCAAGCCAAGAAACTAATGAGCTGGCAGAGAGACCAAAACAGACTCAGAATGTGTAGCACAGCACTGGCGAGAGAGGTCACGGAGACAGCCTTAGGAGTGGGACAGAGCAGAGAGAGAAACTTTCATTCTAGCCGAATCTTTGCAGTTGCTAACAGCCGGGACAGCTGTGTTGGCAAAAGCAGAGTGAGCTGTTTATTTGGAGGTTCTTGGAGACATGGCTGAGGCCCACCAGGGAAGGAACGTGTGGACCAGTAGATTTGTTCCCGGAAGCCTCTGCTTACTCGGAGAGCCGACGTTTGAAAATCAGCTCTCGCCATTATTCTCTCTGCCTGGGAGGATGCTCCCAGCCCGCCCTCCACCCCTCTGCAAGTCTGCTCCACCATTCCAAGGCCAAGCGCGCATTCCATCCCCTCTGCTGGACCGCCCCGATTAACAGTGCTTTTATTCACCAAACGTTTATCAGCTTCCTTCTATGTGCCTCGCATTGGGCTAGGTGCTGGGGAGATGATTCCGTCATGGTTGCCGTCCTGGAAGAAGCGCTGCGAAGGCCGACAGGGAAAGGATTACCACAAATATGTAGGAGCCCCAAGGGCTGTTCCACTCATGGAGAAAGTAATCAAGTTCTGCCTTGTGACCTGCTCTCGCCGTGGTATCATCCGGATCTGAGATTTCACTCTGGAATGGCTTCAGACACATGCCTTGGGGCAGAGATGGCCCAGATGCTCAATAAAACTGTTTCCTCTTCCTGGGCACGCAGTTAAACTAATTTCGAAGCCCCTTTTAATCTTGATGAGAGACTAGCTTTCACCAATCAAATGTGGGCAAAAGGGATGAGGTACTGGAGAATGAGGGTGCCTTCTCTCTCCCTTGCTCCCGTCTGCTTGCTGGATGATGCCAGAGTGACCTTGAAGGCACATTTTGAAGGTGGCAGTGCTACAGCATGTTAGAAGCTAGGTCAGGCTCCCCAAAGGCGGAGCTTGTAATGGGGATTCCTATGCAAGGGATTGAATGGTAGAACGCTCCCAGGTGAAACCTACAAAGACAGAAGCGGGATAAGTCGAGGGAAGAATCTCAGCAAACAGGTAGTTTGAGATGAAGTTGAGCCTCTGATCCCCCAGGGAGCTCTGGAAGCTGAATGGCTCCATGGAGTTGTGTCCACTTGAGGCCACGGAGCCAGGCATCTGTACTGTGGGTCAGTCAGTCATTGGCTATGGGCTACCTCCCGGGGCTGCCTGTCCTCTCCGGCATTTCTGGGCGGAGTGGCTGCCTGTGGACTCAGGGCAAATGGCTGGATAATGGTGTGACTGGGAGCAATCAGTATCCAACTTTTACAACAGCTGCTGGAAGGGGGTACCAGCCTGATGAAGGGGAACTGAGAAAAGACCTAGTAGCCTCTACTACGATGGGTTCCCTCAATGCCCCCACCTGCATTCGACTGTGACATGAACAGGAAGTAACCCTTTATGGCTGGAAGTGTTAAGCCACTGAGATCTTGGGTTTGTTTGTTACAGTAGCCGGCCCCAGACTAGTTGCACACCTAGCCTCCTAAAGCAGAAGTTGGTAAACTTTCTCTGTAGAGGACGAGATTGTAAATATTTTCAGCTTCTTGGGCCACATTGACCTCCGTTGCTACCGTTGGCCAGATTTGTCTTGTGGGCCACAGTTTGCCAACCCCTCCCCTAAGCTACAACCCTCAAGAGTAAACAGTATGTCTTGGGGTTCTTTCTTTTGCACCTAAGGCCTAGGACAGAACTTTACGTGTATTATACAACCCACTAAATAAAGCCCAGGTGATCGATTTGAAAATGAAAAAACAAAAAAAGTACGGTTTGGGTTACGGTTGTTCTTTGATTTGATTTCATCTTGAGTGACCACAGAAGGGCTGACTTTCTGGGTCTGTTGGAGATGGTTCTGGATTCTGTGTGGGCTCCTTATGAGTTTCTATTGGAGATGGCTGGCTGCGGCTCCCCGTGCCTTGGAACCTCCTGTCTCAAATCTCTCTCACCAGTGAGAACAGAAGTTGGTGGAAGAGGTCAGCCAAGTCTGGCATGCCAGCTGGGGCAGTGTGCTCACCGTGGAGGACCCAAGGTGTGCAGAAAGACCAGCATCACCATGTCCTAGAATCTTAGGGTTGATCCATGTAGCACTTAAGTCCTATTGGCTACAATCTCATCTTGGTGCTCTCACATCCAATTTTAATGGTAAATAGGCAAATGTGGCAACCATAGTCTGAGAAGAGCATGGTACCCAGAGGCCCAGACCCATATGCAATGAGAGTCTAACTCACCCCACCAGGAAAGCTGCCTAGAATTAGCAGAGGTGCTACCCAGGCGTGAGGGGATCCTTGAACGGATGATAGAGGTGGGGGGTGGTGAACATCAGTTATGGCCACAAGATCAATTAACTCTTCTTTTGTAAGTTTCCCGCGAAATAAGACCATTCAGAATCCTGGAGAAGGTCTTCCCAAATGGGACAAGCTTACCTAAGGGGCAAGTAAGTCAGAACAGCACAGGGGTAGACTTAGGGGACACTGAGAACACGAGACAGTCCGTGTCAGGGCCAACACACCTATCCCCCAGTAGCTGAGAATATCAGCTGTTGACCACTCACAGCTGGGTCCTTCACTGGGCATTGCCCTCAGTCACAAGAAACTGCCCTGCCCAAGTTTATGCTCCCCTCCCAGGAGACAGCCCTCAGCCATCCCTGGCTGATACAGGGGTACAAAGGCCTGGCCCCCTCAACTCAATTTGGAACAATTCTGAAGGGCCACCTCAGCTCCCATGCCCCTGTATCTGCGGAGGCCTCAGTTGCAACTGCTTTATGCGTCAGCTTCCCCATCCTGCATCCCTCACTCCCTTGCAGGTGCCTCTCTAGAGCCACTCCCAATAAACCTGCACGCAGCAACTGAGCTGATCCTAGTATGTATATGAAGCTGTAAAGGAATCAGAAGAGCCAAAACAATTTTGAAAAAAAGAATAAAATTGGAGGACTTATACTTCCTGATTTAAAATATACTACAAAGCTATAGTAATCAAGATAGTGTGTTACTGGTGTAAGGATAGACATATAAACCAATGGAGCAGAATTGACAGTCCAGAAGGAAACCCTTACATTTATGGTCAATTAATTTTCAACACAGGTGCCAAGCCTATTCAATGGGAAAGGCTAATCTTTTCGATAAATGATGCTGGGACTACTGGATACACTTATGGAAAAAGATGAATTTAAACCCTTATCTCTCATCATATACAAAAATTAACTCAAAATGGATGATAGATCTAAATGTTAGAGCTAAAACTATAAAACTTCTAGAAGAAAACATACGACAAAATCTTTGTGGACTTGGATTACTCTTCACCAAAAGCATAATCCATAAAATTTTAAAAACTATAAATTGGACTACATCAAATTTTATAACTTTTGTACTTCAAAAGACACCATTAAGAAAATGAAAAGACATGCCACAGACTGGGAAAAAATATTTGCAAATCATATAACTGATAAAGGTCTTGCATCCAAAAAGAAATTTTTCTTTAAACTCTTAAAACTCAATAATGAGGAAAAAAAGAACCCAATTTTTTTAAATGAGTAAAAACATTTGAATAGCTGTTTCATCAAAGATGATATATTGTACAAATGGCTAATATGCATATGAAAAGATGCTCAACATCATTAGTCATTAGGGAAATGCAAATCAAACCCACGATGAGATATCACTTCACACCACTAGGATGGCTAGAATCAAAAAGACAGTAGCAAGTGTCAGTGAGGATGTGGAGCAACTGGGACTCTCACACTCTGCTGGTGGAAATGTACATGGAGCAGCCACGTCAAAAACAATTTGGCGGTTCCTTAAAAAGTTAACCATAAGTATACCACACGATCCAGCAATTCCACTCCTAGGTAAATCCCCAAGAAAAAATGAAAACTTATGTCTGTCCACACAAAGACTACTGCACAAGTGTTCATAGCAGCATTACTCATAACAGCCAAAAAGTGGAAACAACACAGATGTCCATCAAGAGATGAACAGATAGGGCTTCCCTGGTGGCGCAGTGGTTGAGAGTCCGCAATAAAACGTGGTCTACCCATACAATGGAATATTATTCGGCTATAAAAAGGAACAAAGCATGGATACGTGTTAAAACGTGAATGAAGCTTGAAAACATTATGCCTAATAAAAGAAGCCAGACATGAATACCACATACTGTGTAATTCTATTCACATGAAATATCCAGAAAAGGCAAATTTAGAGAGACAGAAAGTAGATTAATGATTGCCTGGGGCTGGGGGTGGAAATGGACAATGTTTTAAAGTTGGATTGTGATGATGGTTGCACAACTGGGTAAATTTACTAGAAAATCTTTGAAAGGTATGCTTCAAACAGGTGAATTTTGCAGTATGGAAATCATGGTTCAATAAAGCCTTTTTGATTTTTTAAAAGACCTTCTGCCCACGTATCTCTAGCTCAAACTCCATTTCCAGGGAGCCCAACTGAAGACAACATGCATTGCATTTTAATAGGAATGCCTGTTACTTTGTACTTCTGGTCAAATTTGAGAAAATTGCAGTTTCAAGACGAAAAGCCCCAAAGGATGCCCAAGCACACAGACACACGCACATACACATACATCTTTCAAGCTTTAGGCATCGACACCACAGCTACCCTCAGCATCACCTTCACTGACACGAGGTCTAGGACCCAACACTGGAATCCCTTCCCATGAAGAAAATAACTTGATCGCTGCCCACATGAAACAGAGTCACAGTGGCCCATCCTACCATTCCTCATCATTTTTAACTGTGAATTCCTTTTTTTTTTTTTTGCGGTACACAGGCCTCTCACTGTTGTGGCCTCTCCCGCCGCGGAGCACAGACTCTGGACGCGCAGGCTCAGCAGCCATGGCTCACGGGCCCAGCCGCTCCTGGACCGGGGCACGAACCCGCGTCCCCTGCATCGGCAGGCGGACTCTCAACCACTGCGCCACCAGGGAAGCCCCTGAGTTCCTATTTTTAATAGCTGTTTCTGCTCTTAATTATTTGGCCTGAAAAGCTCTGCTACCCTGAGGTGTAAACAGAGGTGGTGTAAATTGCCTGTGTCTGGTGGGGAGCGAGGGTCAATGGGTTGGCAGGAAGGAGCCTGAGACAGACTAGGACTCTGAGTCCATCCGCACAAGGCTGACCAGTCATTGCTCAATGTTGCGAGACACTGACTTCTTAGAGGTTTGCAGTAACAGCTCGCTCGACTTGGAAGTTGCCGTGAATGTGCGTTCCACCTGAGGCTGAGCCTGTGGAAAGAGTTCTCGTGCAGCCCTGCCTCGCTGACAGGTCTGGAACATCAGGTGCTCCTTGGAGGGTGAGCCCCAGAAAGCCTGCCCCCAAGCTCTTGACCACTGGACGGATCAGCAAAGACCTTGTGCCACCACTCCATCTGCCCCCTGGCTCTTGCTTCTGCCGTAGGTCCCAGCCACAGTACCACGCCCTTCCTACTGCCTGGAATACCAAACACCCACTCGGTCACTCCCCAAACATTTACAGAGCATCTACCATGTGCCCATGGAGCTACCTCTGGGCTAAGTTCCAGTTCAAACAAGCCATGAGTAACAGCCTCCACCCACAAGAAGCTCGCAGGTGTCAGAATTAGGTGTTCTTTGTGCCGTGATGGGTGTGGAAGGGGGAAATATCGGAGACAGAGAGGTGGCTTTGGACAAGTCCACCTAGAAGGAGATGCCTGGGGAGACTTCCAAGAAGAGAGGACGCATAGATGGTCTCTTCAAAGAAGGGTGGCCGCTTGCAGACAAGGTGTTAGATTTCTTCAAAAGGAGAGAGCGTGTCAGTTGAACTAAAACCCCAGAGCCACGCTGTCCATTAGAACTTTCTTCAATGACGAAAATGTTCTGTATCTGCTCCATCCAAAATGGTAGCCACTCACTAATGAGCACGTGAAATGCGGCTAGTGCCGCTGAGGAAGGGAATTTTTAATTTTATTTCATTTTGGTTTACTATAACTTAAATTTAAATATGCACACGTGACTGGAGGCTAGCGAAGTGGACAGCACATCTCCCAGGATACAAAACAGCAGGGCCCATTCCCAGAAGTGCCAGTGGTCATAGGAGACAGACAATTCGGGTGCCCGGAAGTGGCTACTAGAAACACAGCCAGCTAAAAAGAGGCCAGGTCACCGAGGAGCTCGTGGGCGTGTCTGTCACGCACCTCGACAGTGACACATAGATACCGCCCTACCCGGTGAAGGAATGCATCCACCTCTGCCCCTCCACTCCAATGCTGACAGCTGCCAGAGGGAGATGGGCTGAGAAAGGGCACATATGCCCGTTGTGGGCGTTCTGGTCACGGTGCCCAGCTGGACAAGTGCAAGCCCCATTAAAAGGGAGCAGCCACTACTCAGCAACACTTGTGCTCTTGTTGCCTCCAAACACAGGCCCCCAACTGCCTGATCTTCAAATGATTCAAGAAGAGCCAAAAGTCATGAATTATTTTGTGAAATCATTCAGTATCTAAATGTTGGCTACATTTCTTTTTAACTCTCTGCGGTCCAAGGAAAGCCAATCTTGGGGCTGGGATTTGGTCCTTGAAACTACAAATTTGCCACCAAGACTCCTTTCTCTACCTCTTTTGTGGCACCTGTCATGCTTCTAGCATGAACCTGTGTTTATAATGCTCATCTCTCCCCACTAGGCTCCCCATTCCTCAAGGACGTTCTTATTCATCCATCATTCCCAGAACCTAGTACAATGCCTGTACATGGTCTCTGCTTCATAGATGTCTGCTGAACGAACGGAGGAAGGAAGGAAGGAACGACCTTATTCATGGGTGAAATGATTTTGCCAGCCAAGGCAGTGGCTCGAAGAGACAGCAGCAAAGGAGTTAAAAGGCAGGAAATGAACTAGGCTTTGGGATAAATCCCCATTAATTACCATCTTACCAGAAATCCTCTTCCCTGCAAATCCGCAGGCTGTAAATTAAGATCCGAATTGTTGTTTTGAGCGCAGCTTTCTCCAAACCACAGATTTGCAAGCACCTCTCTTCCCGGTAGCTTGAGGCCTCACAACAGTCTCGTGCTATTAAATCTTGCTGAAAACTGGGTTGAGACCACTAGGTCTCTTGTGAAAATTACCAGACCTGTGGACGGCTGGCGTAGGATTCCGCAAGATACCTCTGCCCCCTGTCACCAGGGGGAGCCCAGCCACGAAGAGGCACCTCGGGAGGAGAATCTCTGACCTCGGGTGACTCCCAGAGCTGTGAGGAGGGGTGGGGGTGGGGATCGGAGGTGGCATCCCAAAGTGGCGAATCCAGGTCCACAGTCCCCTTGCTTGTTCCACTCCAAATTCCTATAGCACGTTAGGGGAAGTCATGCTTCAGTTGCTCCAAGTGATGCCTGGGAGTAGATGTGCTCCGAGGCACGGCAGCTTCCTAGAGCCAGGTGGATCTTTGTGCAGCGATTTCAAACTTGTGGCAAGAACGAGAGCTGAGCCAAGAAAATGCACAGAGAAACTTCTAAAAGGGGTGGGAGGGTGTGCCGTGGCAGACACAGAAAAGCCTGCTCCCGACATAGCTACACCCGTCCTCCCGTTAGAAGCGAGAGACTGCCTTCTTGTGATTTTTTTCCTTTGGGGCCATTTTGGAGAGATTCTGAATGCCTAAAATTTATCCTGGTAGAATCAAGAGTGAAAGGCACCCAAAGGACTTTGAGTTGACCCTCCCTCCCCCGCTTCCTGTACAGATGAGGAAACCGAGGCTCCCGTTTCTTATGCGCTTAGTTCAAGGGCACATGGATAGACTCCCAGTGCCAAGCCCAGCACTCTCTGTCTTTTACGGCACCACGGTGCCCCTTGCTAATCCATACATCTGCACACACCATGGAGTCCTCTCCCAGTCACTGATGACAAAGGCCATTTTTCACAAGAGGATATAATCTGCTAAGATCTTCTCCTGCATTCCAGGGCAAGAGCTCCCATATTTCACCAAGCAGGTTAATCACAAACATCAAGTGATGAAGCGAGAAGAACGACAAGAGAAGAAAAGGAGCCCTCGCACTTCGTGGAAACTTCTGGAATGGGACCCGTTTCGCTTCCCCTGCTCGTGTAGTACACACTTCCTAAAAGCCTGTAACATTTAGCAAAACTCTTTGCAATACCTGGATACAAAATCTTACTCTCTTTAAACCAATGGACAATTTATTTAGGAAAGATAATTGATGAGTTATTTATATCAGTCTCCAGTGCCCAGCGCCACCATCACTGAGATGAAGTACTCAGGACAGAGTGAAATCCCTTAATTACTCTCACACGTGTTGCTTGTTGCCGAGAAAGAAAACATAACGCAAAGGGCTTATATATTTCAGCAGCATGATAGCTTGATGAAGATTTCTAAATTTTTCAAAATGTCATTTCTTTCCAAAAGATGGATTATTTCTGTTGGGGTTTAGTCTACCTAATTACTCCTGCCTTGATTACTTAACTACTCCAGATATTTCATTCCTCCAATCTCTTATCATGTTCGGGGTGTTAGAAGAACCAAGGCAGCTTATTAGCACAAAGTAGACAATCGTGTTTCCTGGCAGTAAGTGTGGGAGGGTGCGTGACGAAATGGAACGCCAGGAACCGCTCCCATGAACCGGCGGACTTACTGAAGCTTCTGCCCGTTAGCAGCTCCCAGGGCTGGTCTGCACGCGGCATCTTCTAGACCTGTGTCCCCCTTCCCCGCATCCCAGGAGACAGCATGTGAATTCCCCTCTGCTCTCCAGGTCTCTGCCGTGTCCATGACATAGGCCTTGAGTCTGGGCTCTGTATTTCTTTCTTTAGAGGAGTGCTTCTCCAAATTCAGCCTGGAGGACTTATTAAAACCGGGATGGCCAGGCCGCACTCCCAGGGCGGCTGATTTGGCACGTCTGCGGTGAGGGTCAGAGAACCTGCGTTTCTAACAAACTCCCAGGCCATGCTGATGCTTCTGGTCCTGGGGCCACACCTTGAGAACACTGCTTTACAATTTTCGTCTTTCTTAAAAAATTTTTTTTTTTACCAATTCAATCTGCGATTACTGTCTGTATTGGGTTGGAAATTGGGAGCTCGTGACATCTGTTTGTTTGATTTTAGAAATATCTGTCCAGTATCCAGCTCTGGATTGAACGAGCAGAATAACTATTTAGGTGAAAGGTAAGGGCCTCAAAGTGAGAGAGGGGAAGGAAGGGAGGGAGGAGTGACGGATGGAAGGAAGGAAGATGGTTGGAAATGGCAGCTTCCAGAACATCTCTGGAAGGTGTGATTCTACATCTTTGCTCTGAAGAAACAGGGAGTGGGCACAGCTCCACGGCTGGACTAAAAGGAATATGGCTTTTCTCCGTGTTTTCCTATCACATGGGGATGGCGGTGTGGGGGGGGGGG
>NW_020174707.1:721862-766183 GCF_003031525.2 Neophocaena asiaeorientalis asiaeorientalis
CATTTTCACTCACGCGGGGCGCTGGGCAATAGGCAAGCCCGGATTCCAGAGCCTGCCTCCGGCGCACCTGTCACGCTGAGGGAAGGAGGCCCGCGCCCTTTGGCTGATCCCAGAGCCTGGAAAAATTCCAGACTCCGCTGCCTTTGAAAGCCTGTTCCTTGGAGCAATCCTGGCTCGCTAGGTTTAATTGTTTCGTCTCTTTTTTTTCTGGTTTATGAAGCCGCCTCGCCTGGAGTCCGCCCCTTGCGCAGCGGCCCGGAAAGGTGGGAGGAGCGCATTCAGCGTTCGCGGCTTGGGCCAGAGCGGGTTTCTATTTCCCGATTATAAAGAAGCATTTGTTGGGAGCTGATGAATTGCGGCGGGGCTGGGGCCGGGCCGGATGCGCACCTGTGATGCTCTGCCTCTGCTGTATTCTGTTTATCCAGTGCAGCCCCTTTCCATCCCCCCATCACAAGTGTGAAAGCCTCTGAGACGTGGCTACTCAAAATGTGGTCCACGGACCTGCAGCACCACCCGGGAGCTTGTTAGAAGTGCAGATCTCGGGCCCCACCCAGACCCACTGAAGCAGAATGTGCATCTAATGAGAGCCTGCAGTAATTCCCTATTCCTGTTAAGCAAGACACTGGGGGGTCCGTGGCACAGAAAAGGTTAAGAGCTCCTTCTCTCAGACAAGGAAAGGGAGGGGAGGGGGGAAAGTTCAGTCCCGGATTTGCAAAGGAGTAGGGGGTTAACCCTGAGGTTTGCCCGCTGGAGTGGAAGACAGAGAAATTAACATATGGAGTGAGTTACTGGGGAAGTGGCGGAAGCTGGGAGTGAACATGAGTTGGGGGACAGCCCAATTCGTCTGGGGGGAGGGGTGGAAAGAAAGGAGATGGGGTAAGTGGGTGCCGCCCACACTCCCAGGAAAGCTGGGTATGTCGCAGGCTGGGACCTTTTCCTCTGCCTGCTGCGCGTTTTCTGAGACCCAACTGAGGCGTTTCGGCACGTATAAGGCGTAATAGATGAGAAAACAGTAGCGGCCAGAGCTGATGGCAGGCGCGCAGCTGAGGTAAGAGCACCTGGGAACTTCTTAATAAGCAGGCTGACATGTGGTGAATAAAATTTTAATGCTGGAAGAAAGAGAAAACAGTGTCGTAAAAAGTATGCCCGGCATCGCTGCATCGTAACCAAGAGGACACGCCTGGCAGGGAGCTCCGGTGGAGCGGACAGTGGCGAGAGTCACCCCCCGCCTCGGACCTAGCGGTAACTCATGTCTGGGCCCGAGGACCAGCCTGGCTCCATTTTCTGCACTAGTGGAGGGGAGAAGAGGCACTGAGCGCGTTCAACAGGACCTAATCCAAAAGGAAATGATTTGGATTTGGTGTAAGGACAGGAACTGATACACACAAGCCTTTCTGGGTTCCCATCTGACCATCTCTTGCCCTCACATACTATCAGCCCTGCGGGAACCATGTGTCGGTAGGGAAAAGTGGCCGGGTCGGGGGGGGGGGTGGGGGAAGGCTTCAGTTAAATCGCATAAAATCCAAAGTAGCTGATACACTTTCAGACTCCCCTCCAGGCCTCTTTTGTCAGCCCTGTTCAACAATTTTATGCATGGAGCCAGTGGGCCTCAGGAAGACACACACCTATCAAATTCCTGATTGCCCCAAGCTGGTAGAGTAGCTAATCTACCAAGAAGATAATCTGTTTGTGTAACCAAGCAGAACCCTATGGGGCCTTCCCGGGACAGGCCTTCCCCCACATCCTCTGCTTTAGCTCCTCTCTGAAGTACCCAGATAATTGTATTTGATGCACATTTCCTGAGTTGTTTTGCAGACTTGAAAACCCCACCACCAAATGGAACATGTTAACTACTTGATGACCATGAGCACAGAGCCCCGGGCCTCCTGGAGCCTAAGGACTGGTAATGTTAACCCCTGTGACGCCACCCTGCTGCCCCACCATTAGCCAATCAGAGAACTGTGCACGAGCTGATCACATACCCCGCCCCGCCTCCCCTCACCTGGCCTTTAAAAATGCTTTGCCGAAACCCTTCAGGGGGCTCGAGGCTTTTTAGGGCATGAGCCACCTCTCTCTTTGCGTGGCCCTGCAATAAACCTTTCTCTGCTCCATACTCCGACGTTTCAGTTTGTTTGGCTTCACTGTGCTTCGGGCACACGAACTTGCATCAACACTTGGACTCCAATCATGTTTCAACAGACCGTTACAATAAAGCGAGTCTATCAAAACGGTATTCACTTATTTATACGCCTCCTCATCCTGTTTCATAAAGGTTTTGAGATGATTTGCAGAAATTGTAGTAAATTAAATTAAAACATTAAAATTAAAATGTAAAACTCAAGTTCGGTTCTGGTATAAATTAGCATTGGAGGTCAGGACTGGTGTGAATGGTGACATTTAATAGGAAAAAATATAAAGTTCTGTCCTCCATCTAGAAAGAGAAAGCCCAGGTATAGGATGTGAGCAATGTGGTTTAGCAACGTCTCAGATGAAAAAGAAACTGTAATGAATGGTAAGCTCAGTCTGAGTAAAGAGTGGCATACGGTGGCTGGAAAAATTAAAAAGAACGCTGCCCCTAGGGTATAGTTACAGATGGAAATGTTTCTAAAAAAGGAAGGGATGGTCCCACACTGCCCCACTCTTGTTAAGACCACTCCTAGAACATTCGGCTCAGTTCTGAAAGTCACACTTTGAAAAAGTCATTGGCAAACTGGATACATTCCAAAGAGAGTAATCTGGAGCGTGAAAGATCATGAAACACAGAAGTGGGCTATGTGCCGGCCCCTGTGTGAGGTACCAAAGGGACAAAGTCATAGAAGACATGGTCTTGTCCTTCAGAAACTTACAGCCCATGAGAAAATCAGATAAGTAAACCACAAAAAGAAAGAAGGCTAAATCAGGCTGTGGAATCTTGGAAGAAATTATGAAATATTTGGACTGGATGACATCCGGCACTCAACACTCCCAGCAGCTGGGGAAAGGAGTGCCTCCGTGTTAAAGGGAGAATCCAAGTGGTGCATCTCCGATATACTACATGTATCAAAAAAACCTGACTACAGAGGCTTCAACAAATAAGGTGTATTTTGCTTGCACCACAAGAAAAGAGGAGGTAGGCAAATATCAGGCCGAGAATGTCAGCCCCTTAGACTCTGCGATTCTCTTGGCCCTTCCCTCATGGTTACAAAGTGGTTGCTACTGCTCTTGCCTTCAAGTCTGCATTCCAGCAGGAAGAATGGGAAGGGGCAACACTTGTATCAGGAAGACAAAAGCCTTCCCAGGAACCCACAGCAGACGCCTGCTTACGGCTCATCAGCCAGAACTGTGGCCCCTGGTCCCACAGTGGGGTTCATTATCAGGAATGGGGATTGGGTCAGGCAACTAGTGGATGGTGGTGCCATCCACAGAGACAAGAAATACAGAGGAGGAACAGGTTTGCTGGGTGCAGGGGTGGCAGTTAATGAGTTCAGTCTTGGACATGTTACGTTGAAAAGCCTGTGAAGTATCCCAAAACAGAGATGTGAAGTGGAGAGATTCGATGTGAGGGTTTGGATCGCAACTGAGAGTACTGTGCTTCGGACATGGATTTGGGAGTCAGCAGCAAAGTGGGGATCGCAGCCCTGGTTGTAGGCGAGCTCCCTCAGGGAGGAAGTGCCGAGTGAGAGGCCCAGCCAGGCTCCAGCTGGGTACGTTTCACATTTAGGCATGAAGTTGGGAGGAAGAGAGGAGTCTGAAAATGTGCTGGGAAGAAAAAGCCAGAGAGATGGGAAACCAGGAGAGAGTGGTTCACAGAGGCTGTGGGAAGAGAGACTTTGAAGGGGGGGAGAGAGACAGGCACCGCCCACACTGTCGACGCCCCTCCCCTTATCCCTTTAGCCCTCCTCTGATCGCACCTGCAGCCGGGGGCCTCGCCTTCCTGGGCATGCTGCCAGCTTCTGCCTTGAGTGCTCATGTCTCCCTGTGTCATGGGACTTTCTCTGGCCCCATGGGGGATTGTTGAGCCAAGTGCAGGCACAGCTTGGAAGGTAGGGAGTTAACCCCCTAGTCTGGAGGGGGTTGGGGAAAGCAGGAGCCATCGGGTAAATCCCCCAACCTTCCCAGTTCCAAGCTGGATCCCACAAGGTTCTTCGAGGACCCACAGAGGGGATTGAGCTCTGGTTGCCCACTGCAGTGACCCGCTTTACTGGCTCTGCTCTCTTCTCCGTCTCATTCTCCCTACGCATTGAAGTGTGGGCATGGCTCGGGAGCCCCCGCGGAGGTGACAGGGAGCCACCCACCCACTGGTATCATCTTGTTTTGATCCTTTTTATGGTTTGGTTGTTACTTTAGAAGGAAACCAAACTAAAAGCAACCTTGAACCAGGTCCCAGTCATCATTTTCTCCCATCCTTGAACGAGGACCAGACTCTGAACTGACCCAACACAGAGGTCAAAATGCATGGGAGAAGGACAGAAAAGTGAAGCTTGGCTTTGGCAAAGGGGGTCAACGGTGACCTTGGACCAAGCAATTTCAGAGATGTGGCAGTGGCTGGGGCCAGGTGTCAGTGAGATGAGAAGTAAATAAAAGAGAAGGAAGTAGAGTCAGCCGGTGTGGACCACACTTTCAAGACTCTTGACACCGAGGGGCAGGAGAGACCCAGGATCATAGCTAGCGTGTGATGTAGAGTCAAGGGAAGCTGTTGCTGTTGTTTTGAATTGTCTTGTTTTGCTTTGTTTGTTATTTGAGATGGAGGAATGGCCCCTCAGAGGGTCTAAGGTGAGAGCAACGCTACTGACAGCCACAGCAAAGACTCCCAAGCTCTGAGCACCACACAAGGCAGCAGGGAGACCCCAAACTAACAGGACCATGGGAGCAGGGATAAGGACCAAGGTCTGGTCCAGCAGGAAGATGGGAACTGATGGCTGGGGTCATTCGCATCCCACCTCTACCTCCTGCCCTGTTACTGTGTAAGATCCTGAAACTGTGGCGTGACCCTGGGGAGGGAGAGGTCCCCTGGAAGGTCTGTGGTTCAGTTTTCCACCAGTCCAGTGAAATGGGGGCTCTGAGTCAGAGTTCCACTGGACTTGTAGGAAATAACAAATACATGGCATGTAACCCCAAATGAAGTAATGAATCATATTCATTGGCTGCTAATGATATCAGTGGCTGCTAAGATCACAAAAAGAGGCATGACCAGACGTCATGTACCTGCTAAAGGAATTAACAAATATTGAGCCTCAATCCCTTCAGCCCCTGGATCCGTTTACCAAATCACAGTAAGTACACGGAACGGAGAAGCAAGTGAAACTCTACCACAGAGACGCAATCACCAAAGCCCACACTATGTGATACTCCACAGGACAAATGACGAGGTTCCCTCAACAAGTAAGAGAGAGAGGGGGGGGAAATCTACAGATTAAGAGACTTTAAAAGACAAATCAATAATCCCAATGTGTAGAACCTATTTGAATCCCAATCCAGCGGACAGAAATGAAACCAAACTGGCATGAGTTCACCATTGTTGCAGCTGGATAATGGGCCCATGGAGGTTAGTGATCCTAGTCTGTCTAATGTGGTGTGTGTTTGAAATTCTTTTTTTAAAATATTTTTTTAAATATTTATTTATTTAGGCTGCACCAGGTCCTGGTTTCAGCACGCAGGCTCTTAGTTGTAGCACTCGAACTCTTAGTTGCGGCATGCATGTGGGATCCAGTTCCCTGACCAGGGATCGAACCTGGGCACCCTGCATTGGGAGCGTGGAGTGTTACCCATTGGACCACCAGGGAAGTCCCTATGTTTGAAATTAAAAGGTGGGTAGGAGGGAGAGAAGGAAGGAAGGTGGGATGGAGAAAGGGGGTAGGAAAGGGGAGGGAAGAGAGCGGGGAGGGGAGGGGAATCACACAGTTTTCTCCCCAACCTAAAACAATCAAAAAGTAAAAAGCCAGTGGCACGGTGTGCGCTCCTGCATTGGGGGAGGGATATTCAGAGCCACCACAGCGGTGGAAGGAAGGGTTTTTACTTGCTCACAGCTACATTTGGTTCCACCACTAACTCACTGCCCCAACAGCCCCTGATGCTCTCCAGACCTTTTCAAATGCCCCCTTGTTAAGCCTTATCTCTCCATCCTGTTACTTGGGCTGGAAAGTGACTCCTCGCACCAGAATTGAAAATAAGGAAATAAGTTTGCCCGTAGGAGGAAGTAATGTAAACCATCAACACTGAATGTGTCAGAGTGAAGTCACCTTGAAGGAGTGGAATGCCTGGGCCAGCGAGACTTGGCAGGCAGCAGCCTGATTTAAGTGGTTAGGAAATTAATATGTGTCCATCACGTGGCAGGCTGTGGGGGCAGGCAGGGTCGGGTGGACACCTTGCTTTTTCCCTCCGGAATCATTCTCCTCCCTCCCCAACCTGCGCTGGCTCCGGCAGG
This sequence comes from Neophocaena asiaeorientalis asiaeorientalis, assembly GCF_003031525.2. NCBI lineage: Eukaryota > Metazoa > Chordata > Mammalia > Artiodactyla > Phocoenidae > Neophocaena > Neophocaena asiaeorientalis. The sequence continues at coordinate 728,266 of NW_020174707.1, forward strand.
CTGACCTATATGGCTTTCACTGTGCTTTGATGGAGTTTGGCTAATGGGAAGCCACAGAAGGTGGTCGGGGTGGGGAGGGGATTGCGGTCAACTTACTTCTTCTCCTGGCTCCCCCCTGCCACCAAGGATCCCCCAGAATCCCCCAGTTCTTCGTAAGGGTCCTTCTCCAACTAGGTTTTGCTAACCATTCCGTTGCTTTGGGCTTAGGGATGCTTCAAGCCATTCCTCTGTAAGTAGCACCTTTGACACTTGAATTATATGCACTCTTGAAGCCGAATCCGGCCTCTGGAGCCCAACACCGAATTAAATGTCGGAGACAGAGTTTTGGGTGAAATAGAAAAGAATAGCTTTATTGCTTTGCCGGACAAAGGGGGCCACAGTGGGCTAATGCCCTCAAAACTGTGTGTCCCAACCTGGAGGGGGTAGTGAGACATTTTTTAGTAATGGTTCAAAGAGGGCGTGATCAGCTGGTGGACATTCTTCTGATTGGTTGGTGGTGAGGTAAGTGGGAGTCGGCATCATCAACCTTCTGGTTCCAGCCCGTCTGGGGTCTTGTGCGCAGCAGATGGTTAACTTCTCCCACCTGGTGCAAGTTTCAGTGTCTGCAAAACAGCTCAAGGATATTGTTTGTGTGTCCCTTGAGGGGGAACCAGGACCCTGCCCCAAGGCTGCACTATAGGTTCTCTCGACTGTTCCTCCCTTGTCTCTGCATCCCTTCCTTTCCCTAATTAACATCTGTTTGAACCTGGAACCCCATTGGAAATCAGGGAATGTCCTGGTGGCTGAATGAATAAATGGGGGACATGGAAATGCTATAATCAATAAATGGGGGACATGGAAAGGCTTTTGTGCCCAGGAGCCCCACTGGCTACTACTATCACTCTCAACATCACGTAAAATCATAGACTTGTAGGGCTGGAATGGTCTTAGACATGAGGTGGCCTGGTCCCGGCTCCTCATTTGGGGCGTGAGAGATTTGGAGATCAGAGAGGCTGAATAACTTGCCCAGGGGTGTTCAGAGGGGGAAAAAAAAAAGAGTATATTGACAAACAAAATTTCAATTAACATACCCATCACCTCACATATCTACCTTTCTTTTTTTCTTTTTTTTTTGGTGAGAACATCTGAGTTCCATCCTCCCAGCAAACCTCAACCATATAACGCAGTGTTATCAACAATGGTCACCATGCTTTACATCAGATCCTCAGACCTTATTCATCTTATAACTGAAAACTGGTACCCTTTTACCAACCTTTCCCTATCTCCCCTGCCCCCAGCCCCTGGCAACTACTTTTCTACTCTCTGTTTCTATGAGGTAGACTTTTTTTGTTGTTCAGATTCCATAATAAGTGCAGTATTTGTCTTTCTCTGTCTGGCTTATTTCGCTTGGCACAATGCCCTCAAGGTCCATCCATGTTGTCGCAAGTGGCAAGATTTCCTTTTTTTTTTATGGCTGGATAATGTTCCGTTGTATGTATATACCACATCTTCTTTATCCATTTATCGGTTGATGGACACTTAGGTTTCTTCCATATCTTGGTTATTGGGAATAATGCTCCAGTGAACGTTGGGGTGCAGATCAGTATCGCTTCGAAATCCCGTTTTCATTTCCTTTGGATAAGTACCCAGAAGTGGGATTGCTGGATCATAGGGTAGTTCTAGTCTTAAGTTTTTAAGGAAACTCCATAGCGTTTACTGCCTGCACTAGTTTACTGCCCCGAGGGCAGTGCCTTTTGACCACACCCAGCACTACCCACCTACAAGGGCATATCTGGATTTGGGGGTCCTGGGCCTATCAGCCAGTGGGACCTCCCAGCCCTCCCAGTTCTAAGCCACCCTCAGCGCAGGTAGAGGATGGATTTGTCGGGGTTGTGGGAGAGCCCTAGACTCACGAAGACAAGCAGCACACTGGGCCTGTGTGACCCTCTGGAAGCGTCTTAACCTCTCTGAATCTTTTCCTCATCTGCAAAATCGTACCTAATAATACCTTCTTTGACAAGGTTGTCATGAGAGCCAGAACGTGGTGTTGCAGAGAACTCCTAACTCAGTGCCTGGCGTGAAGCGGGGACTCACAGCTAAATATTACTCATAACTAAGGGTCTGAAATTGCTTACTGGGTCCCAGCCTAGGACTGCACCCTCCATCCCGACCTTACGCCTTCCTCCAGGTCAACATCTACACCTTCCCCAACACCTTTTCAAGTAAAGGCAAACGTCACAGATGCTGCCAGCACCTCGCCTGGATCCCCTCGGATTACCCTGGGGGTCCCAAACTAGCTGCTTTTTCCATCCCTCTGCCTGAGAGCCATCTCTGGCTGCAGCACGTGGTGAACCCAGGTCTGGGCAGGCCGGAAGCGCCAGGGACTTAGTATCACCCCGGACAGCCCTCCAACAATGTGGGCCGGGGGTGGGGGTGCGGGGTTGAAGAAATGCCTGGCCCCCTCGCCTCTCATCGCCTCTCAGCAGGACAGTCACAAGCCACATTTCAGACAGTCTCTGAGAAGGTGCCCAACAGGACTGCGCCCCTGTGCGTAAAGTGGAAACCCGCTCAATGAAACGCCCGTCACCGGCTTTCCCTCGTTCCTCGTCTCATTTCTGAGCTTCTTGGACTCACCTCCCAAATCCTTATCTCGAGTCTGCTTTGAGGGGATACCAAGGTAAGACCCAAAATAATAGGTGCAAGGAAATCTCACTGAGCTTTGCTGGGTCCACCCCAGTGTTCCCCCCCCCAGAGCAGCCTGGGAAGTTGGAGAACTCACCCCCAGGTGCCGGGGTGCTTCCTGGAGAGAACCAGCCTCGTGAAAGAGAGAACTAAGCAGTAGGCTGGCCCCGTGCCAGCGCACAGAGAGCCGCATTTGAGGACAGAGCAATCTGTCACGAAAATCCCCCTCCTCCCCAACCCAGTGGGGTTCCGTCTGCACCCACGAGCAAAGGGATTCAGAGAAAGCGCGAGGAAAATCTCAACCACGGAGACAATGAAGCCTCTCGCTCCCGCAGCGTCGATGGCTGGAAAGAAGACAGAAGTGGGGCCCCGGGCCCGCGACCTGAACACCATCAGGCTCCTCCAAGTGGCAGGGCCAAGCCTGGCCCCGCCATCCCAGCAGCCACCGCAGAGGGAGGAGGGGAAGTGCCTGTCTTCTGCCTCCAAACATGCCTCCACTTCACACCCATTGGGATGCCTGTTATAATGAAAAACACCGACAAATAGAAGAAAGCCAACTGGTACAAAGAACGCCCGCCTTGCAAGGTTGTTGTGAGGATTAAATGAGGTAATATCTGCACAGAGAGGTGTCTGATAATGGTTGTTGTCATTTGTCAAAGCCAAACAGGGGTGCGAGCCACTTCCTCTGTCATGTGTGAAGGGCAGCTCATCAGACCCCCAAGCAGTGAGCAGACGTCCTTCTCTTCACCTTCCTACCCAGAATTTTAAAAAGCCCTCGCGGATGCCCTGGCATGGTTTAAGGCTCAGTTCACGCTTTAACCTTCCTGCCACCACTCGTACTGTTCCCTGCAACTGTTTTTGTGCTCCTCGTTGGCTATCTGCTGGCTCTTCGGCATGATCGACAAAACTGAGGTCCCTGGGGCTCCCTGCAGAGCAGCAGCTCTTGGTCAAGTCCATCATTTCTTCCTCCTCATACTCCTTTGTGATGGTTGATTTGGAATTTCATTTTTGCATCCTTCCAACCTTCCAGATAGCCTCTATAACATCTCAAGCCATGAGTTCCTACCTCTGTTTTCCCAAAAGTGCCCTCTGGGGCTCCCTTGCAACGAGAACAGAGATTCCTGGCCCCGCTCCCAACAGACCCAATCAGAACCTCGGAGGCAGAGCCTGGCAGGGTGGAGGTGGGGTTGTATCAGCCCTTGATGGTGTGTATGGCCCTCCAGCCTTGGAGGACTGCGGCTCCAAGCCTTTTCAAGTCTGAACAGCCCATTCCCCATGACTCTTATTCCGAGAGGACAGACTCACCTTCTCCCGAGGTCTCATCCCGCTCGCTCAACAAACGGTTCCTCCTTCTTGGTTTGAATTAACTCAAGAATAGCAATTCTGGGCTTCCCTGGTGGCACAGTGGTTGAGGGTCCGCCTGCCGATGCGGGGGACGCGGGTTCGTGCCCCGGTCCGGGAAGATCCCACATGCCGCGGAGCAGCTGGGCCCGTGAGCCATGGCCGCTGAGCCTGCGCGTCCGGAGCCTGTGCTCGGCAACGGGAGAGGCCACAACAGTGAGAGGCCCGTGTACCGCAAAAAAAAAAAAAAAAGAGAATAGCAATCTTCCTTGTCAATGCTCAATCGTAACAGGAGGTGAAATTGTCAGGAAGGCAAGCCAAGCGTTTGTTCAGAGCCTCTGCTTTCAGCTGATGGCGGCTCTGAGCAGCTGTCCAGCTGGTGCTGTGACTCCCCAACGCCCCCATCGGAAGGTATCTCGACTCCAGGCCAGTTGTGTGGTCTCAGTCAGGAACCCATCATCAGTTTTCCCCATCTGGTCTGGCAGCCTGTAATACGCTCCCACAACAATAGGACTTCTGCTCCGCTTGCCTTTGATCTCCACCCACATGGTTTCCAACACAGCTCCACCCCCAGGACTATGGATTTCCATGTGGGTGTAAATCTTTTTATCATGTAGTGATGCTCCATCTCCCCTTCTAAAAGTTTCTTTTTAATAAGATCAACCTTCCTATATCTGCCCCACCCATAGTTCCATTTCCTGCTTCTGAGGCTGACCGTCCTGCTTAAGTAACTTTGGCCACACCTAGTTGGATTAGCATTTTAGCGTGGGCTCCCCCAGCGCTGGACTCCCAGGCAAGGATTCACGTGCAATACAGGCAGACGTCGGATATATTGCGGGTTTGGTTCCAAACCACTGCAATAAAGCAAATATCACAAGAAAGCAGTCATGCGAACCTTTTGCTTTCCCAGTGCATATAAAAGTTATGTCTACACTACACTATAGTCTGTTAAGGGTGCAATGGCACTATGTCTAAAAACCAATGGACATACCTTAATTAAAAAATACTTTCTTGCTAAAAAAATGCTAACCATCATCTAAGCCTTCGACGAGTCGTAAACGTTTTGCAATAGTAACATCAAAGATCACTGATCACAGATTGCCATAACAATATAATAATAATGAAAAACTCGGAAATAGTTCAAGGATTACCGAAATACGCCACACAGAGACACAAAGCGAGCAAATGCTGTTAGAAAAATTATGCCGATAGACTTGCTCAACATTGGGTTGCCATAAACCTTGAATTTGTAAAAAATGCAACAATTGTGAAGTGCAATGAAGCGAGGTGAAATAAAATGAGGTATGTCTATAGTTTACGTAGGAGGGGATTTCGAGATGCACCAGTAGTGGAGTGGAGAAATGAGACATGAAAGCAGCCAGTAGAGGGTGCCTTGTCAAGCAAGTTACCACTGTGGGTAAATGGAGCTCAGTCTCACTGGAGACTACTCTAGAGGAAAAGCCTTGGTGTTATCCCACCAAAGGGGTAAAGGAATCAGGGTGTTTACAAATTAACTCTCATCAGTCACTGGGCATTTATACCCAGCACTTCTAGCCAGCCATGCCTGCCGAATCACACCAGTGTCCAGGCCACAGAAGCTCCCAGATAAAGAGATGTAAGGGCTGTCAGTTGGAAATGCAGCCAGCATGCACTGAGATGGTAAAAGCTCTGGGCAGGCACTGCCAGCGTCTGCTCCAACCAGGCGTAAGTCCCCTGACTAAAGGAAACACGCAGCTATCTAGAGTCACCAAAAACTCGAACCAAGAGATACAGAAACTGCAGCTTTTTCATGTGGGTTAAGATGGACCCCACAGAACTTGGATGGAGCAGGCTTTTTCAGCTACGTGCGTGTTCCTGAGTTAACAGAAAAATCCAACTGTAAAGGCACGGAGGGGAATAGGGAAGATAAGTGAGGGAAAGAAGAAATAAGAGAACGTGTGGCCCCCAAGAAGGAGAAGAGGTCAGCATCCTTGGACCCTAATGGCTTCTTCGCAATGCCAGCCCCCAAACCATTGTTCCTTGTCTCGTGAGATGCCCCCGCATCTTTTTAATTGAGCCAATGTAAGTAGACTTATGTTCCACCCAATCAAAACGCTTTGACTAAGGCCACTTATGAAGTCTTCTGTCAACATCTCAAATTTGTTTTGTTTGTCCTCATACGCTATACACAGGTGCATGGATTTCTAAAGCAATAGGACTGTTCCCATCACCCCTCTCAATCACTTGCTCCAACTAACCCTACAAGGCATTTCTCCCTCACCCTCATTCCTGTCATTTCCCTTCCACTCAGATCAACACATCTCACTGCAACGCAATTCTTCTCTGTCTTTATGAGAGGTGTTGCCTCAATCCTTCAGCCCACTGTGACAGTGCCTAAGAGGGGTTCGGTCCCAATTCTGATATGGGGAGGGATTTTCCCCCCACACCACCAGGCAATTCTTCAGACACCAGCAGCGCATCCTACAATTTAACTCAATTCTGACATTATGTACTCAGAGATAGCTTCAGATCCCACATGCCAAGGGCCCAGTCCCACAAGACTGCCCCACCCCTTACTCCAGATGCCAGTTGAAAGTCCAGGTTGTCACCTGTGCTTCTGACCAACCGGTTATAGATCCAAGGTTCCAACAACCCCCTCCTTCGGTTTGATTAACTTGCGAGAGCAGCTCATAGGACTCAGAGAAACATTTTACTTGCTGGATCACTGGTTTATTATAAAAGGATATGACTCAGGAACAGGCAGATGGAAGAGATGCATAGGGCAAGGTGTGGGGAAACGGCGTGGAGCTTCCATGCCCTCCCTGGGCTCACCACTCTCCCCACATCTCCACGTGTTTGCCAACTCAGAAGCCCTCCGAACTCTGTCATTTTTGGTGTTCACAGGGGCTTCTTTATATAGACACGATTGATTAAATCATTGGCCATTGGTGATTGGTTCAACTTCCAGCCCCTCTCCCCTTTCCCGAGGTCAAGGTGTGGGACTGAAAGTTCCAGTCCTCCAATCGCATGGTTGGTTTCCCTGGCAGCCCCCATCTTTAGGTGTTTTCCAAAACTCACCTCATTAACATAATCCTAGTTGTGATGGAAAGGGGTTTGTTATGAATAACAAGACACCCATTTCACCTTTATGGCTCTGAAGGGGTTTCAGGAACTGAGGACAAGGGACCAAATTTTATAGCAAAAGATGTTCCTATTGTTCTTATCACTCAGGAAGCTCTAAGAGTTTTGGGGTCTGTGAGCCAGGAACTGTGGACGAAACCAAATACAAATGTGAAGTGTATTTGGGTCATCTGAGTGATGAAATATATATTTCTTATAAATCATAATATCCAAGCACCTTTTGAGCCAAGATACTCATCACATTATGTATTGTATGTGAGAAATCCATTATGAACCCTGATCCTGGAATTTTTCCACGGCCTGAACTGAGGGTCAGTTTCCCACTGCCTCTTTGCAGCAAGTGTGTTACAAGTACGCAGATGACATGATCTTTAGATGCCTTATGGTCATGTGGTTAGCCAGACCCCAGGAGAACCGGAGAGGGCCCTAGGGACTTTCCCACAGGCTCTTTACTGCATTGGTTTGATGGATTCTGGGACTCAAAACCAAAGGTGACACTCCGCAGCCTATGGGTAACCAGGCTCTGGTAACCAGCCTCATGTCTGAATAGCAGCTAAACGCCAGCTATCCAAGGCCTGGGTCTTTTTCATTCTGGGTAAAGATCTTCATTTCCCAGTTCAGACACCCCGATCCTAGTTGTTGTTTTTTTTTGTTGTTGTTGTTTTACTCTTTATTACTACTATTTTTTGATTTTTTTGAAGTATAGTTGATTTACAATGTGTTAATTTCTGCTGTACAGCAAAGTGACTCAGCTATACATATATATACATTCTTTTTCATATTCTTTCCCATTATGGTTTATCACAGGATATTGAATATAGTTCCTTGTGCTATACAGTAGGACCTTGTTGTTTATTTGATCCTAGTTTTAATTCAAACTCGGTTCAGTGGGTCTGAGCTGGGAGCCCTCAATGAAGTCAGATTTTTGTGGTGCTTTATTTTCCGAACTTGCAGATGTAGTGCTATGGTAATACAAGGTCTTTTTTTTTTTAAGATGTTGGGGCTAGGAGTTTATTCATTAATTTATTTATTTTTGCTGTGTTGGGTCTTCGTTTCTGTGCGAGGGCTTTCTCTAGTTGTGGCAAGCGGGGGCCACTCTTCATCGCGGTGCATGGGCCTCTCACTATCGCGGCCTCTCTTGTTGTGGAGCACAGGCTCCAGACGCGCAGACTCAGTAGTTGTGGCTCACAGGCCTAGTTGCTCCGCGCCACGTGGGATCTTCCCAGACCAGGGCTCGAACCCGTGTCCCCTGCATTAGCAGGCAGATTCTCAACCACTGAGCCACCAGGGAAGCCCACAAGCTCTTTTATTTAGCCAGAAATTCTGCCTTAGCAGCGTTTAATTAACGCATTACCTTAGGAGTTTCAAATATCTCTTGGAAGTAGGTGAGAAATTAATACAAAACTAAATAAATAAGCATTTTCTTTCTTTAAAGCCAGTATTTTTGACATGCAGCAAATGCTTACCAGATTAAAAACTCAATTCACTGGTGCCTACACTGACGAAAATCCTAAAAAAATGGGATGTATTTTGGACATTGAGCTTTTAAGTAAAAAAAGTACAAATGAAACACACAGCACAGTTCCTTGGTCTAGGCTGGTACTCTTGAACCATTTGGTGAGGGACTCTTATTTTTTTAATTTTAGTATCTTTTTAATTATAAAATTAGCAGGTAATCACGGTAAAAAAAAAATACAAAATATAAACAACAAGTAAAAGTTCTTCCTACCCCTATCCCAGGCCCAGAGATATTTTTGATTAACAGTTTCTTCAGTGTTCTTTTAGAATTTTCCATGTATATACATACAGCACAAATTTGGTCTAATGGAATCATACTTAGCATACTATTCTAGCATTTGCATTTTAAACATGATAATATGTGGATGAGCCTTTTTTTAGAAAAGCAAATAAGGTATATGTTGGACTAGGTATAAATCCAGCCTCTGTCTTTTAAATCTATAGTTCTAAAGAATCAATGTTCAGTCTATGACCCCAAGAATTACAAAATGCCAATTCACCAAACATTCCATTATGTTTAGTATCCCTTAGCAGTTAGCTTTTCCTGCGTAACAAATTACTCCATAACTCAGTAGCTTAAAACAATAACCATTTATTTAGCTCAAGAGTAAGTGGACTACGGGCTTCCCTGGTGACGTAGTGGTTAAGAATCCGCCTGCCAATGCAGGAGACACGGATTCGAGCCCTGGTCCGGGAAGATCCCACATGCCGCAGAGCAACTAGGCCCGTGCACCACAACGATTGAACCTGCGCTCTAGAGTCCGCAAACCACAGCTACTGAGCCCATGTGCCCGTGCTCCGAAACGGGAGAAGCCACCATAATGAGAAGCCCGCGCACCGCAACAAAGAGTAGCCCCCACTCACCGCAACTAGAGGAAGCCCGCGCACAGCAACGAAGACCCAACGCAGCCAAAAATAAAAATAAATTATTTAATTTCGAAAAAAAAGAGTAAGTGGACTAGCAATTTGGGCTGGGCATGACTGAGCAGTTCTGCTGGTCTTAGGCAGTCTTATTCACGCATCTGTGATCAGCTGCGAGGTCAGCTGAGGTCACAGGGGCCTAGTCAGGCCACAGGTCTGCCATCATCCAGCAGACTAGCCCAGGGCTATTCACATGGTGGGGGGGGCAGGGCCCTCAAGAGCACGAGAAGGTGACCCCCAGTGCACAAGAACTGTGTCCGTCCCATTGGCTAAAGCAAATCACACAGTCAGGGTCAGAGTCAAGAGGTGAAGAAAGTGTCTCTGCCTCTTGATGGGAAGGGAAGAATTTGTGGCCATTTTTGCAACCTACTATATATATGGCAGCAGAAGGGGGGAAACAGGACCTCATTTAAAAAGAAATTCAGGGCTTCCCTGGTGGCGCAGTGGTTGAGAGCCCGCCTGCCGATGCAGGGGACACGGGTTCGTGCCCCGGTCTGGGAGGATCCCACGTGCCGCGGAGCGGCTGGGCCCGTGAGCCATGGCCATTGAGCCTGTGCGTTCAGAGCCTGTGCTCCGCAACGGGAGAGGCCACGACAGTGAGAGGCCCACGTACCGCAAAAAAAAAAAAAAAAAAGAAATTCAACACTACTATATAAGGCCACGACAGTGAGAGGCCCACGTACCGCAAAAAAAAAAAAAAAAGAAATTCAACACTACTATATATAAAATAGATAAACAATAAGGACCTACTGTATAGCACAGGGAACTATATACAATATCTTGTAATAACCTATAATGGAAAAGAATCTGAAAAAGAATACACACACACAGACACACACACACACACACACACACACACACATATAACTGAATCACTTTGGTGTACACCTGAAGCTAACACAACATTGTAAATCAACTACAATTTTTTAAAAAACAAATTCGAATTAACCAAAATCTCACTGTCACCCTAAAGGTTTTGAATTCTTCAAATATCATATGAGAAGCAGGAATAAGAATGCAGACTGTTTTACAGAGCTAGTCCAGTGCAGTACCAGAGTGAGCTGTGCTCTCGCTTGTGCTAGCAGCCATGGATGATGTACACATTAGAAACAGGAAAGGAAGCAAAGCACCGGGGTCTTCTAGCAGGTTCTTCCTTATGGCCACAGAAAAAGGAGTACAGTAAACAGAGACCACCTAGAAACAGCACCCACAAGCCACTTTCTTTTGAGATTTGGTCATCTGGTTCTGGTTGATAATTAGAAAAGAACCCCATTGCCATGGTATAATGTCTTGAAATAATAACAGAATTTTCTTTCCTACATTTTTCCTCTTGCCTCTACAAGCCTTTGGTGCATGATGTCAGTGGCATTCATGGGGGTGGGGAGGGAGGAAGGGGTGAGAATACAGCTGAAAACAAAGAAGCCATTTGAGTTTCAGCACAGATTTTTAGAAACTCAAAGCGGAGGCCAAAGTTTGAAAGACAGGGCTTTCAGTGATAAGCACGGAACTCTTGAGAGAGCAAAGGTTTCTGAGTGCCAAGAGAAAAAGAAGCTAGGGGTCTGGAACAGACACTGGAGCTGCAAATAACAGAGCGAGAAAGAGCCTCAAGGTAGATCAAGGTTAGGCCAGCTGGCCAGAGGAGAGAACTGGAGAGAGGAGAGTCAAGCTTAGAGGCTCATGTGCTGGTGAGTCCACCATCCGAAGGAACCTCCTAGCTCATCACCAACTAAGCCTGGCTGGTCCCTGGGACCAGGACAAGAGGAACGCCAGAGGAGAGGGCAGATGAGTCTGGGTAAATCCCTGAGCAGAGGAGCCTTTTGCTCTAGGTCAAACCAAGACGATGCCCAAGGGGCAGAGTGCGTGTGTTGGTAGCGCGTCTGGAGGCTTGAAATGAGAAGGATCTCAGAGAGGTGCTCACAACTCAGCTTGGCCCAGAGTGGCTGAGACGTGGCCAGAAAGGCATGGAGAATTTCCACAGCCAGACAAGGAAGCTGCCAGGTAATAGCAAGTACCCTGCAAGGTGGAGGCAGAAAGGATACAGGTGTTTTCCATGCGCTGGCAGTACGGTGGGCGCTAATGACCAAATATGCATGGATCCCACGTCTTGGCCAACAACCGGGGCAGGACAGAAATCAGCCTCGTACAAGAGACCTCAGTCCCACGCCAGGACAATGGTCAGCCCACCAGAACTTAGAAGCACTGGAAGTTGGGGGCAAGACCCTGAACTGGCCGAGCTTTTTATAATCTCTAAGTGACTGTTTACGTGGAAGCATAGGTCAAGTTTTCTGCCATTTGGTAGAATGGAGTGCCAGGCCAATTTCAGTTTCATTTCGTAGGAACAAAAGATGTTATACACCTAACTCAGTGATTGTTAAACTTGTACTAACATCCCTTCATTCCCTAATTCCCCGTCCACTGTTAGACTTGGGCGAGGGCCCATTCGCTAATTCCTGGGGAATAAACAGGTATTTACAAACTATAATTGAAATTATAAATAATTGAACTAAAAATCATTCGTATTACTAACATTGCGGGCATGTTTGGCTGTTGATTCAGGAAGAAAGCTCAAGCAGATAGTATCCTTATACTCCAGGCAGAATGTAGCATCTTGTAATTTGGGGTAACGATGCACTCAGCAGGACCCTGGAGACCAGATGGCCAGAGCGAAGCAGTAAATCAGGAATACGGCACACTTGTACAGCTGGGCTTGCTCTTATGCATCCGCCATCTCCATGAGAAGAACATTCTGGTCCTAGGAAGGGATGAGAGGCACATGACGCAAACTGAATAGGCCCAGCTAAACCTGACTTAAGTCCGTTAACACCAGAAATGTGAGTGCAGTCAAGATCAGCAAGATTGCCCAGCCCAGCCCAGCCTAAATGAGCTAGGCTCCAGCCAATCCAGAGACTCATGAGTGAAATAAATGCTTATTGTTGTATGCTGATGGGATTTTTGTGGTTGGTTGTCACACAGCACTGGCTAGCTGAAACAAGACCTGCGTGCAGTTCTGAGAGTCATACTTGGTGAGGGACATTGACAAACTAGAATGCATCCGTAGGAGGGCAGTGGGAACCATGAAGGATCAGAAGGCCACAGGATATAAGGAACAGTTGATGACATTGATATCTTTTATGCTGGAAGAGAGGATCCATATGGAGAATGTGAACTTGGCCACCAAATATGTGAAAAGCTGTCATATGAAAGAGGGGGTGGATTTATTCTTCATAATACTTAAACACCTAAGACAGGTTGAGAGAAAGTACAAAGGTAGGTCCCTCCATCAGAGCTGTCTGGGATTGGAACCAGTTTTCAGAAGTCACGAGTTCCTCTTTACTAAAATATCCAAGTAGAGGCAATAGAATCCCTTGGCAGGTTTCTTGTGGAGGACACTTGACAGTAGAGAGACCTCTGAGGATCCTTCCAATCTTGCAATACTTTGAGGCCACCACCTGGCCCACAAAACCTTTGTCTCATTGCTGTCCTCACTCAAGTGTTCATGCTGCCATGCTGCCATGGCTTCCTGTCTGCTCCCCAGCACCCCTGCCCAGCCCCCTCTTAGGCTGTTTCACTTCCTCATCAGCACCCCTCCCCACTGCCACATCTGAGGTTTATGTTCTCAATTTCAATGATGAAAGCAGAACGCTACTCGCCACATCTGGATGCACATCAGGGAGTGGCTCCTATAGTTTTCCTGGGCCTGTGTTCACACTAGAGAGGACCCCAGCTTTGTGCCAACCTCTCTCCCACTGCCTAAGGAGTGATGCTCTCTCCCCCCCCCCGCCACATGACTCCCCATCCTTGGTTGGCCAGAACCCTCACATAGGCCATCCTTCCTCAATCAAAACGTGGCTGAGAATGACTTTCTAATATTAGTGACTTACAACATAGCATGAATTGAAGCCCAGGTCCTACCCCCTCTCCCGGGAGCACTTGGATTTGAAGTGCTATGTCTTGCTATGGAATGAAGCGTGGTCAACCTTGCATCTTGTTCAACGAATTTGCAATAGCCTCGTGGTTTTCCTTTGGGAGCCAGCCTCACCTGGCCTCCTCCAGACCCTGTCTTTACATTCATAAATAAGGATTTAAATAGAGTGGGACTCTCCATGGGTGAGATACTGCCTCTGACACCAGCCCAAGCAGGCGGCTGAAAACAGAAAGGAGTAGTCAACGATCTGATATTTCCAAGTAATCCCACCTACTTAGTGGTCGGTAGAAATCATCTTCAGCCTGGGTCTTTTCAAAGGTCATTTTTTTCAAAATGTACTAACAGCGGGGAAAAGTCAGGGGAGAGAGAGAGACTTAGTGCCCCAAATTAGCAGCACAGTTCCTGTCAAGCATGTTTCCGTGAGAAGCAAAACCCAATGGTCACTGGCAAGTGTGTGGCCCCGGCCTGTCAGAGCTATTGACTGACTGCTCGCAATATTGCAGGTGATTTAAAGAGTTCCCCGCCACCTTGTTTGTTTAATGTCACCTCCGTATGAGAATGTCAGCCTCTGACATGTTTGACTTCTCCACAGGACAAATGCCAAGCCACGTGCAGTTGTCCCACTGACATAGATTGTTCCTACTCTCCATAACCACGACGATGACAATTTCGAAATGCTTAATTTAAAAGAAGCACTAACAATCCTTGGCCCTCTCTTTATCGGTGGCATAACGGGATTCTGGCATCGGGCTGAGGAAACCTATCCCGTTCGCTTTTCTTATCTGTACATCTCTATCTTGCAAATCGTTGTCACCCTTTAGTGCTCCTCGGGAACCGCTGCTGGCTGATGCGGCTGGTCGGGGCCGGGAGCGGCCGAGTCGGAGCTGAGACTGTCTGGGGCCAGAGGCCAAACTTGGCCAGCCCAAGACGAACACAGACTGGAGATAAAAGAGGGAAAGCAGGAAACAGAGCCAGAACCGGCAGAGACAACAATAGAAAAGAAACAGCACAGGGGACTAGGAAAGTGAGGATCTGTGTTGTGGGGAGAGGAGGGATGCAGCGGAGGAGGGGACGCGGGGAGGGAGGCGGAGAGGCTTAGGATGTGGAGAGAAACGGACAGAAGAGAGAAAGATGGGGAACAGAAGCCCAGCAAGGAGGTAGGGAAGAGTTTGGAAGACAAAGAGGGCAACAAGGGGCTTCCCTGGTGGCGCAGTGGTTGGGAGTCCGCCTGCCCATGCAGGGGACGTGGGTTCGTGCCCCGGTCCGGGAGGATTCCCACATGCCGCGGAGCGGCTGGGCCCGTGAGCCATGGCCGCTGAGCCTGTGCGTCCGGAGCCTGTGCTCTACAACGGGAGAGGCCACAGCAGTGAGAGGCCCGCGTACCGCGAAAAAAAAAAAAGGGCAACAAAGGAAGGAAAGGAGAAAGACTAGGAGGGAGAAAATAGAAGAGGGAGGGGAAGAAGAAGAGAAAAGTGGGGGGCACACTGACCATTTAGTGCCCAGTGAATACCCAGCCATAAACGCACTGATTATTTTTGATGGAAAAAAAAAATTCCAACCTAGGCTGTTGTTGAAACATAGTAAGTTTTTTGGCACTTTTAGAGCAGATGTAAGAAGAAATTCAGTTCAGATTTAAATTCAAGATAGTTGTCTTTTTTTAATGTAATATGTTCAAACTCTGATGTCAAAAAAAAAAAAAAAGGCCTTTGTTTATGTCTAGCCCGGGGGTTCTTGACTAGGGGGGGATTTTGCTCCCCAGGGGACACTGACCTTGTCTGGAGACACTTGTGGTTGTCACAACTGATGGTGGGACGGTATTGGGTGCTACTGGCATCGAGTAGGTAGAGGCCAGAATGATACACAGGACAGTTCCTGCAACAAAAAGTGTATCTGGCCCCTGATGGCAGCAATGTCGAGGTTGAGAAAGGACCAGAACCAGCAGAGTCAGCTGGGCCCACCCCGGACCTCTGGAACCAGAAACTCTGGGGGTACCCAGCGCGCTGTGCTTTAACCAGCCCTCCATGAGATTCTGATGCCCACTAAAGGTTCAAGAACTTTGCCCTAGAGCTACACTCTCCAGTGCACCAGTCATAAATATGTAATTATTTAAATAATTTAATTAAAACAAAATAAAACTAAAAATTAGCTCCTCAGCCCCACTAAGACAATTGCAAGTGCTCAGTAGCTACCTGTGGCTAGTGCCTGCCATATTGGACAGTGCAGACATAGACTATGCCTATCACCACAGAAAGTTCTAGAGCTCTGTTCAGCAAGATTTTCTCACGAACAGGAAAAGCTGACAAACACACAGGCTGAGGAAGCTTTCTTACCACACCACCTCTGCACAGAAGTATTCTGAGGCTGAGTTTCGGAAAAGATGGGACCATGTGGGGTGTCTGAAAGAACCCTGGACTGAGGTCAAGAAAACAAGGTTTGAATCTCAGTGTCATTTTTACAAACGTGTGACACTGGACAAGCCACCTGCCACATGTGAGCTTCAGTTCTCCATCCATACAGTGGGATAGCATGCCATCCTGCCTGGTGGATCAGTCAGAGTAGGGAATACTGGATGCCTTAACAAACCTTTTATCAGGCTGTACCAGAGACATTTAGGAAGTGTTTGTCCATTGGTGCCGTGGGCTCCTTTGGCAGTCTGGTGAAGTCTACGGGGTGCTTCTCAGAAGAAGTTTTGTAAATGCATAAAATAAAATAAAATTATGAAGGAAACCAATTACACTGAAACGTAGTTATCAAAATAAAAAAAACCCACAGTCGTGATATGTGATATATATACCTCTTTATTGACGCAGTAATCAATAAGGTAGAGTGGCAGGTCTAATAACTTGCAATTTCAAAGAAGTGATAAGTGAAAATGATACTTTGCGATATGCATAACAACGGTGATATGATATGAAGTGTCTATGATTTCTATTGGAGACAAGGTCTCAGGGACCGCTAATACCACCACGGTTTGTTGCCTACGTTCATAATTGAAGGAAATGCTAAATCTCATTAGAAAGTTAGTGGAAATAAAGATGTCATTTTTTTTTTCCCATCCAAGTTCACAGCCTGACAGGTTTGGAACCTCTGGTGCAGTGGCTCCACGGTCCCCCGAGGGCCTCCAGTCCTCTCAAAGACGTCCTCCCCTGCGGGTAGACGCTGAGCAAAGACAGACTGATGAGGGACATTTTAGGGACCAGGCCTGGAAGAGGCAGTGCGCATGTCACTCTGCCCTCGCTCCATTGGCCAGAATTACTACCACACCCACCTGGATGCCAGGGGGCTGAGAAGTGGTCTCTGGCACTGTGCCAGGAAGGAGGGCCCCCTGAGATGGGTGGGCACATGGGGTCTCTGTGACAGCTAGCTACCTCAAAGATCAAATATGAAAATGCATATGAAAGCACTCTATCAAACCAGAAAAGAGTTTGATTTTCTGAGGCAAACTCATTATGAGAACCAGAAACAATATGATGGGGGTGCTTCTCCCTCCAGCAGAGAGCTGGACAGACAAGTGAGGGGAAGAGTTTAAGTATGATTCCAAGACGTGAGGTCCCAGCTTTAACACCTAGGCCACTCCTGCACCATTTCCATCCCAGACCGCACCTCCCTACCCCCGTGCCACTCCAAAAACACCCAGAAAAGTTCCAGGACTTTAGGCCTGGTGTGGCCCACCTCCCTCGGTCATTCACATCCCGGCCTGCTAGGCCCCCAGGAGGGAGGTAACAAAATTAAAAATAGCCTCTCCTCCAAGGAAAAAAATTAAAAATAGATTCCAACCCGCAAGAAAATTTGGGTGGAAAGAAAGGAAAGGAAAACAAAATGAATCATCTTTATGTGTTTTGCTGAGCGAAAGCCCGTTGCCATGGCTACGGGGCCCTGTGTGCAGGCCTGGTCTTTTCCAGCAAGTTCAAGGCCCGCCGAGGAGCCAATGGGGGCGGCCCCATCACCAATATGTTATAAACATCGTATCTGTGATCCTCCAACACTGTCGCTGCCACCGAGCAGGTCATGTTAATGACTGTCATAGTTAATTTAGTGTTTCCTTCCATTGTGATCTGTCTATCGCTGTAACTGAGCAAATGAGAGGACTTATGCAGGTCTCCTGGGATTTTAGGGAAATCTGGCCTGGTTTTGCAATCTAGATAGTCAAGAGAGGTTATGCGAACTTGTGTAGGAGCCGGGTCTTAAATCACAGAGTGGGAAGGTCGGTGTTCCAGCCAGCCACTGCCTGCCTTCCTGGTGGGCTCTCTGGCGTGTACAGGAAAGTCCCCAAGAAGGCAAGGAAAGAGGGGAGGATGGATCGACTGGCCTCATGGCCTCGGTAGCTGGTGAAACACACGGGACTGTGGCCCCATCCCTCCAGCTGGTGATCCACTCCGAGAACAGTCTCCCAGATTAGGAAGGGCTGGAATGATGAGGTCCCTTCTCAGAATTGGAGTTTGAGGCCTTATCCCCAAACTGGAGGAGACAGCTTAGGGCTTTGGTGAGGACTCTCGTCTCACATCCACTTTTGTAAAACAACAGCGTTCTGTCTTTAAAAAAAAAAAACCCAGTCTATTAAAAATCAAACTTCACAAAATAAATAAGTTAGAGGTGGGAGGAAAAGGAGCCTCACTTCATAAAGAATTCTTCACTTGAAAATAATTAGCCTGGAAATTTTCCACACAGGAGAAGAGAGAGACATGGTAATTCAATGCAATATCTGATCCTAGACTAGACCCTATCCCGGAGGGGGAAATGCTATTAGAAACATGATTGGGGCAATCGACAAGATGAGAATATGAATGGTAGATTAGGTAAAAAGATTGTATAGATAAATTTACTGAAGTTGGTAACTCTACTGTTGGTAACTGTACTGTGGTTATGTAAGAAAATATTCTTACTCTTAAGAAATACTGATGTATTTCAGCGTGAAGGGCTGGGATGTATGCAACCTATCCAAAAAGAGTATAGAAAAAAATATGTATATGTGTATGTGCGTAGATAGAGTGATTGATACAGAGAGAGAGAGGGTGCACAAGTGATAAGGCAGATGTGGTAAAATTTTAAATGTTAAAAATAGGTGAATATGGATAAAGGGCGTATGGTTGTTCTTTGTACTATAATCATTCTTGTAACATTTCTGTTAAGTTGGAAATTCTTTCCAATTAAAATTTTTTTAAAAGTTGGCTTCAATTTCCTTTTAAGTAGTCAGCCTTCCCAGTGTGTTTAAGCATCATTTAACTCTGCAAAATTCTATTTAAACTCAACTTTTCAGGGACAACTCTGGTACGTGAAACTCAAGTACATCTGGGATTATATTCCTTCCATCTTTCAGATATAACAAATGTACTCTAGACCAGGGCTGTCCAGTAGAAGTTTCTATGATGATGGAAATGTCCTATACCTGCATTGTTCAATACCACATGTGGCTACTGAGCATTTGAAATGAAGCTAGTCCTAATGGAGATGTGCTATAAATGTAAAATACACAACAGATCTCAAAGACTTGGTGTGACAAAACAACAGAGTATATTTTTGGGGTATAGCACTTTCAATATATTAATAAAATTAATTTCACCTGTTTCTTTTTACTCTAACGTGGTGATTAGAAAATTTTACATTACTTACACGGCTCACATTTGTGGCTTACTTTTTATTTCTATTGGACTGCATTGTTCTAGAAAGTCATGGAAGATGGGCTGGTTCTGACATGGGGAATAGTCTTGGGGAATAATGGCTGATTTCAGGGTCTTCAGGGAGCTAGATCTTTTAGAGTCTGAGAACTGAATATCTAGGCAAGGGAAGGGCTTGGTGGAGAAGTGTTCCAAGTTGAGGCACCATTTTGTAGAGGTGATGTTTTATTCAAAGCTCATAGGCAAGGAAAGGCACGGTAGGCTTGAGATACAAAGTGGAATCCAGAGTAGGGAGAGAATGAGTAGTAAGAGAGAAGACCGAAGAGGTAGGCCTTGTAAGTCCCACTGAGAAGCATGCATTTTCCCCTAAGGCCAATGGGGAAGCATCAAAAGTGTTTTAAGCAGTCATTATGGGCTGAATGTTTATGTCCATCCTCCCTCCCCGCACCCCAAAATCATAGGTTGAAAGCTAATCTCCAATGTGATGGTATTAGGAGGTGGAGCCTTTGGGAGGTAATTAGGTCATGAGGGTGGAGCCCTCATGAGTGGGATTAGTGCCCTTATGGGAAGAGACCAGAGAGCTAGCTTGCCCTGTCTCACCATGTGAAGGTACAAAGAGAAGCTGGCATTCTGCAACCCAGAAAATGGCCCTTGCCAGAACCCAACCATGCTGACATCCTGATCTTGGACTTCCAGCCTCCAGAACTGTGAGAGAGAAAATTCTGTTCTTTATAAACCACCCAGTCTATGATACTTTGTTACAGCTACCTGAACTGCCTAAGCCAGCAGGGAAGTGCCCTAATCCAAATCGAGTTTGTAAATGATCATTCTGGTAGTGTGTCTGGCTAGGTGGTTGGGATCCATATGTCTACCACTGTTGAATGTTACCGAAGCAATCACTCAAGTCTCTGCTCCTTCCAGCCAGAAGACCATGACCAACAGCTCTCAAACAGAGGAGAGGACAGGACCTCACCAAGGACAGTCCCAGTGTGGCCAACTGTATTTTCAAAACATGCCCATATTACGGTCCTGTGTATTCTTCCAGTACCTTGCACTTCCCATCAGAGGTGGAGCCTGTGTCCTGTGATTGCTCTCATCAACTGTGTCCAGCAGAAGTGACATGTGACTTCTAAGGTTAGGTCCTAAAAGGATACAGCTTCCACCTGGCTCTCTCTTGGGACACTAGTCCTTGGAACCCAGTCGCCATGCTGTGAGGAAGCGCAGACTACACGGAGAGGCCACAGCCAGCTAAGATCTCAGCCAACAGCCAGCATCGACCGCCAGACACATGAGTGCACAAGCTTCCAGATGATTCCAGCCCCCAGTCTTTGAGTCGTCTAGCTAAGGCTCCAGACATTATGAAGCAGAGACAAGTCATTTCTGCTATGCTCTGTCAGAATTCCTCACCCACAGAATCTGTGAGCATAATAAATGGTTGTTTTAGGCCACTATGTTTGAGGGGAATTTGTTTTGCAGCCCCAGTACCTGGAACACCCAGAATGTGGCCAAAAGCATCCAAGCTTTACAGAAGGAAGGCAGCAGGTGCAATGCATGCTGGGGCCTGGGGGTGGGGCCTAAGCAGTAGCCACTTGCGACCAGCCTCTCACACGCCACGGAGCACATACCAGCTGGTATCCTGCTGTGAGCTTAGCATTTAGCAGCTGGTAGATAGCTCTCAATTGGGTTTTCTAGAATTATCGGTGGCATGGGCAACTTTGTAGAGGAAAGAGTCAAACAAAATGCCGAGCAGATTTAAAAGCACTAAGTTTGACATTAAATAGGTGTTAAAATGTGTGTCATCCATACGGCCTTTCAGCTCTAAAGAACTCCAATCATGACAATAATTAATATAATGACTTGATTTATTGCTACTCTTCTTCGGGATAGTATTTATTTCATTATTTTAAAATGTTTGAATCACCCAGGCAGGCTGGCTAAGGTGAAAGATTGTGAGGAATGTTCTGCCAGGAAAAAAAAAGGGAGAGAGAGAGGAAACCACACGATTTATAAAATTAGTAACATCAAGTAAAAGCGACTGTCCATGTACTTTAAAAATAAACTGGCTCTAGGCAATCTTGGCGGTGAGGTAAATTTAAAAAAAAAAAACATAGAAGAAATCAAAAGCTGAATCACGTAGGTGGTCAGATGGTGTGCTCTTAGGAACTCGTAGCTGGTATCTCCGGACCTGGCCTCTGTTTGCTAAAATGCCTGACAGTGCCCCACTAAAGTGAGTCACTGGGTTAGGAGGGGAACAGGGGAGCAGAGAGAAACGTGCCCTCCCAGAGAAGGGTAAGTCTGGAAAGACAGGACAGAAAAAGCCTCATCCTCTTGAGGCTGGAGTGGGGTGGTGGGGGGGAATGCTGGGAACTCACATGGGTGTTCTGACCCCAGCATCATTTCATTTAATCCTCACGACAGGCGTAGGAAGGAGATCCTTGTAATCCCCATATTACAGACCAGAAAACAGGAGCTCTAGGTTGAATTTCCCAAGACCACAAAAATTAGAAAATAATAATAATCAGATATTAATACCTAATACTTTTGGAGCCCTTACTATGGTCCCAGAAAGTATTCCTAACAATTTCACTTGTATAACATGGCTATTATTACATGCATCGTGCAGATGAGAAGAGTGAAGCTGAGATCATTTGCCAAAAAACATAAGACCCACCTTCCCCCACCAAATTATTCCCAGATTGTTTTTTCAGCCCAGAGAAATGGGAGGGCTGCACCAAGGGTCTAAATGAGGCAGCCCCGGGCGAGGCACCTGGGGGAGGCAGATCGCACTAATGGGTATAATGCAGAGAGTATGGCCCCACGGAGGCAGAAGCGGCAGCAGTGTCTCTGAGGATGGTAGGGCCCAGGGATTCACAGCCTAATGAACTAGATCATGAAATCTCATTTGCCTGTTCGATAGCTTCTGTGATGCGCTCAGGTTCACTTAGGACGAAAAGAAAAGGGGGGCTGAGAAAGGGCTCATTTTGCGCACTTTCAAAGTGTGGGAAGATTGATGGGGAGAGGGGTCCCAGAGGGTCCACCCAGGAGGCAGGCGTGGCCAGCAAGGCTGAGAGAGCAGGGAGGTCTGAGCGTCCACATCAACAGCCCAGTGGATGTCCTACACAAGCCATTGCCAGCACAGCCTCTGGCGCAGAGCAGGGCTCTCTGTCGTTAATTCATAATTTAATTTACTGAGAAAGCAGCTCTGCACATCCTCCTACGATCTCCCATCAGGAGGTTGCTGTAGGAGAGTGGCCATGGGACCCCACAGAGCCGTGCCTCTCAAACTATCTGCAGTGAGGGACCAGTTGTTTTTTATTTGTCTGTTTTCCCAATCCTTCACAGACAAATCTTTGCTGAAATACAACAAAAATGAATTACTCTGGAAAAAAAAAAGAAATTTAAAAAGCCCCAAGTTTTAGTATTTGGATTCAACCAATGTAAAATTACTTTGTCATAGTGTTAAGTTTCTAAATTCTCGTTCTCAGTTTCTGTCACTTACAGGTTAACAAACCCTTCCCCGGTTGGCAGTGGTCTGAGGACCACTCTTTGAGTAGCACTGCCGCAAAGGACTCTGGGATGATTGGCCTGAGCCTCCCAGGGGATGAGGTGTCCGTGAGGAGGAGATCTCTGGGCAAAGGGTTTGGCAGGACAGGAACACATGACTGCCCCTAGTTGAGTATAAAATTCTACAAACGTTGACGCTTGTCACACTTTTACTCAGGACACATTCCTGAGGGAAGGAGCCTGGACAAATATTACATTTTTTCTTCCTTAAGGGGGGAAACCAAGGCTCAGGGCAGTATGGGACTCATCAAGTTCACATTCTGATGAGGGAACACCATTGTCTACGCAGGTGCACCCCAAAGAAAATCTTCTCCTCTGCAGGGGTCCCTCCTTTCTGCTGCTGCTAATGGTTTTAGTGGGAGTCTCTCAGAGTCTTCCTAACTCTCTTACCTGCCTTCCTCACCCGCTCTTCCATAAGGAATGAGAGTCCCAGCCCCTCCCAAAGAAGAGAGAAGAACAGGATGCCCAAATCAGAGAACCTCTTCTGGTTGGCATCAGGAACCCCGAGATCCACTTTAGATGTTCCCTCTCATCCACTGGCAAATTGTACCTCCTGAAATTGAAAGGGCATCCAGAATCCTTGGAATCTGGACCTTCTGAGCCCTTAGTCCCGCTCCCTGCTGGCTGGGCCCGTCTTCCATATCACACTCAAAAGGGGCTGTGCGACCCTCTTTCCCAACCACGCCATCCACAAGCCCACAGTAAATGTAGAAGGACCACTATCTCCTGACCCGGTAGCCGCCAGCAACAGAAAAACGTGCTTTGGCCAGTGACACTTTTGCCAGCAGATGTCACTGCAGCCTGACCTCAGGTTACCAAAAACAAACCATTAATTTTGGTTTTGAAGCTCTAGGAGGACCATGGACAAACAGGCACCCAGAAGACACACTCCTTTGGCTCTTTTTCTTCTCTTCCTATGTGTCACACTCGCTATCTGACTGCCGGAAAGGTGCCTTTTATACCTCTGTTTCACCATCTGTAAAATGGGTTTCTTTCCACATGTTCCTTTCCTTCCCTACAGAGATGCTGTGGGATTCTGGAATGGCTGTGACGTTACAGAGCTAATTGGTTCCCCTCCTCACAGAACCGTGGTTATTTCCTCAAACAGAGGTTATATGGGAGCACCCCGATGACAACTGACTTACTTTGTATTTGCCTTAACAGGTATCCTGGAACCGCCTCCACCTACTCTCGTTTCCATAGTAACAGAAGGGTCTAACAAAATAAGACATCTAAGAGGCATAAACAAAATATGTGATGGTGTGGGAGGCTGTAAAGTTTTTATGGCCACCTGTTTGGGAAGACCTGCATAATTCAATCGTGCTCCTGGCATTTGCGAGGGAAGCAATCACCCCAAAGTTGTGGCAATAAAGCCTCTATGGCCCCCCCATGCTGGCACGCCCGCTTTCGAGGTACAAAGCCCCAGTTTGATAAACTTCCGCTTCTTGCATTTGCATAATGGAAACGGACGAGATTCTAAACCCGGGCTGTTGGGAGACATAACTCGCAGCTCTCCTGGAAGTGAATCATTAGCTTGTCTGGGTGGAGGTGGCTACGGGTGGGGAGGCACCAAGCCCTGGGGACAGGACCACACTGCTGGGCAGGGGTACCGGAGAAGACCCTCCCCCTCCCTCCGACCCGGGGGCCGGGCCGGGTTCTGGTTGAAGGTCACAATACCCTGCATCAGAGAATCATAAAAGCAAAGTGCCTTCCTGGTGAGCCCACTGGCTCAGAGAGCCTGTCTAGTGGCAGTTTGGGGTAGAAAAGGGAGTTCTGACCCAAGCGCGCATCTGATGTGCCTTTCCATCAGCCCCCCACCCTGCTCTCTTGGAGCCCTCACATTTTCCGGCACCCCCTGTCTCATCTGCCATCCATCACCCACCACTCCCACGATTTTTTGCAGAGTCTACCCGTCGGGGGCAGGGGCGGGAGCCGGGAAGTAGCAGCGGCAGCTCTCGGTGCCTCCCCCTCTCAGGAGATTACCGCAGCCCTGCCGGCACTCAGTGGTAAAAGTTTGAACGTGTCTGCAGAGCTTAATCAAATGCTAATTCCATGTGGTGAAAGAATTTGCTGGAATCTGCAAGGGAGCTCCTGGCAGCAAGAAAATGCGTTGATTCACTCCCAAATCTGCTTTGCCCAAGCCGGGTGCGATTTAGACTGTAAAGCTGCCTTAAATCACAAAGTGCTGTGTGGATCACACAGCCATCCTTTGTGTCGTTAATGAAGGGAAAAACAGGGCTTTATTCTGAAGCTTTGTGTATAATCAGATGCCATGTTGTAAAGCTCTGGAAAACACACCAGAAATCATAATTGGGAGGAAATAAAAGGGTTAGTCCAAAACAGCATATGATTTAAATAAGAAGGAAAAAGAAACTGCCCCCAAGATTTGTGCGTTTCAAGAATCAACTTTTAATTCATTCGCAGGGAGATTACAGAGGGGGGAGGAGCAGCCTTTAAAATAGTATGAAAAGCTAGTTTAGATGTAAATGAGAGATAATGGGCTTTCGCCGGGAAATAAGCAAGGGGGCCAAGTTTGTGCCCAGGGCGGGGGAGGAGGGGAACACACGTTGTTAGGCCCGGCTCCGAAGGCCTCGAGACCCAGACACCGCGCAGAACACCGAGTTTGCGTCCTGGTGGGAGAGGGGCGGTTTCGTGGCACAGGGTCTGGTAACCAGCACATTCTGAGCAAAACGAAGGTGCTGGCTGTCCTCGGTGGTCCCCTAGGAGTCTGGGGTTTGGCCAGGTTGGAGCAGAAGGAGAGCTTGATGGTTGCTGCTCTAACACAGAAAATCTCGGTGTGAGCATTTTGAGGTCGCTAAGGAAGGGGGTTGGGGCTTTTACGCTTGTCTTACAGCTGGAGTTAAGGAGCGCTGCGTCGAGCCCTCCCTAGCCCTAATTCTCTAATGATTTGCTTATTAGTTCGGATCAGGGAGCCAGCTTCTGGAGAGATGTGAATTGGCATTGATTTAATCCTCTTCCCAGCACGCGCTCCCAGCCCAGGGTGAGGCTGGGAGGGGAGAGGGGGGCTGCCAGCCCGTTCAAGAGCAAGTTGCTGCTTCTCCTGCCTGGCTTTGTCTGCTCTCCTTACCGTCTGCTCTCAGGCACAGAGGAACCGCGGGATGAAGCCCGGGGTCTCTTGTGTTGGCTGAGCTCGGCAGCCCCCCTAGGGAAATGAGGGGTGTGGACGAGATGCTGGGGAAGGTCCCTCAGCTCTGGCTTCTCTAATTAGATGGACTGGGGCCTTTGGAAAGTTTTGGTGGGGATAATTCCGCCCAACATGTATTCAGTATTCCGTAAGTCAGGTGCTGTCCCATGTCACTTAAACCACCCAACAGCCTCTCAGGTAGATCTCGTCATTATCCACACTTAACAAGAGAGGAAGCTGAGCCTCAGAGAGATTAAGTAACTTGCCTAAGGTTGCACAGGTAAAAGGACGAGTCTTCTGTCTTTACCACCGTGTTTACTCACAGGCTTCCTCTGAGCTGCTTCACCTTGCACGTGCCTTCTTTGTCTTTGACGATCCATCCCTTTGTAAACTGTCATTGAGAGCATTTCTCTCCATCCTTCCTCTAACTAGATAACTTAGTGATAGTCAAGGACCTGGTGTTCTAGAGTTTGCTGCCCAGGCTTCATCCTAGTGACTAGGTGCCCTTTTCTGAACATGGCAAGAAGCACAACCCAGTTATTGTTTATTTCAACCCAACTGACCCAATTATAGCTCCAGCTCCACACCTGTGCTCAGGTGGTCCCCACGACCTACACTACCCATTCTTCTCATGCCCACTTATCTAAGGCCTAGCAATACCGCAAGGTTTCCTTTAATCTATTGGCAAGTTGAACGTCATCTTGACCACACGCTGACCTCTCCTATGGAAGTCCTCTGTTTTGGACAGCCACTGGGCCCTGTATGTGCTTACTCTTCTTGTCCCACATTAGACTAAGTGTTTGAGAATTGGAACTCTTTTTTTTTTTTCTTCATAGCGAAACGTTTATTGCCACTTACAGGATTGCAATTTTAAATAATGCTATTTGTTTTGTTTTTTCTTAAACATCTTTATTGGGGTATAATTGCTTAACAATGGTGTGTTAAGCTTGGAACTGACTCTTACACTTCTGTACATTTCTAATTTTACAGTGTCTTGAACATAGTAGGCCCTGGGATAATATTTGCCAGTTGACTGATTAACAGAACCTGGGACTATACTTGTGGTTTCTTTGAAAAATCTCTGGTGGATATCTTTTCAATCCCCATAAGCCCTGCCACTCGTCAAAAGAGATCCATTACAGATTTCACCTGCCAAGGACTCAGCTTCAGAATGCTATTAAGGGTCCGAATAAAGTAAGAGTTTTCAAGAAATCCCTAGAGTTGGCTGGTCCTAAAGTCAGTTCTGGAAGAGTCCAACCAGCATATGTTAAGCTCCTACTGTGTACCCAGGCACCGTGCTAGGCCTTGAGGATACCAAAATGAATAAGATAGAGGGTCTGCCTCTCCATCTGGAGGACTGTAACCTGAACTGGATGCCCTTGTGTGGCTCTCCCCCACTAAATGGTAAACTTGGTGAGAACCGAGATGGCGCACTACTTGTGTTCACCATTTTATCTCCAGCATGTAGCACAGTGGAAGGCATACTTCGGAAATCCATGCTGAATAAGAACATGAAGAGAACTTTGCCATGTTGCCTTGTCTAATCTTTACCCCAACACAGTGAAATTAGTACTATGATTTTTCATTCTAATGATGAGAAAACAGGCTGAATGACTTCACATAAATTTCTGGAGATCACATTTCGGATGGAGGTGGGGGGTTCAGATCCATGTCTGTATGACTCCCAACTCACCTACGACACCCTTCACCAGGGACTCCCAGGATGCCCTCCTGAGTTAGCAGATGATGGGTCAGAAAGCCATGAGCCTGTTCTGATTGAGTGTAAGTTGCCATTGTCTCCTCCACAGCCAATTCACATCCAGGCTTAAAAGGAATCTTTCAGAATGATCCCACATAGCCCTTGGTTTCTAAATACCATTTTTCCCATCAAAAGCAACCAGCCTCCTTGGAGAAATAGATGAAAGGAAACTAAAGAGACACGACGACTAAATGCAATATTGATCCCAGATTGGATTCTGGATCAGGAAAAGAACGTGATACAGAGTACCGTGGAGGGACTTTTGACAAAATTTGAATATGGACTCTACATTGGATAATGTTTGTATCAGCATAAATTCCTTGGGTGTTAAAAATTGTCTTGTGGTTATGTAGGAGAATGCCCTTGTTCTTAGGAAAGAGGGGCTGAAATATTTAGAGGTGAAGTGTCACTATGCCTGTGAATTACTTTCAAATGATTGGGGAAAAAGATATATAGATAGATAATAGAAAAACAAATATGGCAAAATAATCATTAGTGAATCAAGATGGAGGGTGGTAGGGTATACAGGTGCTGATTGTACTGTTCCTTCTATTTTTCTGAAGGTTTGACATTTTTCAAAATAAGAATTAGAAGGGGAGAGAATTACACAGAAATGGCCCTGAAAATTTTGCCCACCTCCACCAGGAAGGTCTGGGATGGAGGACGGGGGCCACAAATGCAGATGCCCTGGTCACAAGAAGTAGATAGCAGCCATGAGAATGGATGCGTTGACTGAAGTACATTCTTACAAGAACGCTCGCAAGAAGCCTCTGTAGCAACCGACCATTTTTACAGGCATTTTCAAACGTAAAACCAAATTAACTACTACATACCATTAAATACAGAGCTGTACGTGTGAAAACCCTTGAGTGGTAACCCAGGACAAGATGGGAGCGGGATGGAGGTATCCCATCTCCACTTCAGAGACTAAAATCTGGGCCACTTATTACCTCGGGTAACACCTAAATGTCAAAAGGCACGGACGGAGCCAGAGAGCAAAGCTTGCCTGTGAATACAAATGGGAACAGGCTTTAAAAATAAAGCCGGGGTTCAGGTTCCAATACTCCAAATGCCAATCAAAAGACTCATTTATTTTTTAAATATGTGGGTGAGAGTTGAGAATTATGTCTGAAACGCCGCTATCCAGGAATAAGTACAGAGATCATCCTGTAGATTTCAGAAGTTCTGTTTGTCCGCCTCAGCTTTAGTTTAGATTTTTTTTTTTTTTACTGATGGGGGGGTGGGTCTTTTGAAGTTTTTAAAACAAGCATATTTGTGAATTTTTTTAAAATTAAATTGAGTGAATGAAAAAAAGAAACTGCTCAGACCTGGCTCTGGAAATATCTGTCCCAGGTAGGTCTGGGGAGTGGGGATGGAGAGAATCATTATAATTAAAGAAAAGCTGAGGTGAAGTAAGTCAGACAAAGACAAATACCATATGATATCACTCATATGTGGAATCTAATTTTTAAAAAATGATACAAATGAACTTATTTACAAAACAGAAACAGACTCACAGATATCGAAAACAAACTTATGGTTATCAAAGGGGAAACATCGGGGGGAGGGATAAATCAGGAGCTTGGGATTAGCATACACACACTACTATATATAAAACAGATAATCAACACGGACCTACTGTATAGCACAGAGAACTCTACTCAATATTTTATAATAACCTGTAAGGGAAAAGAATCTGAAACAGAATATATATATATATATATAACTGAATTACTGTGCTGTACACCTGAAACTAAGACAACATTGTAAGTCAACTGTACGTCAATAAAATTTTTAAAAAAAGAAAGAAAAGCAAAGAAACATAGGGCCTATGATTAGCGATACTGCGTTGTATACTTAAAGATATGCTAAGGACGTAGATCTTATGTTAAGTGCTCTTACCACAAAAGGAAAAAAAAAGTGGCTGGAAGGAAACTTTTGGAGGTGATAGATATGTTTATGGCATTGATGGTGGTGATATTCTCATGAGTGTATACTTACCTCCAAACACATCACGTTGTATACATTAAACATTTACAACTTTCTGTGTGTCAAGCGTACCTCAATGGAGCACTTTTTTAAAAAAAAGAAAGAAAAGGGGGGGATACATTTTAGATCTAAAATTTTGCCCTAGATGGAAAAATATTTGACAACAAGGATGAATTTTGATGTCGACACTTTGAGGAAGTCGCCAAACCCAGGAAGCCTTTCTGAAGACAGCTTATTTACTTAACATTGCTTCTTGCATCACACACTTACCTTCTAGGATCATTTTCCTTTTTTCTGGAGTACATCCTTTAGGAGTCTTTTCAGTGACAGTATGTCAGTGGTAGACAGTTTTTGTTTATATGAAAATGTCTTTGTTTCACCTTCATTCCTGATTAATAATTTAACAGAGGTGGTTGGGAACTCCCTGGCGGTCCAGTGGTTAGGACTCTGCACTTTCACTGCCAAGGGCACAGGTTCAATCCCTGGTTGGGGAGCTAAGATCCTGCAAGCCATGTGTGGTGGCCAAAAATAATAATGATAATAATTTAACAAAGTATGGAATTCTAGATACTGTTTTCGCTCAGCATTTTGAAGATATTATTCCACTGTCTTCTGGTTTTTATTGTTGCTGGTGAGAAATCTGCTGCCAGTCTTAATATTCTTCCTTAGTAGGTAATCTGTCTCTCCTCTCTGATTGCTTTTAAGATGCTCTTTCTCTTTAGAATTTTATGACAATGTGGCTCAGTTTTACTTCTATTTATTTTGCTGAGGAATTATTGTGCATTCTGAATACATCTTTTATCAGTTCTGGAAAGTTCCTAGCTATTATGTCATTGAATATTGCTTCTCCCACATTCTCTCTGTTCTTCCTTCTAAAACTATTAGTTGCATGTGGGACTTCTCTTCATCCTATTCTCCATATGTTTTTACTGCCCTTTCGTGTTTTTATTTATTCTGTGCTGCATCCTGGGTAATTATCTGTCATTACTCTCTGGTTCAATAATTTCCTGTATCTCAGGTCCAACTCTTGCCCTCACAGGACCCAAGGCATTAGTTCCCGGCCCCTCCCCCCAAGTGGGCATTAAATTGTCTAAGGCCCTAGAGTACTGAGACAATGACTCTCCCCCTTCACTTCTACCCTAAGGCAGTCACATCATCATTCACAAGCTTGCTGCCCTAGTTTTCAGTACCCTTTTCATTCACAGCCCCTGTCAACTTCCCATGTGCACATCTATTCATTCAAATAAATATTTGTTTCTTTCTAGATAACTGTGGAATATGGGTTTTCAGGTTGTCTTTATCCTAGTATTGCCAGAACTAGAAGTTGAAATTTATATATATAAGCAAATACGAAATCCACCATTTGCTTAGATTTCTGGCTGTGATATTGATATTCTTTCCTTAAGTATCTCTGACAGATAAATATGCTGGTTTACGTCCTTTGCACATTCTAATATTGAAAGCATACAGGCTCACCACTGCCCTAAGTTTCACTATATAGTGAGTTAAGACCCCTGGAATATTTGCCCTGCTGCCTGGAATTGCTCCTTGATAATGGGGATTGTGTCTTGGTACCTCTTCCGTTGATCTTTACATAAAAATACTCTTGCTTTTCTGTTCTAGTAATACTATTAAGTCATTGACAAGAGAGGCAGGGCAGAGTATGAGAAAAAATATACATAAGCTTTGTTATTTTCCAGCTGGGTTCTCCTTGGGAAAAATAGTTCTATTTGCGTCTCAAGTTCTGCCATCTGTAAAATGGGGATGATGAATACCTCCTTTGCAGGGATGAAGTTAAAATTAAAAATACTGTTTATAAAGCATCCAGCACAAAATTCGTCCTTAAATTATTATTTAATCTACCTTTGAGGTCTTTTCTTTTAACTACATAAGTATGCCCCTTGGCATCGTCCACAGCGGCTAAAAGGGAGTTCCTTCAATTATGAGTTCCTTTATCTCACTAGTCACCAACTATTTCCTTTTCTTAACATTAACAAAATTTCCCTTTTTATATGCTTCTGGTCATTTAGGGAGCAGTCACCTTAACTTTAATTGCCTTCACTGAACCTCTATACCCAATAAATGTGCCTTCTTTCAGACATAAAATTAATCGTGGCTTTATCTGCATGTTCTTGGCTGGGATGATATAAGTAGGAAAGGTGAGGTCATTGGTAAGTTTCTAGTTGGAATACACCTGATCCAGAGGATGTCAGAGCTGGAACAGACCATAGAAATCCTCGACATGAGGCCTAAGGGCCAACAAGGAAAGATGACCTACCCAAGCTCATGCAACCAGTGATTGACAGAACTGAGATCAAAAGCCCGGCTTTCTGATGCCAGGAGCAAGGCTCTAACCGGAGTCATCCTCACCGAACAAACTACAAAGTTGCAACTAACCTTCGGGAATAATCAGTTGGTAATCTGGAAGCAAGCTAAATTGTCATTCTTAATAATTTCCCTTCTACTCTATTTCTGTGGCCCTATGAACCTATCAATTGTAGCTTTCCAGGGAGCCTTATGACTCAGCGTTCCTAGTAGATGTTGAATAACTGTGTGTTCAATGAAATAATGAAGGAATGTCTTGCCATTATCTAACATTATGGGCCACGAATTTTAAGCCTGAATTGAACCCTTTCGCATTCCGGATTCATGTTAGAAGTGGCCCTTACTGTTCTCCTGCCCTTGCTATTTTTATGTTTTTAATATTTTCCCCTCACAGAAACTGAAAATATGCCTTTCTTTCATTCCTGAGTAGTTAATCTCTCTCAGGCGCAGGAAGCTGGCAACCTTTCCGTGAAGTGGTCGTCTCCAGGCGGTGCTCTGTGCAGTGACCACCCAGCTGAGTGGTGGATCTGGGGCAGGAAGGGGAGGGGGGGACTCAGTGGAGGTCCATTACCTCCATGAGAAAATTCAAATGTTGCGTCTTACCAACATGTGTCCTAGACTGTGGGAACGGCGTCACCCATCACCATCACCAAACATGGCAGCAGGAAAGCAGGAGGCCCAGCAGCTCCAGTGATCTGGGTGGGCAACACTGATGCAGCTTTCAGGCCTGACTGGTCCATTGGGCTGGCCATTGGTTTGGTGGTTGTGTCCTGAAATCAAGTGGACCTTCCTCTGACGTGAAGAAAAGTATGCCCTTCAACACTGAGAGTGGAAGTGAGGGATCTCATAGGATTGGGCCGGGTGTGGCAACTTACAGTCAGAATATATCCCATGCAGATAGCCCTTCCTTTAGACTGGAACCTGAGTCCTAGAGCCGTGGTTCTCAGTGTGACCAGCAGCACCTGCATCCTTTGGGAACTCGTTAGATGTGCAGTCTCAGTGCCCACCCCAGACTTACTAAATCAAACACTCTGGAGGTGGAGCCCGGCAGTCTGGAGCCCTCCGGAAGATTCTGATGCTCGCTAAAGTTTGAGAACCATTGTCCCTAAAAGATGGCAGAGCCACAAGCTAGAAGAGCCCTGGGTTCCCGAATCCCCACGTGGAGGAGAACCAGCCGCCAACCAGAAACATATGCGTCAGACTAGTCTACGAGATGGAAATAAACTTCGGTTGCGTTAGCCACTGAGATCGGATGGTTGATTTGTTACAAAAGCTGGTGTTACACTACTACAGATGGGAAGTCCAACTCCATACCAAACCCGATCACAGTGAGAGGGAGTGGGTCTTAGGGGGAGAAGGGTGCTAAATGTCACTGGATTCCTGGCACTGAAAAGGGAGTACAGAGGGGGGCTAACACAGCCAGTTAGTGGTGGCAGCCGTGGGAGTAAAGGGTCCAGGTCTAGAGGCCTCAAGTAACGGTGGGTCACGCCGCTCAAACTGGTAGGCCTCAAGAATCACCAGGAAGCGGGGAGGGGCAAGATAAGGGGAGGGGATTGAGAGGTACAAACTATGGTCCCCAGCCAGCAGCTTATAAGAAGATGGGGCCCCAGCCCTACAAGCCCAAAGAACTAAATCCTGTCAACTTCCAGTGAGCCTGGAAGAGGACCCCAAGCCTCAGAGGAGAATCACAGCCCCGGATGACACCTTGATGTTAGCCCAGTGCAAAAAATTCGGTTACATCAATGAGAGGACTTTAGACCTACAGAACGATGAGATAGTGCATTGGAGCTGTTTTGAGTTTCTGCGTTTGCGGCAACTTGTTACGCAGTAATAGAAAACTAATCCACGGGGGGACCATGGGTCCACCAGGGTAGGGGACACGGACATGCTTGGCTCAGATCCCTCAGATGCCTTTGACCGTGTCTGTGGGCCCTCTCCATCTAACTGTGCTCTCGGTTCCAACAGCTCATACCTGTAATTCTCCTTTGCTGGCTGGTCCGGAGCTTCTGGAGCTGCGTTACGCAGCTTATGCAGAGCTAGAAGTGCCCGGGAGTTTCTGTTGCCCCAGAGATACACTTAGTCTAAGACCGACTGGCATGGGAGCATAAACCCCAGCTCCCTTGCCTCGAGTTGGAAGAAACTCGGAGGATAACTCACGCTCCAGAGCTCCCCTGCTGGATCAGGCTGAGCTAAGACTTGGTCTGAGATGCTATTTTGCCCAATAAGGTAGCCTCCCCGTCCTGCCTCCCCCGCCCCCAGGCCTCCTTGGTCTCCCCTGGGAGCCTGTCCTTAATAAATCACTCGCACCCCACTCCTCGTTTCAGATTCTCCTCCTGGGTTACCCGGCCTCAAATGATCCATTATCCCTTTTCCTCTCTCCCCAGCCTCAAGTGAGATGGTGTCTGTGACGGCACTTTGCAACTGTTAAGTAGCCTCACGTGGCTGTCCTGTGCTGTTTTTCCTCGGCCGTCCCCCTTCAGTGTCGGTGTGTCAGGGTGATATCGTTATTTTAGCGCCTGGCGACGGAGTTCTTTTCCGCGAGGAAGGAGTCTTGCTTTAGGTAAAGACCTTGATGGGACAGTGGAGGCACTAAGAGTACTCTTTAGAGAGAGACCACTAAATCATGTAGATAAAACACTGTGCATAACGAAGAAACAGGAGGTCGGGAGGAGAAGAGAGCAAAGGCGGAGGTTGGCAGGGAGAGGAGGAAGGTGTCTGGATTGGTGGCTGGATGCGAACCCACAATGGCGTGAAGACAGAACTTGGTTCTTAAAAGTTGAGTTGTTGATGTGACTCTCCACGCCCCCTCCCAGCCCCCAGCACAGCCTGGAACCTCAGCAAAGCCAGCCGTGTTCACAGTCGCCTTAGAAGAGTGGTTTTTAGGAAACCAGGTTCGTGTTCTTGGTCCTCGCAGAGCAGGGAAGAGGACAGCCCAGATCTGGCTCCAGGCTCTGGCCACACATGCCAACTGCCGACTGGAGGGCTCCACGGACCCACCATCAGTCTGAACGTGGCCCCGCCTGAACTCACCACCTTCCCTCCCAAACCCCATCCTTCTACGGTCCCCCAGCACTCCAGCGCTCTTATTGCCCTGTGACAGGCTGTCTTAGTTTTGTTCCTCCCAAAGCAAACCCTGAGACAAGGACGTGGGTGATGCCGAGTGACGAGGTGGGGACGTGAGACAGGGAAGAAAGAGCCAGTAAAGGGTGTAGACGCTGACGCTCTGTCCTGCTGGGGGCCCTCTGAGGAAGTGTATAGGACATGTTTCAAAATTTTCCAACCAAAGCATGGGGAAGCTGACGTTTTTTCCAGTGGTCCTCATTGGTTGAGAATTGCTCTGGGTGATTAAATTCCTGGAACTTCTGGGCTGCCCAGTGCCTGGGTTGAGCAGCTCCCATGGTGCCAGAGAAAGGCCTCGGAAAGAGCACCACGGAAGTGTGGGTACCCGAGGCAGAAGCTGCCCACCGCCACTGCAGGTGAACCCAGAGACGGGTGGAGGGGTGTGGGGTGCCACATTTACAGCATCCACAGAAAACCCTTGAGTTCCCGCCAGCCCCTCTCTCTATCCTCTCACCCCATCGCTCATGTCTAATTCCTGGTCACCTGCTATAACTGCTCTTTTTTTCCCATTCTCTGCCACTACTGAAGCTCAGGTCCACATCATTTCTCTCCTAGAAATAATAACTTACTGCCTGACTGAACTGTGCCTCCCCCAAATTCCTATGTTGAAGCCCAACCCCCAAGGCAAATGTATCCGGAGATGAGGCCTTTAAGGAGGGAATTAAGGTTAAATGAGGTCATAAGGGTGGGGCCCTAATCCCACAGGACTGGTGTCCTTATAAGAATAAGAAATACTAGAGCGGATCACTAGAGCTGCGCACTGGTGCTTGTGCACGCCCTTGCTCTCTCCGTCCTGCAAGCACAGAGGAAAGGCCATGTGAGGACACAGCGAGAAAGTGGCCATCTATAAACCAGGAAGAGAGGCCTCAGGAGAAATCAACTCTGCCAGCACCTTGATCTCAGAATTCCAGCCTCCAGAACTGTGAGAAAATAAATGTCTGCTGTTTAAGCCTCCCAGTCGATGGTATTTTGTTATAGCAGCCCCAGCCTGCTAAGATGCTTACCTACTCAACCCTCTACCTCCCATCTCATTCCTTCCCTTTGTGATTCAAGTGACCTTTCTGGAAGGCAAATCTGGTCCTGTCATTCCCCAGTGCAAACATTTTTGACAGCTCCCCAGTGCCTCCAGGATCTAACAGGTAGCCCTTGACATTGGCCCCAAGGCCCCACACACTCTGTGGAGGAGTCCAGCCTTGTCACCGTTACTTCCTGGCTTGCTTTAGATATTCCAGCCACCCCGAATTATTTTTAGTTCCCCAATGTTGCAATGTCCCTGAGCTGCAACACTGTTCCTACTGCCTAAAGTGACTTTCTCCCCCTTGTCTCCCGGACAAACCTGTGCTCTTTCTACAAGGGTGCCTGGCTCTCCCCTGACGCCTCCAGCCAGAGTCCCACACGCCACGGCCTTCCCCTGGCTTCTAACATCCGCTGGTACTGAGTTTGTTCCCCTACCTGTCTGCCTGCCCTCCTACATATCCTGAGCATGAAGACCAGCATCTGGAGCCCGCGAGCCACAAGTACTGAGCCTACGCGCCACTACTACTGAAGCCCGTGTGCCTAGAGCCCGTGCTCCGCAATAAGAGAAGCCGCTGAAGTGAGAAGCCCACACACCGCAACGGAGAGTAGCTCCCACTCACTGCAACTAGAGAGAGCCCGTGAGCAGCAGCAAAGACCCAACGCAGCCAAATAAATAAATTTGTTAAAATAAATAAATAAAAATAAAGGAGGAAGGAATAAAGAATTGCTCATTCATAGGTCACTGAGTATCACAAGGGAAAGGAACTTTAAAGACGCCATGGTGCAACTTCCATATTTTGCAGCAAGGAAAGCATAGCGGTAGTCAATGCCACCCCCACTTGTGCTCTTTGGCTTTCCTGTTCTGGTGGAGTCCAGCCCGTGTTGCCACTGCCTGGGCCTCATCTCTGCCCATACTTTCAGCAGACCAGGAATGCCAGGAAGGAATGCCTACCACCACCCACGAGCAGCCCTCGAGCA
This sequence comes from Neophocaena asiaeorientalis asiaeorientalis, assembly GCF_003031525.2. Taxonomy (NCBI): domain Eukaryota; kingdom Metazoa; phylum Chordata; class Mammalia; order Artiodactyla; family Phocoenidae; genus Neophocaena; species Neophocaena asiaeorientalis. Next base: position 765,264 of record NW_020174707.1, read on the forward strand.
ATGACTGACAGGACTTAGTGGATAAATACCCCAGCTCCCTCCCCCCTCAGTCTGGCCATCACTGAGGTGTGCTCTATACCATCTCCCAGAGGTCCCCGGAGGACTGAGCTGCCCACAGGAGTGACTAGTCTGAAGATCCCACTTGATTGATTTCCTTCTCCTCCAGGCCTTACTTCCCTGCCAGTGATTAGTTCCAAATAAATTATTTGCACTTGAATCTTTGTTTCTAAGTCTATTCTGGGGGAACCCAAGCTAAGGCAGAGACTGAGGCCCAGAGAGGACGAGGAACTTGGCTAAGGTCACAATGCTGTTCAATGCCAGAGCTGGGTCTACGTTTATGCTTCCTGGCTACGCCTGCCTGCAGCTCATCTTACCACCCAGCACGTAGGACTTTTACAGGAACAAAGGGCTCCAAGGCCTGAAGTGTAAACCTCTCCCTGAGTGAACCAAGGAAAGACCTCCTCGCCCTTAGTGAGTGGTGAGCCCAAGCCTGTGACTCAGGTGCCAGGACTAGGGCCCTGTTCTCTTCCTTTACCGCCCGGCCCTCTGCTGTCACTTCTAAACCACTTCTCACCTCCTCTCTTTGGGGTCCCAAACTCTCACCTCCCAGTTTAGACAATTCCAGCTGGAAGAGACTTTCTTTGGAGAACCTTAAAACGTTCAAGCTTCGCCCCACCCCAGTCCTCATTGCCACTCATCTTGATTCAGACTGAAGTGGGTGAGAATGCTCCATCGATTTGAAGCTGAAGATGCCAACTTCCAAGTCAAATACAACGAATCTTATATTCGAAAGCCCATTTCAAGCCCCTCGAGCTTTGGGGAATTGATGCTAAAAAAAAATCTCTCATTCACACACACAGACACACAGACACACACACACACACACACACACACACACACACACACCACACGATGCAGAC
>NW_020174707.1:766218-772340 GCF_003031525.2 Neophocaena asiaeorientalis asiaeorientalis
TTTTTTTCAAGCAGAAGACTGCATAAGAGATATAAACATAATACATGTGATATAGATGACACACATGACTTAATACGCACAAACAGGAGACATACAACCCACATAACAACAACACACACACACATACCACAGGTGCGCACACACATACACACACCACCTCATTTCTTCCAGTCCCTTGTGCACCTGGCCAGGAGGCGACATCTGGGATAGGCACAGCACCAGCTCCCATCTTGTCAGCACATCTAGGCTGCTCTGAGTGCCACGCCGAAGAGAAGGTTACGCCAGTTCATTTCCACCAGGCATTTTACCCGACTTTGCTCATTTCTTTCTCATGCCTCGGTATTAATTAGCCCCAGGATTTAAATCTGATGCATTAGGCAAAAACAATTCTAAATGCTTTGGAGAAACAAGTTCCAAATTAGCTGTAGCTGAACGCGCATCTATTTGAAAGGCAGGCAGCATGAACACTGACAGCATAAAAAATAGAAACAAAACCCTCTAAGAGGGGAGGCTAAGATCAGTGGTGTTTGTTTGCTGACTGCCTGCTTCACAGCCCGGCCTTGGCACAGGCTGTGGGGCACAGGTTCCCGGGCCACTGGAGGGTAGAAAAGAAAAACTGCTTTTACATCTAGGTTACAGGTAAGGAGAGGGCAGTGACAGCCATCCTCTCTCCTTCCTGCTTTCCCATCCCCAGCCCTCCCCTGTCTTTGGAACACACAGCCTTGCCTGGAAGTCTAGAAAGATCAATTCTCCTAAGGCGGCTACAAGTAAAATCCATCTCCAATTTCTCCCCGCTCCAAGCAGTCATTTTCATCACCTGCCTTGTCCTCCTCTGAATGGCCCACAGGGTGTAGGGCGGGGATGGCCCACCTGGGGACCTTTCAACCTAGCCCCGCAGTGCCTAACCCCTCCCACCAGTCTCTGACCCACCGATCAAGCTGAGTCTTTCCCCCTCAGGAAGACTTGAAGTTCCTTAAACGCAGGTGTGTGGCACCTTTGTGGTTAGGGACCCCAGGCTTGCAAACGTTTTCTGTGTACAGTCGTCTAACTGGTTGTATCAGCTGGAGTCGATCGGGGAAGCAGAACCGCTCTGAGCGACTAGAGAAGGGGGAGTTATGATAGAGATCAGCCCGGATGCGGTGGAGGGAGCCGGTTAAGTAGTCTCTACCCCGGCTACCGCTTCTGTGCCTGGTAATGGCTCAGAAGCCAGCAGTCAGGGAGGAAAGATGGATGTGAAGTGGGGGAGGCCAAGGGCAGGCTGAACCTGCCAGGACAAGTGGGGACTCGCATCTATCTCTCAGCGCATCCAACCTCAAAGATACAGGATGACCTGCAGGCCAGACGGGCGGCCTCTAGCCGGAAGCCACACGCACGCACGCGCACACGCACGCCCCAGGGCTCAGGGGAGCTGGGGGAGGAGGCCTGGCGTGCGCTGCAGAGGCCAACGCTCGCAAGAGCCACAGAAATGGCTGCCCCTTCACTCCCACCTCCCAAATCACATGCACGTTTCTCCCAGGATGGGTACAAGCTGGGGTGCGTTCTTCTAGTGGCAATGGCAGAAGCCCAAGAGGACAAGCAGAGACGCATGAGGCCTCTTGGAGCCTAGGCTCAGGCCAGAACGCTGTCCCTTCCATGCCAGCCCCTCGGCCAAGCAAGTCACATGGCCAAGCCCAAAGTCAAGGGCAGGAGCGTACACTCCACCCATGACGAAGCCATGGCAAGGACGTGGATGCAGGGAGGGGGAAGAATTGGGGCCAGTGATTCAATCCACCACAAGGGGACAACTCCCTCCATCTGGTCATATCTCTCCCACCATTTCGGTCACCAACCCAAGGAGAGTTCATGTCTCCTGTAACCTCTCTTTCATCGACTTTGCTTAGTCAACGAGTCGCAGGCTACTTCTGTCTCCCTTTCACCCCTATTCTTCCACTCCCCTCTTCCAAATCTTGTCTGGTAATCACGGGCGGAAAAAAAAATCTCTTTTTCTTTTTCTTCATTCCATACCTGAGCTAAAAAGCCATGCGATGGCCATGCAAACTTCTGCAACAGATACGACTGAATGGAGGAAAAGAAGGGTTATTCGTTTTGAAGTGAAACTAGACAAAATAAAGAGTCAATGTCATCAATCTCTAACAACCCTTGACATTGTCTAGAAGTGCCATCCATCATCACTGTGACGTCTCCGTGTGCTTCCTAAGACCCAGTTGATTCATGCCTGTTTTGCTTCAAGCCCCAGTACTGAGCTGTAAGAAACTTTGTCCGTTTCAAGTCACTGTTTGTTGTATTTGTACTTAATGACTTAGATTAGTTTCTACTAGTTTCTAGTAGAGGAACAGATGAGTTAATCCACAGCGCCTGGTATACAGTAAGCCCTAAACAACTGTGAGCCAGTTAGCAGTGGCCCGTAGTCTTCATTACAAAGGCGCAGTGCTTTGAACAGCTATTTCTGTGTAACAAATTACCCCAAAATATAGTGGCAAAAAAAAAAAAACCCCAAAAGCCATTGTATTAAGTTCACAGATGTCATCCATCAGGAATTCAAACAGGGCACCCTGGGGTGGCTTGTCTCTTCTCCATGATGACTGGGGTCTCAGCTGGCAAGACTCGAATGGTTAAGAATGACTCGAATGACTGTGGGCTCATCAGGCACCTCTCGTCTCTCTCTCTCTCTCTCTCTCCCCAACATGGTGGCCTCAGGGTAGCCAGGCACCTCACGTGGCAGCTGTACGGACTGGCGTTCTAGCAAACAAGGGAGGAGCTGCATGGTCTTTTGTGACCCAGCCTCTGAGCCACATTACGTTACTCCTGCCACACTCTTGATTAAAGCAGTCAGAAGCCCAAGGGACTCAAGGGGAGGGGACAGAGACCCCATCTCTCAATGGGAAGAGTATGAAAGAATTTTCTGCCGTGTTTTAAAGCCACCACTCAGCTATTTCTGGTACATTGACAGTTGAATCGGCTTTTGTGGGTTAACCGGGAGACTCACGACTCTTCTTAGCAGTGTTTCTATGGGAACCATGTTTTGAGGTCCAAATTACAGACTTACAAGTTAACTTTGGGACCCAATTTATTGATAAAGTGGGACGTTCCGAGTCCTCATTCCTCGGCCCCCTCCAATGTCTAACACTGTGTACATAGCTACTGGTATTATTTATTAATTCTCAATGCTTATTGAGCATGTCCTATGTACTGGGCTCTACTCTCAGCACTCTACGTGGATTATGTCATTCGATCCTCCCAACAATCCTAGAGTTGCTATAGTTATTACCATTTTACAGATGGGGAAACTGAGGCTTACAGAAGGCAAGTGACAAGCCAAAGGTCACTCAGCCAGGACTGTGACACGGATTTTGAAACCAGGTCTGTCTGATCTTTAAGCCCATGCCTAACTACCACAGTGCTCTGACTCCATAAATACTCTCTGAGTAAAGGAAAACTTCTGAAGATGTATGAAGGCCAGACGCCCCGGAGAGCCAGGAGAGTGGACCTAACAGGGAAACTGCCCCATATGTGGCCATCAGTCCCCACCATGCGTGACCTGTTCTTGTGCCATCAGGTCAAGGGGCACTAAAGGGATGGCCCTCCTTCCTGAGTGGATCTGGGTCACGCAGTCCCTTCACGTGGTCACATCCAATTTGCATCCCTGCCTTTGCCCCTGAGCTGCCAGCCTTCTCCCTCCGTCCTCACCAGCTCCATCTTTCCTAAACCAGAGCAAACCGGGCCACACTCAGCTTTTTGTCCCCAGGCACGGCTGGGGAATGAACGGCCGTTTTGTCCCTGGCTGTACAAAGCCATTTGTGCTGGGGCAGCCCCCGGGGGTGGGGGCGGGGGGGTTGGGCAGCAGGCAAGGCAAACACAACCCCATTCTCCCAGGATGGTTAACAGACTTCAACTACACGTGGCCAGGAGGCAGGGCTCAGGCTGGAACCCATGGCCCCAGGGGCTGCTCCAGAGGAAAAGAAGTTATTGCTGGTGGGCCCATCCCTGGAGGTTTCACAGTCAAGTGTATGTGTCAGCCTCCCCCCCACTCCCTGTTTCCCCAGCACCCCTCCTCTGCCCCCCATCTTGCAGTTTGGGATGAGAAAACCCCCTTGTATGGGGTCTTTGCAACAACGATGAAAGCCTTTTTTTTTTTTTCCTTTTTAAGAATTCATCCCTGCATTCCAAAGGGGGCATTTATCACCCCGTGCCCAGGCTGCAGACATCTCCCTGCTTCAGATCCTCCTGTCCAGAAAGGCGGCCTTGTCAGACACATGAAACCAGCCCCTCTGGACATCTGGACAAAGAGAAGCCCTTTGGCTGAGCACGAGGCCGTCCTGAATGCCACAGTGAAAGGAGAGCCCTTGTTCCTGGTCCAAATAGCCTGGCTAAATGGATGCAGCTGGACACAGTTGGGGCAGCTATGGGGCTGGGAGAGCCAGGCCCTCTTGGCGGCCGCCCCAGGCACCTCCACGGGGCAGTCTGAAAGGCAAGTTTGCTTTCGGAAGAAGCTCCCGGAGCCGCCTTAATAACACTGTTTCCGCCAAGAGTTAAGAAAGTTCAACGGGTAACTGTGGCTTTGGCCTGCCCAGCACCCTCATCTTCTAGAAACAGAATCTTTCTTTCTTGTGGGCAACCAGTTCCAATAAAGGGTCTGAGCCTGCCACCACTCTCTATACCCACCTGAGCCTATACCCACCACGTCTCATGCTCTTCCCCTAATGACCACACTTACTAAGAAAATAACTGGGAGCCTTCTTTATGCCAGACTCTTGACTGTTTCTGGTACTTCTAAGTAGGTGTTGCCATGCCCATTTTACAGAAGAGGAAAACTGAATCTCAGAGGGTTAAGTTGCCCCAAACCACTCAGCAGAGTTGAGATTTGAACCCAGGTCTGAGGGGACAGCAGCACCTGCGATCTTCCATTGGACTCTACCGCCTCCAATAGTCACGTGCGGAAAAAGCTCCCTTCAGTGCGGCTAACTATTCGGAACCGCTCTGAAAACGGCTTGGCTCTCCTGCCGCACCTGGGTTGTAAAGCCCACGAGCTTTACAGTCTTTCTCTGTGCTTTAGGGCCCGTCTTCCTCCAGCGCTGACATCACTCCAGCACTCAATCAGTATTGATTAAATCGAATATCGTAAGATGTGCAGAAGTAAGCCATGCAGCCGGCGGGGCAGCACATCTTTTTACAATAGGGAGCTCTGGGCCACGTTCCTTATCATCTTTAGTCTATAAAGGGGGGAATCGTAGTAGTACCTATTTCATAGGGCTGTTGTCAGGTTCAAAAGCAAAAAAAAGAGGGGCAGCATAGGGCTGGCACACAGTAAGTGCTCAATAAGTATAATATTCGTGTTGTTACTTCCACCCAATGGTCCAAGCCTGAAGCAAGGTTCTTAGTTCCCTTTACTCCATGATGGCTCTGCCAATATGCTTCGTCCAGTGAGGGAGACACCCAAGAAGAGAGATGTATGTATCCCAGTAACTGCCTGCCGGTGGTGTGGGCTGTGGGGGGCTCCCGGGGCAGGATGCAAGCTGCTTTTAAGGTTCCTCATAAACGCACTGCTCTACCGAGACTCTCAGATGACAGAAGGAGGGCTGGCCGAGTGAGCCATTTTGTGTCTTATTTAGAAGCAGTCTTGCAGGCTGGTGTAAAGGTCACTGTCATGCCACCAAGTGACTGAGCCTGTGCCCGGCCAAAGCTGCACCCCAGGACCCGCTGTTGAACCTGCTAGCACTTCCTGCAGGTCACCAAACACAGACCCGCTGCGTGCCTGAATGCCAATATCATTTAATGATTTAAAAAGATCGAGATCAATGGCTTCAGCGATTTCTGGGAAGTGGTAACTCAGCGAGCTGTGGAAGGTTCTCAATTTGCTGTCTCCAGCCTGGCCCCGTGGCAGGATTTATGCTGAATGGGCTCCATGAGGCAAATATATCCTGGGATGGGGCCCCATCCAATCACCCCGCCCAGGAAGTGCTGGCCTGCTGACATCACCCTCACAGCTGCCAAGTCTCCCTTGCTCTGAGGGGCACTCTCTCATTTCACATTAATTAGAAGGCCATTTTCCAAGCATTTCCATCCCATAATGAAGGGCTTTCTGCAGTGGCTCAGTGAAATATTAAAACATCTGACTTGGAATC
>NW_020174707.1:772575-776396 GCF_003031525.2 Neophocaena asiaeorientalis asiaeorientalis
AAAAAAACAAAAAACAAAAAACATCCTGCCTGCTCAGTCTGTACATTGTATAACCCTTCATATTCGGGGGGCGGGGGCGGGGCGCGGGCGGGCAGGGAATAAGTTCAGAAGTAAGGACATCTTGCCCAAGACGCTGAGATGCGGATCGGGGAAGTGAGGGGGATGGTCACACCTCCGCCATCACCACTGACCACCCTGCTGTCTTCCGCCCACCCCACATCTGCCTCTGACGGGAAGAGCAGAGCGCTGTTGGGAAGAAGGGAGGAAAGAATAGGGAATACAGAGTAGCAGCCTCTAAGAGGACAGAAGCAGCAGCCCCCTTTTGATAGACAGGCACATGGTGGCTCCCTATGAACTGTACTTCTGAGGGTTCACCCCCTCATCTAGTCCCCTCGCACTCTGACTCTGCGCCTGGCCATGTGACTTGCTTTGGCCAATGGGACCTTAGCAAGAGCGATGGAGGCAGAGGCTGGATAAGCACGTTCTCTCGGAACACTCAACTCTTGGGAATCCAGCCACCACACAGAGAAGCCCAAGTTCTTCTCTCTCCAAGTCACGTGGAGACAGAGAGGCTTCAACCTCCTGGCCATCCCCCCTCAAAGAGCCAGGCATGGGGATGAAGCCATCACAGATATTCCAGTCCCACCCACCAACTGACTTTAACCACAAGCAAGACCAGCAGAAGATCCACCCAGCTGAGCCCTAGTCAACCCAGAGGATCGTGGAAAATAATCAAATTATTTTGGTTCCCAGCAAACAAGTTCTGGGGTCGTGAGTTATGCTGCGATGAAAAACCAAAAATTCTATTATTCTCTAGTGGCTTCAAGGTCAAGACCACATTTCCTGGTGATCCCTAATGAAAGGTTCCCAGACATCTGTCATTAGCATCCACTGATCTACTCTAGCTCCCCACTAACTGCCACCCTTCTCCCTCTGGTACAGTCATCTCTCCTGCTCAGTAAAAGTGGGGTTTCTATTAAACCATAGCATCTACATTTCCTGCACAGTGAATCTTGATTATCAAGTACTTCACTCGCTCGTGGCCCTTTACTGTTAACAAACCGGGGCTCCAGGCTTGTAAGGATGTAAAAAGACAATCTCCTGCATCCCACCCTGTGTGGCAGAGGGCATGTTTGTGTCAGGTAGGGTATGGATGCTGAGAAATGAGATTCGAATTAGTAGAGACTCTAAATTTTACATATTTAGACATTTATATGTGTGCGTGTGTGTGATTATATATAGTGGTTATATATAGCGATTACGTATGTAACTTCCCAGCTCACGCTATATCACTAAGCTAAGTACTGAAAAGCTGTTTTGCTATGTGGATATCCTTGCTATAATGAATTAATAAGAATGCTGTGCGATCAACATATTAATTGTATGCAAATGGTGTTTTTTAAACGCTTTAAAACAATTTATTCCCCTGAGCATTTTAAATAGGCCCCCTGGAAAGTTGTTTATGTAGTCATTTCCTTGGCGAACTTCTCTCTCCTAGTGGGTTCCTTCAACCCGAAAATGAACACTTGAGGGAAGCTTGCAGTGGCCCTTCCTCTTCCTCTGGAGGTCCCAGGAGCAAGCATCCTGCAGGCTAGGGCCTGGGATCTACCAGAGTGGTTCTGAAATTTAATCACTTGTTCTTTGTTCCAAATGCCTCTTGTCCCTTCTGTCAATTAATGCCTGTCCTGCATGAGGTCTGGGTAAGGTGAAAACATTGGTGACTACCAGGGACAAAAGAGGATCGATCAACCCACTAACTCAGCCCTGCCATGTTCCCACCTTGGAGGAGAAGGAGAAGTTTGCTCCAGCCAGGCGTCCTACAGGTTCCCAAGAAGACCATCACATTAAAATGCCACCAGTCACTCAGGACCTTCCTCCAGGAACCCCTGGACCTCCCCACCAAGCCAAAGCAATAAACCAGGAAAACCTACAGCACCAAAACAAGATGTCCAATAAAGAAAATGCATGTGCTCAAAGCCCAGAAAGAAACACTGTTCGATCGTTTTGCTTTTGGCTCCAAACAAATTAACCCCAATTTCCAAATTAACCCAACTTCCCAAGAACATATCCGATTAGTAAGGTTTCCAGTAAGTAAGGCCTGATCTGAAGCAGGCCTGTTGTCCATCTAGAATTTTCCCACAAGCCTCACAGAAGTATAACTCGATTTACGTTCTTGAGATACGTAAGATGCCAGTATAGAAGAACCGCACAGAGCCCCATTTGGGCGTGTGTTTAGAATCAGCTCCTCTCACCTGGAATGTTTCAAGGCGGGTCCTCAGAAAGTCGGCTTAAGTCTTCCTTCCCCTCGCGTCTTCCCCCTTGTGATGACTCCACTTTTCCCCTCAGAGTCCCAAGAATCAGAGGCTTGAGGGGACAATTAATGAAGCCACTGCATACTGTGACCTGGGGCCACAACTGCAGCCACCTTGGTGACAAAGGTGGCATTTGTAGGGGAGTGGAGGTGGCCATCCAGGACTCCTACAGGCTGGAAGCCACTCTTAGGGAGTCTGAGATCAACAGAAACCTGTAACCCTTTGCTGGGGTGAACTCAGGCTGATGAGGTTTGGAAAGGTCTCTGTCACCCGGTGTCACCATGGCAGCAGGGCTGCAGAAAGCCTGGTCTTTGCACTGGTCAAATGCCGGTTTGCTCCCTGCCCACCATTTTCCTAGCCTGCCCCGTACTGCAGGGAATCACAGTTCTGGGACTCCCTTGCCCTGGCAGAACATTAGAGGGCAGGAGGGAGAAGCCAGGGTATTTCTTCCTCTCTCGCTCTGCTTCCTGTGGCCTCCCCAGCAGCAGCTGTGGTTCCTTTTTGTGGCTCCAAGGCTCCTCCCCCATGCCATACCGACCTGGCCTCTGGGTTCCAATAACACCATATCCTCCCTTTAGCCCTCCAGCCTGAATGGGAGTAGCAGCTCCCTGCGACTGTGAATCTCTGGGTTGCCTCACCTCCAGGGCTTCTCAGCAATTCCATCACCTGTGTAACCAGTGCCCTATATTAGATCCTTGCAGTTGAAAGACCTAGTATGGTTTTTGCACTAGCCATCCACACTTATCTGTTCTTCCACCTAATTTAACTCAAACTATCTATGATTTCTCCCACAGCCAAATGTATTGCATTGAGCTCATAAGAGCAATGAGCATTTTGAAAAGGAAGAACGGAAGGAAGGGAGGGAGGAAAGGAGGAAGGGAGGGGCAACTGACAGAGTGATTATCTTGTTAAATACATATTTGCGTTACCTCATTTAATCCTCGCAACGATCTCATGAGGTTGGTACCTTTATTAACGTCTTCTTACAGATGAGAAAACTGAGGTTCTGAGAAGTTCAGCAGTTGGCCCAAGGGCACACAGCTAGGAAGCGGGGGTTCTAGATTTCAAACCTAGGAAGGCTCTGGAGCAGCCTTTAGGAGCTAAGCCCCCTAACCCATCAGAGGACCCATCTCCACTAAAAGCCCAAGAGGGGAAGGGGCGTATTCTGAGCTGGCTTCTGAAAAGGGTACATCCTAGGCTGGAACTGAGGCTCTGCTTGGCTCCAAAGGGAAATACTCGAAAGGTGGGTGGGACCAGCTTTGTATTGTCTGATTCAGGAAACCTTAAGCAGAGAGGAGCTGAGAGGCTTTCTGCTTTCCTTCTGGAATATGTGTATGTGGGAAGGGGACAGGGGCCAGTTGCCACTTCCGACACAGTCACCCACAGTGGGCTGTGACCAAACCCTGGAAAGGGGTTTGGCCGTTGCTCTAGATTTCCCAAAGCACTCAGGCCAGGGTGCTGAGGACCAGGTGGCCCCCTCTGCCCTGCTTTGGGACTCCAACCTCGGGC
>NW_020174707.1:776558-777867 GCF_003031525.2 Neophocaena asiaeorientalis asiaeorientalis
GCTCTGAAAGTCAGGTTCTCCCAGGTCCCCAGGAAGGAGCACCCATGAAAGAGTCAATTCCTGATCAGGAGCTCTGTGCCATCAACACTGCGGAAATGCAGTGGCCTGTAGGGCTGGTGCTCAGAGATGTCTCCCCACCCTGCCCCCCAACTGGAGGGAGCAGTGATTTGCACCAAGCCTCCCAGGCTCTCTCTGCCTATGGCGCAGCGACTGATCTCTGAGGCCAGTGTTTGTGAGCAGAAAGGCCCCCATGGCCATTCTCTGTGCAAAGCTAAGTGGCCCAGAGGACGGGTGGGGCGCGGGAAGGAAGACCTTGACCTCGGGAGCCCTAAGCCACTGTTGACAGCAGACAGCAAGGGGGGCCCTTGGGAACAGCGCTTTACTGAGGGACATTTGTCTTCATTTGAGGCAGCCTACATCTCAGCCCACAGGCGTGCTCCGAGGCCCGAGTCTCCCTGACCCCTACCTCCACCGTCCCCGCACTGGTCATGCGCTGGATTGAAGGGGAAGTGGCATCTTAAAGCCCCTCAGGGCCAAGGTGACAGATGTCAGGGAAGAGTAACAGAGTAACTCAGGGCCGCACCCCAGAAAGCTCCCAGCCCCCGGGGCAGGAGAGGAGATCTAGGGCAGGGTGGGTACCTCACAGACTCAGCCCCCAAACTCTGGGTCCTCCTCAGCCAGAGGGTGATTCTCGAAGTTCAAAACTTATATTTAGCATAATAATCCTAGCTTTGGATGATGAAAACATTTTACTTATTGTTTTTATGATGCAAACTAATAAAAACTAAACCTCCTCCAAATCTCTGTGGCTGGTCAGGGAGGTCCCCAGACTCAGTCTTCTCTCTCGTGGAAAAAGTGAGCTTCAGAATCTGAAAATATCAGAGCGCAAGATCGTAGCGGGGAGCTTTTTCCCTGAAAAAGTCAGGATGTTCAAAATGTTGGAAGACCACGAACTACGCCCTAGACGCAGCCACTGATCTGCGGAGCTATGAATAAATCATTTTATCTCCCCGTTTCTCACGTTTCCAAATATTAAAAAACCAAATCGCCTGATCACCAAAGGCGCTGGCCGGAAGATCGGCTACCAAGGCGCGACGCTGACTCTTAACAGATCCCCGACCCAGGCTCCCAGCTTTGCTTGGGACGCTATGGACCCGCTGGGCCTGGGGGGCTGTTCAGGGGGAAAGCGGGGAAGGCCTTGGTTAGCTGCACAGTGCCAAGCACAGCCCTACAGCCGGTTTAGGGAGCTGCAGAGAGGGACGCACCAGGCACGTGGCACGTGGGCTCCAGCACTTTCCAAACACACAGC
>NW_020174707.1:778542-826959 GCF_003031525.2 Neophocaena asiaeorientalis asiaeorientalis
TGCGGCGGTCTTGGATGGTCTGAACCAAGGGGCGCCTGGCCCCTCGCTAGCGGAGGGGGAATCACGTATTGTGGACTCCGAGAAACCCCCTCTCCAAGCCTGAGGGGCGACGAGGTGGGGGGAGGGACGCGGGAACAGGGGACTTCGAAGGGAAGCCTTTCTCCAGCTAGCCCTCCTCCTCCGGGAAGCCCGCAGTGCTGCCAACCCCTGACCCAAGGCCCCTGCTCCAGGAGCCGGCTCCTTCCTGTGGTCCAGTGCCGGACTGTCGGGAAGCAGATTCCGCAGCAAACTGGCCCTGTGGCTCCAGACTCAACTTCCACAGATCTCCACTGAGTCCCCCCTGCACCCACTCCCGCTGACGGCTGCTGTCGTCTTAAAGTCACTGACGCTTCATGTTAACAGGAGTCTTCATGGCTGCCCTTTCAGACATTGCTTCTCGGACTTGGAGGCTGAGACTCTGCTTGTGGAAGGAAGGACCCAGGCCTGGGAAACTTGGGGGTCCTCCTGGGAACCCTACACTGGTCCTAGCACAGCAGCTCAGGACAGCCCCGGGGGAGAGTTCTCCACTGGGAGACTTAACCAGGACTGCTACCTCCTAGGGAAAAAGAAGGCATTTGCTTCCAAAGACTCCCCACTTAGAATCCCACCCCTCCCCACCTTTTCCCCTTCTGGCCCCCAACTCCCTGACAGTGGCCACCTAGGAGCAGCCCACCCACAGGGAGCTTTTCCCCCTTCTTATTTACGTTTTTATTGACATACAACGTACATACAGTGAAGAGCACAGCTGAAGTGCACAGCTTGGTTCATTTTTACATATGTATCTGCCTTCGTAATCACCACCCAGGTCAAGATATAGAACATTTCCAGCAGCCCAGAAGGTTCCCTCATGCCTCCTCTCAGTCAGCATCCCCCAACTATTCTGACTTCCATCACCATGGATTCCTTTTGCCTGTTTTTATAAACAAAAGCATGCAGCATGTGCTGTTTTGTCTGTGGCTTTTTTCACTCACTGCCAGATTCATCCAGGCTGTCGCATGAAACAGTGGTTCATTCTTTTTAATTACCGAGTGTTATTCCGTTGAATGAACATACCACAATTTATTTATCCATTTGAACTGTTGATGGACATTTGGATTGTCTCCAGCTTGGGGCTGTCATGAATAAAGTGGTTGTGAACATTCTCATATATGCCTTTGGGTGGAGATGAGGACCCATTTCTGCTGGGGATACACCCAGGGGTGGGATTGCTAGGTCATAAGGTAGGCGTGTGTTTAACTTTATTGCCAAACAGATTTCCAAAGTAGTTGTACCGGTTAGGTTTTTAAAGCTGCAGACACAGCATAATAATGACACCTGGCAGTTAACTGAGCACTTAGAATGTGCTAGGTACTATTCTAAGAGATTTGCATGTAATTAACATGTACTTACATGCATTTGTATGCAGACATTCTCACAGTGCCTGGTTTCATCTCAGAATGGGCACAAGATCTCAAGGGCTGGGTTGTATTGATCTTTGCATTGCCCACCCCAGTTGGGATCCAGATACAATATTCTGTGTTTGTGGAATGAATCATCTCCATCTTACAGATGAGGAAACTGAGGCCCAGGGTGGTGATAACTTGCCAAAGACTCTGGGGCTAGTGAGTGGCAGGACCAAGCCTGCAGCTCAAGTTTCCAGGCTCCTGGTCTTGCTGGTGTTCTTATGAATATAAGCCTGTGAAGGTGCCTTTCATTTTCTCCTCTTTACACCCCAGGTTGACACTGTCAGCACTCCAGCGCTCCAATCCTTGGAGACCCTTGTCTTTCTGTTATCTATTATCTGTTCTTGTGTAACAAACAACCCTTAGACCTAGTAACTTAAAGCAACAGTTACTGTTGTCTCTTGGGTTCTCTGAGCGGACTGGACTCAGCTGAATCGTTCTCACTTGGGGGTTCTCAAGTGGATGCAGCAACGGTCACCTGCAGGCTGGACTGGACTGAACTCCAAGATGGCGCACACACGTGGCTGGTGGCTGAGGCTGCCTGTGGGCCAGCAGCTCAGCTGGGATCGTCCACTGGAGCACCTCCGTGTGGCTTGGGCTTCCCACTGCATGGCGGCTAGGTTCTGAGAGGGAGTGTCCCAAAAGCAAGAGTCTCAAGAGGCAGGAAGGGGAAGCCGCCAGGTCAGTTAAGGGTATAGATTCACCTCCATCATATTCTGTTGCTCAAAGGAATCACAGGGTCTCACCGGATTCAAAGGGGTGGAGACACAGACTTGATGGATGGGTGGCAGGTCGCACTGGAGAAGACCACGTGGGAATGACAGCCATAGTTGTGGCCATCTTTGTAGCATACACCTTCTTGTCCACTTGTGTCTCAACTATAGGTCTAGCAAGGCCAAAAGCACCCCTCCACTTCTTTGGTTCTTAAAGATTCAAGGTTCCCAGGACTCCTTCCATTTCAGGCCAAAGCCACAGCACTGAGTCATCTCAACACCAGGCCCTTGGCATGCCCCCTGCTGTGCCCGCCCTGCATCGTGCCCTGCACCAGCTCACCATTCCAGTGGCCACATGGCTCGTCCGGGTCCCTGCCCATACACATCAGCTTCTGTCCAAGCTCTGAGCACTGTCACCACGCTGGAATGTCCCAACCTAATCCTTGCCATCTTGGCCCCCCAGCTCCAGCTGCCCCCTTGTCCAGGCCTTTCCTGACGGTAATCTCATCTGAAACAAACACAGCACCTTCTGGGCCCCCTGACCAAACTGGGATTTCCCTACAGCCGCCTGAGGTGTTTGAGCTGGGGAGTTGGCCTCTACCCCTGTTCGCCACCTGTTTGAAAGGACACGGACTTTCCAGCTGGAAGACCCAGGGTTGAATCCCTGCTCCGCTGCTCACTGGCTGTGTGGTCTTGGGCAAGTGGTCAAACCTCCCTATGACTTGGTGTCTACAGAATGGATGTCATTACTGGACCCAGCTCAGAAGGCCAGTGTGAGGAATAAAGGTGGTAACATATAAGCATTGGAGACAATGCAAGGGAAAGAGTAGACGCTCCCAAAGTCAAGTCTTCTTTCCCCAGACTCCAAAGCAAAAATTTAAAACTTTTTCCATGTCATTAGATTCTATATTGGATGAGTTTTACCAAAGCAAACACCCAGGTAACCGGCACCCAGATCAAGAAACAGACATGACTAGCACCCTAGAAGTCCCTGCCCCCTTATAGTTCCTACCCACTCTCCAACACTGTCCAGACATGTAACGCCCTAGATTAATATCTGGCCCCATTTGTGGCAGCCAACGCCCCTGCACAATGGCAAATAAGATAGGTATCTATCTGGTGTGATTTAAAAGGAGCCAGCAAATCCAGCTCCCACGGTTCTCTTTTAAAATCCAAATCCATCTGTGTTGTGGTAACCACAATTCCCTCATCCCATAGAAAAAATATCTGGTCGACCTTTTCACACTGATTCCCAGGACAGTAGAACATCCTTAACCAGCAAAGAAATGCAGGAACAAGGGGAGCATAGACTCAGGAACATGGGCTTTACCCGCTTCACAGTTTTGCCCAAGGATGGTTCAGACTTCTAGCAGTTTTTTTTAGCATATTTTAAAATCTGGTGTTTAAGGGAATTAAGAACCCATCCCCCTCTCCTCCCCTCTCCCAGCCGCCATCAACCACAGCAATTCCAACAAGCCACCAACACACAGAAAAGAAGCAAGTGGAGATAAAAATGAATCCTGTGGGCCAGCCGGGGCACGACCCCACCCTGCTCTCCCAAAACACCTTTTCTAAGCCAGGCCCAGGAGAGCTTCTGGAGCTATGACGTCATCAGATGTCAGGCCTTTGACAAATGGGTCCGGCCTGCGGCTGGAGCCTTTGATAAGCCATTTGCAGGCGTCTGGGAGACATCCACGCTGGTCTTGGGAATGCATCCTAGCCCCATCTCAAATTCACATCTTTTCATGTTTTTTTAAAAGCGTGCCATGCATCTGTGAAGATGCATGGCTTCAAATATTTTTTTCTTTTTTCTGACATTTCACCTTTTCTCCTTATTTTATTTTATTTTTTTTAAAGAAAAGAAAATATTCACTCCGAGGTTCATTTAGTTTCTGGGCAATAACTGTCAGATATTAACGGATAGCCCCATACATCCAGCATAAAATAATAGAATTTGTTGAGTGCATTAGACATCCAATAATGGGCACAGCGGACAGTGTGGTGGAGCTGAAGAAAGGCTTCTCTTAGGAAAAGAGAAATGCATGCTATGAAAAACAAGACATAGAGGACATTTGTCAAAATGTCCTTTTGTACCTTCATACATTTGCACACACAAGTCCCCCTACCTGGAAAATTTTGTCTTGACTTCTCTCCCTTATACTGTCTCCTCATCCAGCAAGATTCAAATCGGCCTCTTCTCTTCCAGGAAGCACGCCCTCGCCCCACTTCTGTACTCCCACGCGTCACACACCCTGTCCCCATAGAATCCTGGGCTTGCTTCTGTCAAGGCACTTGTCACACTGCCCTGTAACCCTCAGCTGCGCTGCTGGCCTCTGCAAACTCTAAGCCCCTTGAGGGCAGGGCTTGTACCTTCTCCCATTGTATTCCTGGCACTTAACACTGAGACTCAGTCTGGCGGTTGCTTCAAGTGCCCACCTGTGCCCTTGAGCCCTGACCACTTCAATGAAGACCTCTCCAATTCCAATGAGCAGTGTCTGCATCTTTGCCTGAGTTTTTTCTCTGGCTTCTGGGGCCCACTTTTTTTTTTTTTTAATTTATTTATTTTTGGCTGTGTTGGGTCTTCGTTGCTGCGCATGGGCTTTCTCTAGTTGTAGAGAGCGGGGGCTACTCTTGGTCGCGGTGCGCGGGCTTCTCATTGCGGTGGCTTCTCTCGCTGTGGAGCATGGGCTCTAGGCGCACGGGCTTCAGTAGTTGTGGCACGTGGGCTCAGTAGTTGTGGCGCGTGGGCTTAGTCGCTCCGCGGCATGTGGGATCTTCCCGGACCAGGGCTCGAATCCGTGTCTCCTGCATTGGCAGGCGGATTCTCAACCACTGTGCCGCCAGGGAAGCCCCTGGGGCCCACTTTGCTGCTCCTGTGGCAGGCTGGAAGCGCCAGGGAATTCATGCCCTTCCCAACATCCCTCAAATGATGCCTGGAGGGAGTTTGCACACTCTCATCCCCCTCAATTGGGAAAACTGAGACCTGTGCTCAACGTTGGCTTCAAAAGTTCACCAGTGGTATTAAATTCCAATTGCCAACAGTGGTAATGGGCTTGATAACACGCTCTTCATTGCTTGCCTACCTGCCTTCCCGTCCCTGTCTCACTTGCCTACTCCCCTAAGATGTTTCCTGGCATCACCTCCCAAATAAACTACTTGCCTTCAAATCCTTGTCTCTCCTTCTGAACCACATAATAGGTGCTCAATAAATGATCTTTGAATGAATGAAGAAATAAGTGATGGAAGTTTTATAGCACAAATGTCCAAAGGAGATCTCTAGGGCTGGATTTTCTGTAAGGTCTATATTATCCATTTTAAGTGACACACTGAGTCAAATTCAAAGTCTCCTTGGACAGTTCCCCTTCAATTTGGACCAAGCAGACAAGGCCAAGTGCCAAGGAATGGGGAAGACTGCACAGTGTATGGCAGAAGCCATGACAATTAGGCTTTGATTTGGGTCCACCGGCTGCCCTGGTTGCCTCTTGTCCTTCTTCTGTCATCTGTCACACTGGACTTCAACTGGGTCGTGGGGTTCTATTTAAGTGAGAAGCTGTCAGCCTCCATGTGCTATTCCCTTCCCCAGGGGAGACATCAGCAGCTCAGAGTCTGTCCTCACTGCTGTCCCCAAGTCCCTTTAGCTAACACAAGGGGCAGGGAACTAAGGAAACAAGTGAAGGTGTTGTCGATAGCACACAGTCTGATTTTACTGATTGCCTTTTCCCCCAGTGATCATCTGTACATTAGACCCTAGCCTGGTTCCAAAAGACCATTTCCCGCCCCGCCTGATGTCTCTGCTACTTCTATGGTTTGGGGGGCTTTTTCTGGAAGTACTCAAGCTTATTGGAGACAAAGCTGACCACTGACACTCTTTCTACTTCAAAAATTCTTTGAAATTTTTTAAATGTCCAGATTTGTAATAAACTAAAATTTCTTTCCCATTCTCATTTCCCTGTGTTTCCCAACAGGAGCTCAGAATTGAGATTTTCCTTTTTTACGCCTTTTTGTAGGCAAAAGTGGCTGGATACTCGGCCCACAGGTGGGAAAGGAACCGAACAAAGGTAGTGAATTTTTACGGAGTCTTATACTGTGCTGAGAACCCTGTGTATATTATCTCCTTTAACCCTCACCCAACCCACCGGACACTATTATTATCTCCACTGCACAGATGAAGAAAGCAAAGCCCAGAGAGACTACAGAACTAGTCCAGAGTCTTTTCAGGCTTGTAAATGTCAGGGCGGGGCACAAGCCAGGAGCCTGAGCTCTTAACCACGGCTCTCAACCACCCTCAACACTGGGGGCTCTCGTGATTGCTAGGGGTGGTAATGGAAACTTTCCTGGTTTTTCTTGTCTAATCTCCTACTCATGCTCTATTCAGTAGTACTGCCTTCATTTGTGTTCTCCCAAAAGGACGCTGTGAGATAAGGATGTGAGTGCAAGCTGTTTATTTAGGAGGGGATTCAAGAAGGCCCCAGTAAGTGAATGGGGAGGTGACACAGGGAAGGGAAGGCAGCCACTCAGGGGTGTATTACTGAGCCAGTTACCACCATGGGCAACTAGGAGTGAGTCCTGCTGTAGACCTTGGAGAGATGTCCATTCCTGCCTCACGTGCACAGACTCACCAGCCTGGAGTCTCCCTGGGTTTTGTCCAAGCCAGTTGGGAACGCATAATAGCTGAGACATCGAATGGGGTGAGTTTGCCACGTCTTTGCATGCCTCCGTGAAAGTCTCCCTTCTTCCATTCTTTCCCCCCTTCTAGCCTTTTCTCTGGCAGTTGTAGAACGTGCACCTCGATTACCCTGTCCAAGGGGCAAGAAGACTGGGGGATCACCTGCTGTCATGGGTCATTAGCTGAGGGCTGGGCCCCTGGCCTGCTGCATTCAGAGGGGAGGGGGTCTCTGGTGCCAGAGGAAGCCAAGAGGTGCAGGTGTCAGCAGCTGGAAGACAGACCTGCGTGCCTTGAAGGGCAAGGGTGTGGGGAATGTGGGCAAGGTGCCAGCTGTGCCTGCTACGTGATATTAACCTCATGGTACAGATGAGGAAATGGAAGCTTTATCATGTATTGCAGACATCTGGGTAACTTTATTTATTTATTAATTATACAATTTGTAAAGGTTACACTCCATTTACAGTTATTACAAAATATTGGCTATATTCCCTGTGTTGTACAATACATCCTTGTAGTCTATCTTACACCCAATAGTTTGAACCTCCCATTCTCCCACCCTTATATTGCCCCTCCCCCCTTCCCACTGGTAACCACTAGTTTGTTCTCTATATTTGTGAGTTTGTGAGTCTGCTTTTTTTATTTTATTTTTGGCTGCGTTGGGTCTTCATTGCTGCGCGCGGGCTTTCTCTAGTTGCGGTGAGCAGGGGCTACACTTGGTTGCGGTGCGTGGGCTTCTCGTTGCGGTGGCTTCTCTTGTTGCGGAGCACGGGCTCTAGGCGCGCGGGCTTCAGTAGTTGTGGCTCACGAGTTCTAGAGCGCAGGCTCGGTAGTTGTAGTGCACGGGCTTAGTTGCTCCACGGCATGTGGGATCTTCCCAGGCCAGGGCTCGAACCCGTGTCCCCTGCATTGGCAGGCGGACTCTTGACCACCGTGCCACCAGGGAAGCCCCTGCTTCTTTTTTGTTATATTCACTAGTTTGTTGTATTTTTTAGATTCCACATGTAAGTGATATCACACAGTATTTGTCTTTCTCTGTCTGACTTATTTCACTCAGCATAATGCCCTCTAAGTCCATCCATGTTGCTGCAAATGGCAAAATTTTCATTCTTTTTTATGGCTGAGTAGTATTCCATTGTATATATCTATATCTATATCTATATATGTATACACACACACACACACACACAACTTGGCAGTTGTAAATAATGCTGCTATGGATATTGGGGTGCTCGTATCTTTTCAAATTAGTGGGGTTTTTTTTTCTGATATATAGCCAGGAGTGGAATCGATGGATCATACGGTAGTTCTATTTTGAGTTTTTTGAGAAGCCTCCATACTGTTTTCCACAGAGGCTACACCAATCTACATTCTGCAGAGGTCTGGGTAACAACAGAGTGAGGTCATGGTAACTAGAAATCTCAAGACAACAGGACAGACAGCACTGTCTCTACCCTTAAAAGACTGTTCACTTTAAACTAGATCAAGGTGACCCCCTTCCCTGGTGTCATGGGGGTGCTGAGGTCCCTTGGGATGCCCCAAGGAAGACAGAAGCAGTAGACACTACTAACAGAAGAAATAAAAATGAAAAGAAAGATTCTCAGTGTGTTTGCTGCGACAGGGAAAAACTTAAAAGAGAAGACAATTTCACAGACCCCCAAGGGCAATGCTTTCCAATCTTTTATTATGCGAAAGCAGCAAAAACCAATGTCCTGTGCTTAAAAGAACTATCTCCAGGTTCCAGAAAGAAAAAAGTGTGTAATAAATGACCTTCCATCAGGGAATTCCCCGCTCTCACACCATGTCCTGGGACAACAAACCCACCTTTGCCCAAGTACAGGAAAGAGGAATTGCCTTGAATGAGAACCCTTCCTAGAACTGGTCTGACTCCCAAAGCGATGGTGCTCTCAGCAGAACATTCCAAGAAAATTCCTTTTTCCCAAGGAAGAAAAGCCGATTCAGCTAAGGGGATGGCTCTTGAACCATAAAAGTTCACATCCTTTCTTTTGTGACTCTTAGCAGTGCTGTATCGCCAAGTGTGGTAGGCAGAATAATGGCCCCCAAAGATGTCCACATCCTAATACGCAGAACCTGTGAATAGGTTGCCTTTTATGGCAAAAGGGGCTTTGCAGGTGGGATTAAGTTAAGGAACTTGAGATGGGGAGATTATCCTGTGGGTTCAATGTAACCACAAGCATCCTTATAAATAGAAGAGGGAAGCAGGAGAGGAGGTCAGGAGCCTGCCATTGCTGGCTTTAAAGATGGAGAAAAGGGGTCACAAGCCAAGGAATGTGGGCAGCCTCTAGAAAGTGGAAAAGGCAAAGAAATAGATTCTTCCCTAGACCTCCAGAGGGGAACACAGCCCTACTGACCCCTTGATTTTAGTCCAGTGAGACCCATTTCAGACTTTAATCTCCAGAACTGTAAGGTAATAAATTTGTGTTAAGACCTTACCTTTACGGTAGCTTGTTACCATACAACACACCGAGTATAACACACCGAATATAATGCACAGAGCATAACACACCAAGGTCCCCAGGAAGCTCCCAAGTTGGCAGGCTATGCAGGTCTCCCATGAGTGCTGTGGGGAATGGAGTAAGCTCACAATGGCCCCCTTGAGAGATTTCCAGAAAAAACTGCAGAGGGTCCCCACTTCTTGGGAGACAGACAGCAGCGGGCCCCAGGAAATGTCAGGCCTAAGAGGATTCCCAGCCCCTGCCTCCACCCGGGAGCTAAACACCGCAGGGATTAGCAAACAGTTCCCTCGCAGGGATTTACTGAGTTAACGAAAAACTCTACCCCAGCTGTTTCTCATCATCTTCAGATGGCTTTAATCATATCTAGAATCATAAAACAGTGCTTTCCAAACCTGTTTGGGCCTCAGAATTACTTGGGAGCACTTGCTAAAGGAGCCCAAGGCTGCCCCCATCTCTGCCCTGAGTGACTTCATCCCAGGCCTCTTGAGTCAGAGTCTCTGAGGGTAGGGTCTGGGAACCTGTGTTCTGAACAAGCACCTCCAGACATTCGAGCCCCTATCTGTGGACCAGGATTTAGAAAAATACTGTTCTAAACCACTTAGCTTTCAGAGCCCTGCGGGATGTTTCAACCAGCTGAGATACCTGGATTCCAAAACTCTCAGGAGGGCTGTGCTAAAGAAAGGGTTTTGCCAGGAGAACATAACTTGCCCTCCAAGTGGCTTCCACCGGGATGATCTCTAGCTGCAGGTTGGTCCCAGAGCTGAGAGTCCACCACGTCAGGAAAGGCCCCTGCCTCCCAGCTCCCACGTCACCACATTTCCCAGAGCCTTGGCCTCAGCCCTGATGCCCCACCGCTCCAAGACCTCCATTAACAGAACAGTACCCAACATGGCAGACACTATCGGTTGACCGGTCAACAGCCTCTCCTCCCTTTTTCCTTGCTAACAGAAGCCTGGTGTTTGCTCAGCAACTGAGCAGGAAACCTCAGAAGACAATTGCTCTAATCCAGCCACGGAAATCCCAATTCCTCCTGCTAGCGACTGGGGAAGAAATGATCTTATGACCCAATTCTGAACAAGGAGTCCGCATTGGAACTCTGCTGGGCACTTCCTGATATGAGAGAAAGTGTTTCGGGAAGGTTTCTTTTAAACTCACCCTCTTCCTTCCTGCTTGGGACACTCTTATGTGGGGACATAAAGCATGGCACTATAACTGCCACCTTGTGACCACGGGGTGACAGATTTAAGTGTTGAAAGGAACATACTAAAGATTGCAGAGCACAAGGATAAAGAAGAGCAGCCCTTGATAAAAATCACTGGACATCTTGACCAACCTTGTAAACACCTAGCTCCAGACCACTTGGCATGGGAAATGAAATAAAAGTCCGTGTTGTTTAGGTCACTGTTTGTTATTCTATGTGGCAGTTTTAAAACATGCCTCACCCCTGATTTTTTGATATCCCCTCCATCAAGAGGCGGGGTCTGTGTCTCCTCCTCTTGAATCTGGGCTCTACGGCTACTTGATCAATAGAAGATGCTGGAAGTCTGTGCCAATACCCAGGCCCAGGCATTAAAAAACAAGCCATCGCCTCCTTCCTATTTCCTGGGACACTTGCCCTCAGAAGCCAGATTTGAAGACATGAGGAAATCTGAGGAGCCTGTGGAAAGTCCCACATGGAGAGGAGATGAGGGCCCTGGTCCCCAGCCTGGCTGAGCTCCCAGCTGACAGCCGACACCAACTTGCTAGCTATTTGAGTGAGCCGTCTTAAAAGTGGATCGTCCAGTCCCAAGCTGAGCGGTCCCCGTTGATGCCACATGGAACAGGACAAGCCTTCTCCACCAAGCTCTGCTCAGGTTGCAGATTTATGAGACAAATAAATGAGTATTGTTATTTTAAGCCACGAAGTTTGGGGTGGTTTTATTGTACATCAGTAGGTGACGGGAACACTCTGTCACTTTAAGTCTTTGGGCCTTTGCAGGACATGTGGTCCTGGTTGCAACTACTCAGCTCTCCCACCGTAGCATGAAAGCAGCCATGGACAATGGAATGGGTGTGGCCGGGTTCCAATAAAACTTACTTTGTAAAAACAGGTGCTGAGCAGGGTCTGACCATCAGGCCATAGTCGGCTGACCCCTGCTGTAGATCAAGGCCGTACATCCTACTTCCTCCCAAGCCTGACTCCTTCCATTAGTACTTGTCCTGGTCCTTGTGTCAGCCAAGAAGAGACCACTGGACCTGTTGTCATCATCCATCACGATGTTTTAACCAGCCAGCAGGGAAGTAGAAAAACTCAACTCTCCGCTGTGCACTGAACCTGGGGCCTGACCAGAAAACCTTCCAAAAGCCTGTGGTTTCTCCCAGGGAACCCAGACATCAAAACCATAAAGACTCTTCCCCAGGCAAATCGTTACCCCCACTTGACACTCTATTTAATGGAAAGCCTTGGCCAAAAATAAGTGTATTAAAATAAGCTTTGCGTTTTTTACATTAACTGAAATTTGATGCAAATTGATAATAAATTACTTTCCCCCTAGGCTTTGGAGAAATTTGCTTCCCAGCAAACCATCAGAAATCCAAGATGTAAAAGTGGGATTTGGTGGAATATCTGACTCTCCTAATGTGCCAGCCACTCAGAGTCGTGAAAAATAAGGCATCAGCGCACTGCTCGAGGCCCAGCTAATTCATCAAATGACCACCGTTTGTCTTATTTATCTGGCAGAGTTTTTCCCACTTCAGGATCTTACAGTGTTCCTTCCTTCCCTCTCTTTCTTTTCTTCCTCCCTCCCTCCCTGCCTCCCTCCCATCCTTCCTTCCTTCAGATTACATGGCTGAGCCCAGACGCAAGTGGAGAAACCCACCAAGAGGTAGAGAGGTGGCAAGATCACATTGCAACGGGGTGTGCGTTCAGGGAGGAATTATTGCAGCCATCTTTACAAGTAACCTACCCCAGTAAGAAGTGAGGAAACGCCATAGTATGCTACGTGGCTCAGCTATGAATATTGTTTACACAGTCATAACGATGTGAATGCTGACTATTGATCTAACCTAAATTAGAATACGAGTATTTTGAGAGGAAGTGCAACAGGGAAGAATAAGTATAAGTGGTGGTGGTGAAAGAGAGCTAAATACTCATTTTCCATCCTAGGAAGTCAATAGGAATTAAAAGATATAGCACCTTAACCTGAAAAATCATGACATGGCAGTATAAGGGTGCTATGTAGAGTTGGAGAGGTAAATACCCAAAGAGATAGTCAAAGGAGATGAAGGGGAACGGGGACAGGTTTGCCGGAGACTTCTGTTTGCTCCTAAAAAGCCTGTAGAACTCTTTTCACTGTTTAAAATATATGTATGTACAGTATGACAAAAACCAAAGCCAATGCTAAAAGCTGTGTTTCTCCCTCACAAATATACAGGTAAAAATAAACTTAAAAGGCAACATTTTATACAAATACATGTAGATAAAATGAAAAGGCCTCAAATAGAAGTGAGGACTCCAAACTACATAGTCTGGAGGCCGATGAAAGGCCACCATAATGTTAACAGGCGTTTGCCTGATAGTTATAAAGGTAATTTATACCCAGAACATTCCCACCCATGTGAGAGAATGACCCTCTATTTTACTACATGTTGTATTAATGTCAATCAATATATGTTTGAGGGCTTTATACATTATGGATAATAATGTTGGAGCTTTGCAAACCATTCCTCTTGGGGGAGCTACACAAAATTCTACAGGAGAGAATAGAGCAGAGCATCTAAGGCCTGAATGGCTGAGCTTTTACTGGGGTCAGCAGACCTTAATCAGCTCAGCTATGCAAATGAGATCAGAGCCAGCCCACTCCCAGGCTGAAAACAGGAAATGCCCATGGGGGTGAGGCCATGTGAAAAGGGAAAGCAGGGCCTGGGTCTGTTCAGAAGGGAGATTCAATGGACAGGGGACTTATTCCTGGACCGTGATGCTATCTATGCCTAGGAAAGACAGCCATGCGGATGGGCTGGGGGACTTTGACCAAGTCATTTAGCTACTTTACACTCAATTGTTGCTTTGGAAAATTCGCTGCACTAGTTAATTAACTTGATGGGGAGAATCCTTTTACAATATGTGTGTCTAGCAAATCATCACATTGTACACTTTAAATATCTTACAATCTGATTTGTCAATTATAGTTCAATGGACATGAAAAATAAAATAATAAAACAAAGTAAAAAGGACATCTTAATCACCTGTACTTGGAGTTGCTGAGAGGACTAGAAAAATCTCTATACTACGTACTCACTTTAGAAATTTTCTATTTCCCCTTGTGGGAAATGAATTATTGGACGCAATTCTTCCCCTTTGCCTGCAGCCACACCCTTTGTCACGTAACTTAGCAGTCCATTGTACTTCTAACTTGACTTGAGTGCAAGAATGTCTTACTCTTCTGTGCATCTTTTGTGCCTTGCACAGTGCCTGGTCCATATTACATGCACGGATGGATGGATGGATGGATGGATGGATGGTTGGTTGAATGCATGGATGGATGGATGGATGGATGGATGGTTGGTTGGTTGAGTGCATGGATGGATGGATGGATGGATAGATGGATGAATGGATGGATGGTTGGATGGATGGATGAATGGGTGAATGGATGAATGGATGGATGGATGGTTGGTTGGTTGAATGCATGGGTGGATGGATGGACGGATGGATGGATGGGTGGATAGATGGATAAATACTCACTTGTCAGAATTTGTGGAAGTGTAACCCTATAGAGAATAAAAGAATTTTTGCTTGGAGATAATCTTATTAAAGACTTCATCTAGGGGCTTCCCTGGTGGCGCAGTGGTTGAGGGTCCGCCTGCCGATGCAGGGGACACGGGTTCGTGCCCCGGTCCGGGAAGATCCCACATGCCGCGGAGCGGCTACTTTAAATCACTTTGTGTATTGTAAGTGCTCAAATATCTTTAACGTCATTGCTGTCATTTAATAACATTTTGGAGCTTTCTCCACTGTCTAGTAACTAACAGAACTCATTTAAAGCAAGTTCTCTGACATCTAGGACCTTACTGTGTAATGGAATGTTAATGCGGTCTTTAAATTGCAACAGTATTCATACATTTGGTTATACGTCATTTCCGTCTCATTAATTTCTATTTTTTGTAGTCTAAATGCTAAGGTGTCGATGAGTACAGGTGTGTTGCAGCCGAGAGCCTGGTGAACGAGATGGTTTCGGAAAACAGCTTCCCTGCCCCATGATGACAGAGTATGCCGGAGCCTCGGTCAGCTCGTTCTCAGATTGGAGCCACTGGTCACGAAGAGGACGTGGCAGCTGGAAAACTCATTCATCGAGCACAGCCTGGTGAAGGTGACTACCCACAGCATCACAGATCAGGGACAGAGTGTGTTTTTCCAAACACCAGTTGTCTCTGAACATCTCCTCTTTCTGCCCCGCTCCTTACCTTTCCGATGCCCGTGCTTCCCTCACCATCACCTGGTCCTGCCTCCAAGCTGTGAACTCCCACATCTGCCTGATGATTCTCCTGTCTGCCACCTCCCCTCCTCTTCCCTCCTCTTCCACCTCAGTCCTTAACCTCAGCACCTGCCCCACCCCAGGAGAGTCCCCTCCCTGGCCCAGGACCTCCCACTGGCAGCAAATGGAATTTTCCGGAGTTGCCGATGGCAGCATCGCTGATGTAGCCGTGAAGAATACCTGCAGATGTCGAGGCATTCATTTCTGTTCACTGATTTCCACTTGCCGTGCAGTCATCTCCTGGGCTCCCATTCGCCCACGCGCTCAGAGCCGTCTTCAAGGTGCTGCTGAGAGGGAAAACTCAAGTTCCTGGGGCAGGCCCGTCCTCGATCGCCAGGCACAACCCAGACCTCCACTGAAGCAACTTCAATATGTGGGCCAGCGCCCAGCAAATGGGAGAACATTTTGAAGCCGCAGGCGTCTGCTGAATTAAATATTTACTCATTTCGTGCCTCTCCCTCTGTCCACGGAGAATCCAGCTCAAACTAAATAACAAAGGAGGTCAGACCTGTGATCTGCACAAAAATACTTACCCTGCAATTATAGGAATATTGGGCCTTACAATTAATGCCAGGCCTGTAGAACTTGGAGAAGGCCCAAAGAAAAGCAACAGAAATGATGTAGGGACAGGAAGATAACGCTGGCAGGAAAAGCTAGAGAGGTGGGGCTGGTTTTGAATGGAAAAGACCTCGAGGGGCCTTAATGACAGTCTTCAATATATTCCTGTGCTAGAAAATGGCAGCGTGGGGACCCCTGTTCTACTGGGGACGTGCTTGCCCTCTACCACCAGGACGGCCACCTCTTGTGTTCAAACTTTTTGCTCTCAGTTCCCTATTACTAAAAACCTATTGAGCATTCACTCCGTAATATGGTTAAAATTATTTACTTTTTATCGTTCTCCTCATATTATCTTCATGACGAAATAGGCACAAAAATAGAAAAGGTTAAAGGGCGAGATCAACACAACTTGAAATAGACCTACGGCTCGTCTCATATCTCAACCTTGCCGTCACGCCCACTTTGGAGTCCATGGTCTAGACTGTAAGTATGCCCAGCCACATCTTTCTTGTCCAGAACAGTGATGGCTTTCAACTGAGGTCCCCAGAAACAGATCCTGAGATAAGGAGGTAGGGAAGCAAGACAGGGAAGCGGGTGGTCCTGAGTAAGATGCGACTTCCGGCAAGGTCCTGGAAGAGGATACCTCAGCCTGCTCCTTCGGGGGCTCAGGAGTGTGAGTCAGACCTCAGAGCCTTCATGACCAACGGCAAGGGAGTTGGGCTTTCACACTCCCTCGCTGACAGTCATGGGTTAACCAACGTACGCCTGGGGGCTGGGAGAGCAGGGGTGATGCCCGGCAGGCAAAGTAGCTCCAGTCGCCTGGGGCCGATGCTCCACAAAGGAACATCCAGTGCTGGCCGGAGAAAAGCACACTGCAGGGGTGGGGAGATGCAAAAACAAACGGTAAAAAATGTATGGAAGGAGATCTGGGGAACACTGTGCGCGATGGTAACTAATTCATGGCATATGCTGAACTGTGCATCGTGTGCCCCCAAGTCACTCTCGCGCTCTCACGCGGGGGTCTGGAAGCTCTCTTTAGGTGAGGATGAGAGGGGTGAGATGGCCGTTTTCCCTGCACGGCCCTGCATTGTTCGGGAAACACAGTGAGGAAGGCATTCGATGACCTGTATGTGTGACCGCCCTCAGGAGACTGAGACGAACGCGTCTCCTTTGTAAAACACTGGCAAAGTACCGTCCCAGAGGTACTGGCAAGCTGGACCAGAGCCCGCACTTTCAAAAAGCATCCCTCTAGGATTGGCTAGGCAGTGGGGAATCTGCTGCCCCTGGAAATTTGGACCAGTTACCGAACCGAACGCCCCATTGGTCAGCTCCTGCTGTGGCCACGTGACCTTGGGGAGAGTTTGACTTCTCTCGGTACGGACATTTCTGCAACTGTTAAAATGAGGAGGGCTGTGCTCTCTTCCTGCCTGATCCACAGAGAAATATTCGGTTTCTGGAAAACTCAGGAGCCCTTGGAAGAAGGGAAATTACAAGTACCTGCCGGGGTTACACAAATGATACAGCCGGGGCTGTATCATTTGTGGCTTAGATGGACATGCAGCCACCCACAGCAGAGTGACTGGTGGTGTGTTTGTGGCCATGTTCTGAGGACCCAGAGCTGGCCACGCGGCCATGTTCACAGAAACGAACACCCGAGGCTCCCCGCTATGACGTTACCGCCCTCTGTCCTCTGCTTGTCCCCATCTCAGAAATGTCACCAGGAACATTTCACTGTTCTTGCAGCGGTCTTTCATGGAGAACTCTATTTCATCATCTGAGATGCTGTGGAGTTAGGAGGTGTGGATGTGGGTTCTAAGGCCACTGGATTTCTGACTCACCAATGATCACATTTCTATTTTTTCTGCACCATCCACATTTTTAGATGGTGTTTATGTTTCATGTTAAATATAATTCTCTTTGGCTTCCCTGGCTGCCTGGGGCCTAGTTCTGCTCTGTCCTAGAGCAGCTCGCCCAGGAGCTGCCTCTCCATGTGGCCTCTGGGGTCGATTCATTTTTCTCCCGAGGCCTTAATGAGTGATGATTTCTCGAGACAATCAGATCGGCTGTGCAGGAGATTCAGCTCCATCATTACGACAGCCGGATACATCACAGGCACCATTTTTCAAACCCATGTTTTTCATCACACAGATATGACTTGATTAAACCTTTGTGATATTACATTGGGATATTTGAAAATAGCCTTTAGTGGCCAGCATGCGGGTCTTGTTTCTGATCAATCTATTACTGCTATGTGAGGTACTTTTACATCTGTTTGAGAGCCAAGACTAAAGCCAGACTCTGCCTGGGTCCAAATCCCAACTCTGCTACTTACCGCTGTGTAACTTTGGTCAAGTTACAGCCTCTCTGTGCCTCGGTTTTCTCCTCGACAAACTAGGAATAATAATAAGATATAATACTACTACTACTAGGATACTCACTTCATGGGACGGTCTCCAGGGTGAGAGGAGATAATATGTATAAAGTGTTTGGCATATAGTAAGAGTTATAGATGTTTTCTGTTATTGTCGTTGTGGTTGCTATTATTACTACTATTATTATTTACTCCTTTTCACAGTCCTCTGAGGTAAAGTTAATTTATAGATAAGGGAACTGATATTTGCGAAGGATCAAGCATTAGAGACGTGGCGCCAAATTTTATGTTCAGAGTTGAATGTCTGTGCTCATGGCTGTTTTACTTCTATCTTCAAAGCTGGTTTTATGTGAAGGTAAATAAAGATGTTGCAGAGGAGGGGGACCCCAGCCCCAGCCCCGTCAACAAGCAAAAGGAGCAACTGAGACACAGTTAGTCAACTAGTCATTGATTAAGCACCCAGTATGTGCCAGGCACTGTGCCAGGCCCTTGAGGGTCTCATGAGCTATCTAGAGAGCGCGACAGAGATACAACTAGCCCCATACACCATGAGTGCCAGAAAAGATCCCTGTGCCAAGTGTTATGGGAGAATAGAGGTGTGAGGAAAAGGAGGAAGCAGGGAGTCTAGTTAATATTGTTGGCTCCCCAGGCTCATGCCTTGTATCAGTCAGGTTTCTGCCAATCCTGCCACATAACAAACAATCCCCAAGTCCTGATGGCTTACAGTAACAATCTTTCATTTTCCTTCAGCTGAGCTTGGCTCCAGGCAGCAGGTGGGTTTCAGAGCTGCTCTACCTAACTCTGCCTTCTGAGACCAGCAGCTACCAGCTCATGTTCTCCTCACAGCAACTAGTAGGAGAGCAAGAGGCCAACGTGAAACACACAAGCATATTTAAAGCCTCTATTCACGTCAGTTCTTCTGACTTCCCATTGGCTCAAACAAGCAACATTAATAGCACAGGGCAGTCCACCCTGCCTTACTCTAACAGGAGGACCTGCAATGTCACACTGGTGTGGTTGTGAAATCCTATTATCAGGATGGAGTAAAGAGTTGGGAGCAAGAATGCAATCTACCATGAGCGCCACAGGCCAGGCCCGGAAAGAAGAAAAATTCAGGTTATACAAACACTAAGAGCCACTCCACAAAACAGGGGGTGGCTACTGAATTTATTAGATGAGAGACAGAAACTCAATTCAAATTCCCTTTTTTTTTTTTTTTGCGGTACGCGGGCCTCTCACTGTTGTGGCCTCTCCCGTTGCGGAGCACAGACTCCGGACGCGCAGGCTCAGCGGCCACGGCTCACGGGCCCAGCCGCTCCGCGGCACGTGGGATCTTCCCAGAGCGGGGCACGAACCCGCGTCCCCTGCATCGGCAGGCGGACTCTCAACCACTGCGCCACCAGGGAAGCCCCCCAAATTCCCTTTTGCTACATAACTGGGAAGTCTGGGGTTTTATTGAATTCCAGTTCAACTGTTTCCAAAGGCTCAGATGATGTTGTCAGTGTTATGTCGCTCTCTCTCCATTTTTCTGTCCTAGTTTTCTGTGTCATGGGAAGCTGGACTTGTCGCCTGAGGATTTTTTGATCTTTACAGTTTGAGATCCCAGAGGAAGTGAGAGTCTCCGACAGCACTGACATAACAAATCTCAGGGAAGCTGCCAATTGGTCCAGTTTACCCCATCCACACATCCCCGAACCAATTACTATCACAGGGCAAAGGGGGAGAGGAATTGAAATATTAAAAGCTCCTAGATTCAAAATGAGGGTGTAGAGCCTAGTGCAGTTCAATTAAGAAGTAAAGAATACCGTCCTGGTCACTACAGACCACAGGCTTTCTGAGCTGTTGTTGCCTTAGCACCCTGGCTTTGCTCCACGGGGCAACGAGAACCAAGCCCCAAACGCCTTCTTGCATTTCATTCAGTTCTGAAGTAGCAGGAAAGAGCACCATATTGGGGCTCGCCAAAAGTGGCGTCACCTAATGTTGAGTATCTCGGCCACCATCTAATGCTCATTAAGGAGGCCAATCTGATATTTGCGATATATTGTGGGATACACATAAGGAAGGAACTTGATTTAGGGAGCAGTGGGGGCTTCCGCCGTGAGCTCTGTGGAGTTCCCCCTCCCCCGACCACCTCCACTCGGTTTCTAGAATGCACAGTTGTGAAGCGTTATCCCACGGTTTGGGAGAAACACAAGTTCTCCTCCCTTGTCATTCAAACAACACCAGGGAAGCATCTTGCCCTTTTCCGGGGCTTCCATCTGTGGCTGAGTTTCCACAAAGCCTCGGGATCCTCCCAACAGACATCCTGCGCACATCTTATCAAAAGAATAAAACTGCTGTATTTCGCGCTCTGCTCAGATCATTTGCGAGGTTTGAAACACATCCGTATTCAACACGGACTACAGCATTTGCCTTCGCATCGGCATTCCGCAGACTCGATATGGGGAGACGAGTCGGCCCTTCGGACTTAGCTGAAAGGCTGGCGCTTGGACAAGCCATTTCACGAGCACTAGCCCTGAAAGGCTGAGAGGTTGGCTGCCGGCGGGTCACCGAGGTGTGATGTGTGCTGAGAGGTGGAAGCAGCGGGACCCCTGGGTTCATCCGCTGGGTAAGTGCCGATGGACTGTGGACCGAGGCGCAAGCCCCGGGGAGAGGTAGGACGCCGAGCCAAGGAGTGGACTCTGCTCCAGGAAGTTCACGGCCTGATCAGGGAGCAAGTTCCTTCCCGACGCCCACGAGAAGATAATGCACAGGCCTGAAGTGGTAGAGCACCGGGCAGGAGACAGAAGGAATTGGAAACAGTGGCGTCAGAGCCCTGCACGTTGTGTCCAAGAACACAGATCCAGCCGCGCCAGCTACCGGGCGAGGAATGGGTTCCTCTAGGCTCATCAGACCAGAAGGCATTAGAGAGAAATCCAGGAGCTAAAGGCTGAGGAGATGGTGAGTTTAGGTGGGGCGAAGGGGTTCAGAACAGGCTCAAAACCTATTCAGATTTTTCTCCCTCCAGCTGTCTGTTTGTGGGCCTCTATTTCATTTTGGCTTTTTCTATATTTCCCTCCCCTCCCCCTCCCTCCTCCCCCCCTTCCTGTCTCTCTCTCTCCCTCTGTCTCTCTCTCTCATCCCCCCCTTTGCTCTCTGGCTACCTGTCTTTTCACCCTTCAATCTCTTTTTTCCTCTCCTTCTGTATCTGACAAAACTAGACAAGGAACTGAAAACACTGAAAGTACACTCTTTCATTAGGTATTTGTCTGTGTTCACTCTTATCCAAGTAGATAAGGAAAACAGGGGGAAACAGTGGGGGAAAGGTCAAGTGATACAGGTAAGCAATTCCTAGATAGGAAACCTTTCATGACTAACAAGAAGATGAAGAGATAACCCCCATAAGTGATTAGAGAAGTGCAAATTAAAACGGCATCCCTTCGCACCTAAGACATCGGCAAAACTTACGGAGTGGAGTAAAACCAAATGCTGTAGAAGATGTGGGGAAGTGGGAACTCCCATGCACTGCTGGTGGGACTGCAAAGTGACACTGTCGTTCTGAAGGATTATCTGGTGGTGCTTGGGGAAATGAAGTCAGTGCCAACCCTATGACCTAGAAATCCCCTACCTCTTCACCTCAGAGAAACTGTTGTACAGGGTCACACGGGGGCATGATTGAGACTGTCCATCATAGCTGCATTTGCAGTGCCAGAGAGTGGGGGACAACCGAGGCATCCCTCACAAGGGGGAAGAAGAAGCAAGATGGGGTAGACGTATACCACATGGATACATACGATGGTGGTGGGTACATATGATGGAATTCCTTGTAGCACTCAGAAGCAACGGACCAGACTTACATACAACACATGGACAGATCTTTAAGACATAGTGTTGAGTGAAAAAGGAACAAGATCTATGGCTTTATATTAAATTACTATTCTTATAATTTAAAAGCACATGTATGCCATACATCATATAAAGCACAAAACACACCATATACCTTTCAAAGAATATACATTAGAGTAGGTGCCAGACCTGGAGGTAGGATGGGGAGAGAAGCATGGAGTAGGGATGAGGGATGTAGGGGAGAAATCAGAAAATAAGTAAAACAAGAGGGATCTGTGCCTGGATCAACGAGGATGGCAGTGTGACATGATCTGTGGTGTTCGATTAATTCAAGGCCAAAGGACAGAAAGATGAGAAGAAAGAGAGGAAGGGAAGGAAGGAAGGAGAGGGGGAAGCAGACCAACAAGGTCCTCAAGAGCTGCAGAGCGTGTATGGTAGAGCCTCTTTTTAAGAGGAGAAAAATGAAGGTCAAATGAAGGCACTGAAGGACTCACCCTAGGTCACAGGACAAAGAGAGGCGTGGGCCCAGGTCTTCTCTTTTCTGGTCCAGGCTCTTCTCTCTGCCTCATTCTTATAATGCAAGGGAGCAGTACGTTCTCAATGGCCCAAAGTGAAGCGTTGTGCCACACAACCAAGATGGTGGCCAAAAGGATGAAGGGAGAAAGAAGGCCAGCAACTGGGCTTGGTCAAATGGATGGGGACCCTGCTCTGACCAGGTCAGACAGCTGGGCAGTGGTTCAGAGGGGCTGGTAGCCACTGCCAAGCAAAGGAGCAAAAGTCTCCAAGGCTTGAGTGTATACAATCCCCATATCCTCGAGGGGGAAAGGTGGGACTTACAGAGAACCTCTTAGGGGGTTTTCTTTGACACCCTTTTTCCCGCTCTACGTTGCTCCAATTATTTCCTTTCATCCTAACTCAGCCTCATGTAAATACGTGCGCAACTGGGACTTCTTCAGTAGTAAAAGACAGAAATCCAACTCAAATGGACTGAAGGAAAAAAACACCAGGGTGGGGTTTATCTGCTCATATAATTGGCCAGTTCACGGAATATAGCCTACTTCAGGCATGGCTGGATCCAGAGTTTCTAGCAATGTCAAAGGACAGACAGCCTGTTTCTCTGCCTGTGTGGCTGTTCCTCTCTTCTTCTCTCTCTCTCTCTCCATCTCCCTCTGTTTTCCTCAGTGCTGGCTTTCTCTGCCTGTGTGGCTGTTCCTCTCTTCTTCTCTCTCTCTCTCTCCATCTCCCTCTGTTTTCCTCAGTGCTGGCTTCATTCCAAGGTAGCATCTCTCCTCTCTCCCACCAAAGATACTCAGCAGTACCGGACATCAGCACGTGTCTCTTTTCTCATCACGATAACAAAAGTTGCAGGAAGGGCTTTCATGGTCTTTGCCGTGTCATATGCCGGAGCCCGAACCGATCATGGCAGCCAGGGGTACCCTGAGCTCTGATCGGTAGGCCCGCATCATACGCCCGCCCTCAGAGTGTATGTAAGGGGAGGGTGTTAAAGTCAATACCATCCAAGCCACAGGAACTGAGAATGCGGGTAGCAGTTACCGCCAAAGGAAAGCAGGGTGCTGTGTAGACACAAACAACAGATATCTACTACTATGTATACGTGCACATGTATATGTATATGTGTACGTATATATCTATGTCTTTATATGTGTATTTATATATATTTGTGTATGACTTTGTATGTACCTATTTCTATTTAGTTATTTTTACGCAGCTAACCAGTTCACATGGCTCACAGTTCACGAAGTGCAAATGAGTAGACAATGAAGTCTCCTTTCCATCCTTCTCGCAGACACAGGCTCACCTTTCTGGGGCAGCCAGTAGTACTGGGGTCTTATCTTTCTCCACAGAGACACTGCGTATACAAGCCGATATATAGAAGCCAACGTACAAGCCAATATATACAAGCCAACCTGCAAACCAGTCTCTGCCTTTCCCCTCACATGCTCTTTGTACACAAATGGACGCATTCTGTACTAGGGTTTGGGCTCCTAGGTGTGCATTTTCTGGTGAAGGGGGAGCAGTTTGACCCTGGAGGAGACCTGCCTCCGTCACTCCCCTCCTCCCCCTCCCACTTCAGCCCCACCTCCACCAAAAGGCCAGGGCAGGCCGGGCCGGGCTGCAGGGAGGCCTGGGAAGGGTAACTCGCTGGGCTCCACAGAGCTTCCTGCCAGCTGTCTCGGAGCCATTCGTTCTGTGAGGCACCTCCAGCCCCTGAGGGAGAAGGTACGAGGGAATCCCAGCTAACAGAGCAGTACATCTCCACACAGGGGATCTTGGCCTGCCTCTGACCTGACCCTTCCCTCCAGGCCAGCAGACCAGGTGCAGGTCTGGGTGGTAGGCCTGCCCCCCAAGGAAGTGGGCAGGAGGGATTGGCTGAGCAGGGTGGGTTTTCGTAGGAGGAGAAGTGCAGGGCAGGCGCAAAGGGGGGGCTCTGCTGGCCAAAGGTGATCACAGCCCTGGGTGGCAGTGGGAGGGCAGAAGCCCAACACAGTCCCGACCTTGGCCTTCCTGGGAAACAAGACCCGCCCCGAGAGTGGCCTTCATAATTGGTGCCACCCCTTGCAACATTTTTACGATAGGGGTTTGGCTTTGATGCTGGTTGAGTGCCAACATTCCATAGGTGCTTTTCCAATACAAGCCCATTTAAATCTTACAACCGTTCTATGAGGTAGGAAGTGGCCTCATTCCCTTTTTTTTTTTTTTTTTTTTTTTTTGCGTGGTGCGCGGGCCTCTCACTGTTGTGGCCTCTCCCGTTGCGGAGCACAGGCTCTGGACGCGCAGGCCCAGCGGCCATGGCTCACGGGCCCAGCTGTTCCGCGGCATGCGGGATCTTCCCGGACCGGGGCACGAACCCGTGTCCCCTGCATCGGCAGGCAGACTCTCAACCACTGCGCCACCAGGGAAGCCCCTGATTCCCTTTTTGCAGGTGAGGACATGAGCCTCAGCTGGGAGTACCGGGCGAGGCTGTACCACTCGGCCTCCCTGGTCACCACCGCCGGCCCACACCCGGCTCCCCCGTCTGCCCCTGCTTGGCAAACTTCCAGCAGGACCGC
The DNA here is from genome assembly GCF_003031525.2 of Neophocaena asiaeorientalis asiaeorientalis. NCBI lineage: Eukaryota > Metazoa > Chordata > Mammalia > Artiodactyla > Phocoenidae > Neophocaena > Neophocaena asiaeorientalis. Next base: position 803,212 of record NW_020174707.1, read on the forward strand.
AAAAATCAGAAGCCTGAAGATGGCCAATCAAGAGAAAGGGATGCTTGGACCAAGCCTGATGTTCCTTCACCTGTTGATGCTGAAACCCAGGGCAGGTTTCTCAAAAGGACGGGGCCAGGTCGTCCACTTCCTCCCTCTGACCTCAGCAGCGTGGAGGGGCGTGGAGCAGCGTGGGTCATGGCGGTTAAGCGTTGTCATAATTCTCTCCCCTGGAGCAATGAACTCCATCTCCCTGCATCTGTGTGGGAGGAATGTAATCCAGTTCTGCTAGGAACTCAGAGCACATAGGGATTCCTTTCTCCTTTTGTGGTCAGGAAATGAGTTTTGCTCTGTTTTTCACTCGGGAGCTTATTACGCAATTGCTTAAAATATGCAACGGGATGCAGATATTTATATGAGGATGTTGAAATGATGACTTTTTAATGGAAGCAATCTAATTATGCCGTATCTGCGCCCTTTTCATTTTTTTAAAAATTATTCTTACGGCGTTTGAAAGAAGCAGCAATTTTTGTGTGTGCGTCTGGGTTGCGTTTTTGTTTTTGTTTAGGGTATGTGGTTTTATTTAATCTCCCAGACTGTTTAAGTGGATTGCAAAGAAAAAAAAAATCCAAAAAGTATATATGGCTGTGATTTAACAAGATAATTAGCAGCTGCACTTTATAACAAAATCTAAGGCAATTATCACTTCAGGAGGACCCGAAGGAATCCCAGCTGCCGACATCCTGCTTCTCTGCCAGAGGGAATGACATCATAACTGCTCCAGACAAAGGGGAGGTGGTTTCTGGTCACTGTGATGTCACTTGCTCCAACAGACAGTCCCGGACAGCTGGAAGACAGGTGGCTGCTTCCTAGGATGTGAAAGAGGAGGACGGGCACCGGAAGGACATCAGTTAATTACAGGCCCAGACCCCCGCCCCCATCCCCCACTTCTGGTGCCCATCTTCTTCCCCTAGTCCTCGCAGCACCTTCTTTTGAGAAGTCGAATTGTTCCTCTCCTCGTCTCCGGAGCCTCATTTCTAAATCTTTATCCCAACGAATCAAACTTTAGTGGCTTATCAGGTCTTACTCACAGTCAAGTTTACCACTTGGCCAAAATGCGTCCCTTCAGAGATGAGAATTCCTAAGTTCCATTGGATGGCAAGTCAAAGCAAGCTTGAGAAGATTTGTATTTTCATGGCAGGATTGCTTTCTTTGACTCTGTAGGAAACAATGAATCAATCTAGGCTCCCAAACGCTTTTGGAATCAAAGAACAGAGCACTCTAATACGGCATCATCAAATTCCAGGTAGCAAATAGGAATTTGTCACTGGTTGAATTTTATATGTAAAATCGAGCCATAATTGGCTCATTCCATGATTACAAATTCCAGGAAATATTTCAACGCATTGTGGGATAATTCCATGATGCGCTTAGATATCGAACACACGGTCGGTCTTCTGATGGTTCCAAAGGATGGAGGGAGCAGGTCTGATTTCCTTGTAAACTGTAGGAGTCACAGACCAGCAAGCTGATTCTGGTTACGAGCCGCCAAACGTGCCTGTACCCCTGCTCATTCATGAAACTATAAAGTGGCAGCCAGGGCCTTGAACGTCACAATGCCAGATGACATTCTTGGTGTCCGGGTGGGAATTTGTCCTTTGACAGATAAACCACAAAAAGATGTGGACTTGTTTTTGCTCTCGCTCAATCCCCCCTACCCCTGAAAGCCATCTCCCTTGCGCCCAAGTTACAAACTGGGGGAGAATAACAGGCTCAGAACCTCAGCTAGAAGGCTTCTGGGCACACAGGAAATGAAAGGAGACGTGAACAGCCCCAAGAAGGCCACCGACTGCCGAGTCTCACTCAAACGCTGATGTAGCGACCACAGTCCTGCCCAGAATTCAGCCTCCCTCTGGAACTGGGCAGAATTCTGCAGCCAGGGGGCTAAGTCTGCAGCCCACACAGCAGATCGTTGGCCCAGTGCCATTCTCAGCCTTCTAGAAAACTTCCTGCTTCCTTTATGGAAAACAGGTGTCCGTGTCTTCATGCATTAGGCTGGATATCAGGCAGGAGCCTGGGCTGAGGGGTTGTTTCTGTTATCTCTTGCTATTTAATAAATCACCCAACCTTAGTGGTCTAAGCAATAACCATTTTAGTATGCTCCTGGATTCGACGGGTCAGAAATGCAGACAGGGCACAACTGTGGTGGCTTGACTCTGCTCCATGATGTCTGGGGCCTCAGCTGAGAAGACCTGAATGGCTGAGGGGTGACTCAATGGCTGGGGGCTGGAATCATCTGAAGCCTCGTTCACTCACACGTCTGGCGATTGGGCTAAAATGACTCAAAAGCTGGGCTCAGCTGGGATTGTTGATGGGCCCACCCACAGGTAGTCCCTTCACGTGGATTGGGCTTCCTCATAGCATGGCAGCCAGCATAGCCAGACTTCTCACAGCTTGGAGCTCCGAGTCTGAGTGTTCCAGCAAAGGCGGCAGAAGTTGCATGGCCTTTTATGACCTGGTCACGTAGGCAAGTCACATAGCATCGCTCTCGTAGTGTTTCTTTCGTTGAAGCAGTCACAAGCCCACCCAGATTCAAGGGGCAGCGTCACAGAACCCACCTGTCGACTGGAAGAGTGTCAAAGACTTTGCGGCCGTGTTTCAAAACCACCATGAGGCTGACTTCCGTACAGTGCCCACTTTCACCTTCAGCCAAGTGTTCAACGTCACTTGAACACTAGGGCAACATTTTCCCATCAGGATCAGTGGCATTAGGGCAACACTTAAGATGAGGAAGAGAATGGGGAAGTGGAGGATGGAGTGCAAAACTCTGGTTTGTCCTTTCTGAATGTCTAATTATTTTCCCTCATTTCTCAGGGGGTATAGAGTCCCCCCCAGACCCTCCCCCTTGCCATTTGCTTCCAAAGTAGATGGAAAAGGATGAGCCACGTGACTCGTCCTCATGGGGAGAGAAAGGCAGGAGGCCTGCCTGGAGAAAGCCGTTTTCTCGGTGGCCCGGGGTTTGGAGAGATCTAGACGGGAGGGGCCCTGGTCAAGTTGGAGGTACAAAGCCATTTCGCTTCCTTCCTCTCTTCTGACCCTCAAAGCCAGACTCCAGGCTGGCTTAGCCTGTGACTCCCTCCCAGGGCTTCTGTCCCCAGAAGGAAAGTGTGACTATAGAAAGCGATAGAGTGAGATTATGGCCAGAGTTCTTGGCAAGGCAGAGTTCTGGGGTGTTTGCTTTCCACTCCAGCCCCAGGGATGCACCTGGTGGCTTGCCTGAGCCTCTAAAAAAGCACTCCACGTTTGTACAGACCCTTCCAGGTGTTGAGACAGGTAACAGAAGAGGCATCCCAAATCGGGGCTTGGAAGGGAGCTTCTGGCCCAGGGACCCCACCCCCATCCTTTTAACAGCCTAGGGAACCGAGGCTCAGAGGGGCTGTGACTGGCCCAGGGTCACCAGTGTGTCGGTGGCTGAGTGTGGTCAGCCTGCCCTCCACCCAGAGGGGAATTTCCACAGCGTACTGACCGCCAGGGCTTACACTCAGGAGAAAGCCCCTAATATCCAGCGTTTAGCCAGGCCCAGCAGCCCCCCTGGGCCTCTGGGCAGCTCTGGGCCTGCCGGGCGGCTCCTGCCCACTCCCAGCCACCCGCAGAGGCCCCTCAGGCTGCCAGGGCCACGTCACCGTCACCGCAGCCTGCGGCCTGCCCGGCTAATGGCAGCGGCTGCAAGGGAAGCGAAGCCTCGGTGATTACAGCATCAAGGAATCACAAATGCATCTGCAAAGATGACATTAGGAGCATTAGACCTGGCACGGCTGCCTCCGGAGAGGTCGCTGGGAGGAGGCCGGGGCGGGGGGCCAGGGGCCGGGAGACAGACGCGCCTCTGTCTCACCCCACCCCCTGCGTTCGCAGCCGGGCCGAGATGACAATGCCAGGATTCACGAGCCCCTCGCAGAAACCACGTCGGCCGCCAGTCTCGTGTGTGTCAGCGAAGATAACAGACGTCTTTCACGGGGAAATAATTGTCTGAAACACAACTGGACAAGCCCCCAGGAGGTTGCATTAGACGGAGGGAGCCTTGCTTTGGGGGAGGGGGGGTGACCTGGCAGGCAGCCCCCTCCCCAGTTCCCATGATCCTTTGACATCCTAATGAGCTGTGCTGGCCTCTGTGGAAGATAATCGTTATGTCAGCGATGGCCGCCTGCCCCTCTGAAAAAAAAGCGAAGGCAGCCAGGGTGGGAAGCACATGGGCCACTTTTATGTAACACTCCTCTGATACACGCCGCAGTGGGGATTTATGCTGTCTTTGAAGTAAATTGCATCCCGGTGCACCATAGCATGAAAGTTAAGATTTACCATGGCTGGGACCTCCGAGACCCTGCTGGAAGCTAGAATAATTAGCACAGCATTTGGCTGCCTCTCCTCCCGCTCTGCGGGCGGTGACAGGAGTGGCACTAATAGATCTTCCAGGCCTCGGCTCGGTGTGTTTGTTATGGGGTCCAAGGCGGCTGTGGGCAAAGAGGACTCTGGTCAACCGGAGACGTGGAGGCGGGGGGAGGGACTGGGACCGATCCCATTGCTTGGAACAGGGGGTCCTGCTCCTCCATCAGAGGGAGGGTTCGGGCCGCCATAAGCGCTTCCGGAACCCAGGAGCTCATTTACAAACAGATACCAGTGCCAGACTCCTGGCTCGCTACAGGTGGGCGTCCTGGGGCGCCTGGCCAGTTTGGGGATCGCCCGGGTTATATCAGCTCCAGTATTCAATGGTTTTCAGAAGGCAGCGCCTGAGTCCCCCACCAAGTCCTGCCAACTCTGCTCCTCCCTTTCCCCTCCTGCAGGCACCTTGGGGTGGGGGTGGGGGGGCTTTCCCAGATCCTTCCCCGGGGCCTCAATCTTTCATGCTGGAGCAGCTGAGATGTGAACTTGATCAACAAATCCTGTTAGCCACCCCCCCAGCAGCTGCCTGGTCACCCCAGCTCTACCACTAACCAGCTGTGTGACCTTGGGCAAGTCCCTACCCCTCTCTGGGCCTCAGCTTCCACTCCCTGATGGGGTTGGATTTTCATCAGATCATCTTGAAGGACCTCCTGGAACATTCTGTGATATAGTTGACTCTCCTCTTCCCCAGGACACCTGCATGGAACTCTAAGGAATCAAAGTGTGGAAGTAATGTCCAGTTATAGGGTCCCAGGCTCACGATAGGACGCTGGTGGGGGGAGTGAGGACCAGCCGGCACCGCTCAGTGCAAAGATACAAACACCTACTCAGCAAAGTCTTTCCTGAGGTTGCGATGATGTCATATGATCAGTTATCATTCCATAGCGCAGAGCAGCTTCCCAGGACCCCTAGAGGCCCCAGTTCATAATCATAATAAGAAAGCAACACTGGGTAGCATTTTCCAAAGCCCCCATCTGATTCTCACAGCATTGGTTTAAGCTTGCTAATAAAATTGTCCCCATTTCACAGCTGGGAAAACTAAGGCTCTGGAAAACTGGCCTGAGTGAGTCAATGAAATGTTATAGAGAGAAATAGAGATTTTGAACTCAAATCCATATGAGTGCAAATCTCAACTCTGCCACACTAGCTGGGTGAACTAGGGTAAATGGGAAACTCTCAAAGCCTCAGTTTTGTCGTCTGTGAAATGGACGTTAACTGGACCTAAATGAGGTCTTGTAAGGGCTCATGGAGCAAGCACACCTCAAAGGGACGCACAGGGCGGCCTCCCCAGCGGAGTAGAAGTTCCCTGGGCCAGAGTTGCTCTACAAGTAACAGGAGAGTCTGGCTTCAGACCCAAGTCACTTTTGCCTCCCGGGCCTCATGTGATGTCTGGCACGAGTTGGGCGCAGTAAATATTTGTGTTGGAGAAGATAGCAGATAAAGCTGTGAGGGCTGCAGAAGATTTTCAAAGTGAACTGGGGGCCTGTGCTGTGAAGAGAGGGTAGGAAAGGGGCAGAACCCAGTGTAAAAAGCTCACGCCGCAAGGTCCAGAGTGCCATGTAGGTTGGGACCAGAATCACATGGGTGCAGAAGTTCTTGGGCGGATTCTGCAGGACCAATCCCCAAAATGCCCTGAGTAGTCTTTCAGATCGATCGTCTAAGGCTGGCGATTTGGGGGAAATCCAATCAATGAAGTGGAATCAGTGGCCACAAATGCCAAGTGGGGTTCCTGAATGAACCATCTTCCTGCTTCTCTCCCTTGTCCTGACCGCACCCTAAATTCCCCTCTGCCACATAGACATCGGTGTGGCAGGGCAAGATGAAATGGGGGCTCCCTCCAGTGTAAATCCTAGACCCAGAAGGGTGAGGGGATCTCAGAGTGACCCCAGAAGATTGCCAACCCCTCTCCCTACTCCATGTTCTCCAGCCTCAGGTCTCTCCCTGAGCTGAAAGTGACGGACATCCCATCCCCTAGAGTGTTCTGTAAGACCTACGTTTTGCCCCACAAAGGGGAGAGCACCACGAGGAGATCCTCCTTCATTGATGGGGCCAGAGGCTCCCCTGCATACTTACTCTTTTTGCTCAGAGACACCTCCCTTCGCTGAGGTCACACCCAGGACAGGTGACACAGGCTTACCAAGCAGGCAGGCCAGCAGAACACCCCAGTGCTCTTGATTGTTCCTCAAAGACCAGGGATGGATGGATGGATGGATGGTTGATGGACGGTTAGACAGACGGATGAGCAGAGTTCCCCAGCACAGGCTGGCTTCTTGCTCTGGAGCCTTACACCTGTTACAATCAGGAGGTTTTTGCAAGCGTCTTGCCTACTTTCTCCCAACTATGGCTTTAAGCCACTCCCTTTTCTCTGTTCCTTGGGAGACAACAAAGAGCCAGGTGACCTCCGGTAAGAAACGGTCCTACTGGCCATATACCCAGAGAAAACCGTAATGCAAAAAGACACATGCACCCCAATGTTCATTGCAGCACTATTTACAATAGCTAGGTTATGGAAACAACCTAAATGCCCATGAACAGACGAATGGATAAAGACGATGTGGTACATATATACAATGGAATATTACTCAGCTATAAAAAGGAACGAAATTGGGTCATTTGTAGAGACGTGAATGGGCCTAGAGACTGTCACACAGAGTGAAGTAAGTCAGAAAGAGAAAAACAAATATCGTATATTAACGCATATATGTGGAATCTGAAAAAATTGATATAGACGACCTTATTTACAAAGCAGAAATACAGACACGGATGTAGAGAAGAAACGTATGGCTACCAAGGAGGGAGGGGGGAGGGGATGAATTGGGAGATTGGGATTGACATATATACACTACTGACACTATGTATAAAATAGATAACTAATGAGAACCTACTGTATAGCACAGGGAACTCTACTCAATGCTCTGTGGTGACCTATTATGAGAAGGAAATCCAAAAAAGGGGATATATGTATACGTATAGCTGATTCATTTTGTTGTACAGGAGAAACTAACACAACAATGTAAAGCAACTATACTCCAATAAAAATTTTTTTTAAAAAAAAGGAAATGGTCACACGTAGTTAACTGCCATTCCACACATATGACATCAGGGAAAGAGGGAGGGCTTAGAGGCAGACAGACCCAAGCTTGAAAACCACACCCAGCACCCCTGAGCTGTGTGACCTTGTGCAACCTACAAAACCTCTCTGAACCTATTTCATCATCTGTAAAATGGGATCGTGATCATGACCTCTCAGGGATGTTGTGAGAAAAGAGATCATTCCCAAGAAGTACGTGGCATGTGGTAGATATTTTCTGTTCAAGGAAGTGAGCTAGAGGTGGTGGAAAATAGCCTGGGCGTTGGTATCTAAACAGGTCTGGGCTAGAACCTGCTCGACCACCGACAGTGCAGCCTTGAGCCAAGGTAGTAGATTCCAAGCCTGTCCCATCTACAAAAAGGTGTTATAATATGTACCTTTCAGGGTTGCCATGAACAGTAGACGTATTTCCTGTAAAGCTCCCAGCTCACAGTAGGTGCTTAACAAATGGTAGCTGTTATTATCTCTTGTGAAAGGAGATGGGGAAACTGAGGCATGAAATGATGTACTCGGCCAGTGAAAGAATGATGGGACCCAGGCTTCTGTGTGGCCCATGAGCCACGCCAAAGCACCACTAGAGACATCGTTCACCTCAGCCACCCTTCAGGCTCCCGTGATTAGGATTCAGCCTGACCTCTGATTGGCTGCAGCTTGCAGGGTGGGTGGAGCCTGAGGGCTAATTTTGTCCAGTATTCTGGACTCCCAATCCAGTGCTCTCCCCACATCTTCACAAGACGGCGTAACAGATGACGGAGAACACTGGACACACGCCACCGTGAATTCCGATCCTGGTGCCACGGACCCCAGCATGGCCCCTCTGTGTCTCAGTAATGGGAGTGATAACGGTGCTTACCTCAAAGAGTTGTTGCGACCGTGAGACAGCGCCTGGCACGTGCAAAGTCCCCAGTCAACGTTAGCTATGATTATTATTCGCTCTGTGCCACGTAGAGCTTTGATCTCTCAAAGACCCATTAATCGCTCAGCCTCTTCTTCAAGGGATTAAAAAAAAAAAACCCAGCAAATGAAATTCTACATGAAATCATCGCTGTAATATTTCTGCTGCCAGGACAAATCATTAGGAGGGGAAAAAAAACACTAGCAGTGATACCACTGGCCTGCTCAGAATGAAGAAGGGACATTAATATAGCAGCTTCCAGTCTAATGGCTAAAGAAGGGGGAAGGGAGGGGAGGGGTGCCGAAGGAGGGGACTCTGGAAGGAAGGGGGCCTCTCAGTCAGGAGCTCCCCGGAGGTGTAGGGGTCTCTGTGCTCAGCAAGGAGAGGCACGGAGCCAGCGTGAGTTTGGGGAGGAGAAATCCCACCCCCAGCCCAGGGCCAACTGCCCAGCATACCCTTGGCCGTGGCCCTGCCTCCCAGCAGTGTCCAGCCAGTCTCTGGCTCTGATGCCCCCGCCTTCAGGACGGGGGGCCTCCTCGGGCTCAAGGAACCTTCTCCACAGAGCGCTGGACCCAGGAGCTTGGCAATCCCTGAGGCTGGCCCCAAGAGACAGTGGACCCAGGTTCGTGCCATCTCTGCCTCTCTCTGACCTCCCCTGCCCTTTCTAGGCATCCATTTCCTCAACAGAAGAGTGAGGGGTTGAGCTGAGGTCTGGTTTAGAAAGCTGTGTCAGGGACCCCAAGGGTGGGTACGGGACCTCACCTTGCTTCTCCCAGAGCGGGCCCACCATGAGCCGATTGAGGCCTGGGGTTACAGACAGATATGATTTTGTTTAGCAGAAGGGTTCTGCTACTTCAAACTCAAGAATGTAGAAAGCCCCAGAGTAGAGGATCTCCAGCTCCCCGCCCCCTAACCAAGTGTCCCCCGGCCTGGGAGGCATCAAGGACAAACCAGGGAAGCTGGCTCAGGGTTCCGAGGCCTTGCTGATCCGTCTTCCCGAGCGGCCACCAGGCCTTGTGTGGCACACTTTGTCCTCCGGCAAGGGCTGGCTGGACACAACGCCTTGGCCCAAGGCCTGCCTGCAGGAACCAAGCCCAGTAGTCTCCTCGGCCTCCTGCCTTGTGCCAGCACACTCCTTGGTGGAGGAGGTGACCCGTGGGGCAACTGAGAGTCACGTTCTGAGCTCAGGCCTGGGGTGTCTCAATGGGCAACTTGTCCCGCTCGGGGGGGTGAGGCAGCAAAGGGGGCTAAGGTGTGGGACCAGCCCGAGCCCACCCTGGGACCCCCAGGAAGTGGCGTGGGCCACCAGGCCACTACACCCAGTCTGAGCCCCCAATTCTGAATTCAGCCTTGGGGTCCCTGATCAGAAGGCAGGACCCCCTGGCAGAGTCATAGGGGTACATCTCAGATCATTCCTTAACAGCACTCTTTGTCAGAGGCAAGGAAGAATGCCGACCTGTTAAGCACACCAAAGCCAGAAGAGGGGCAGGGTTTCCTTGAAGGAGGAAAAACCAGCCCAGAAAGGATGGCCAGGGGCCCATACCATTTTTTATACTTTTGCTGGGGTGTGGATCAGAGCTCCTTGGTGCAGCAGTCAAGGTCCTCTGAGTGAAGGCCCCCATCTTCTCTCTGCCTCGTGCACTCGGCAGTTGATCAATCAGGCCATTCTTGTGCCCCTGTGCCTTTGCACATGCGATTCTCCGTAACAGAACGACTGTCCCTTCCCACCCCCACCCCTCTGCCTCCCGCCTGCCCTCAGCCTTATCTGCCTGGCAAGCTCCTCCTCACCCTTCAAAGCCCATTTTCCATTCCACTGTAAGACCTCTGATACCCTCCAGAGAGAGGTTCTTGCCCCCTCCTCTGTCTCCCTACAATATCTTCACACACACACACACACACACACACACACACACACAGATGTCACTTGTGGCAATTACATTTATTGGAAGAATGTGTCTTTGGCCTGCATTACTGGACTGTGAGCTCCTTGGTATGGACTCTACCTTTTTGTATGCACATATACTTGCATAATTATCTAAATTCGTCTCGCCTGCCTAAAAACTTGGTTGTGATGGCATCGGGAAGAATGATGACCAGCATTTATCAGTGACCCAGTGCGTGCCAGGCACCGAGCTGGTATTTCCGACAGCACCCCTGCGGTGAGTGCAGGGCGGGGTGGGGGGAACTATGACTCCATTTCACAGATGAGGAAACTGAGGCTCAGGAAGGTTAAGAATCCTTTCCAAGGCCACACAGCTAGTAAAGTTAAGCCAGGACACGATCATCGTTCTTTTAGATTCCAGAATGCAGCGTTTTTTACTGCTTTCTCTCCACACTGTGCTGGTACCAGAAGCTATATCCCCACTTCTTGATCCCCAGTGCCTGGCACAAACTCGTGTCCTCTGCATCGGCAGGCGGACCCTCAACCACTGCGCCACCAGGGAAGCCCGGAACAGATCACTTTTAAAAAGCACTTCCAAAGCTTGTCACTGCACAGGGTTAAAATCAGAATTTCCCTTTCTCACTGCCATGTTTACTTTGTTAATTTCTTCCACAATTTATTAGAACGTAAAACGTATCCAAAAATTGTTTTAACTGTATTTTTTCCTGTCTTTACTATGTTCAGGAATGAAAAGCTGATGTTCTAGAGAATGGTTTGGCTTTCTCGACTAAAGCTGGACATACATACCCCCTTAGTTCTACTCCTAGGTAACCACCCACAGTGGGAATTAGAGGTACCCACAAAAAGGTATGTACTAGAATGTCCACAGCAAGGCTAACCCACCCCAAAGCCCATCCAAAGCCAGATGGATAAATAAAGGGCATAATGGTCACACAAGGGAACGCTACACGGCAACAGAAACGAGCAAACTACACTCAGCAAAGTGGATACATCTCAGCATCACAATGTTAAGTAAAAGACATCAGACCCCAAAGAGGAAGGGAGGATGCGTCTACAGCCCTGCTTTTGTAATCTTTGTATGCATGATCTCATTGAATCCTCATGACCACCCTGTGAGGGAAGGGCCATTATTATTCCCATTTTACAGATGAGGCTTGGAGCTTGTCAGCGGTCACGGTGTGGCCCCTGGCAGCGCCGGGATCACACCCAGGTAGGGTGTGGATCCGAGGGAGGGAGGATGCACCTACAGCCCTGCTTTTGTAATCTTTGTACGCATGATCTCATTGAATCCTCATGACCACCCTGTGAGGGAAGGGCCATTATTATTCCCATTTTACAGATGAGGCTTGGAGCTTGTCAGCGGTCACGGTGTGGCCCCTGGCAGCGCCGGGATCACACCCAGGTAGGGTGTGGATCCGAGGGAGGGAGGATGCACCTACAGCCCTGCTTTTGTAATCTTATTAACCGTGGGACTTCTACGGCTATGGGCAGCCGCAACTGCTGGCCGGGCATCAGGTGCCTGTGTTGCTTGCACACGCACGCACACGCGCGCGCACACACGTAGCCTTACCCACAAAGGCTGCTTTGCCTCGAGACGTCACTGCCTCGGAAGCCGTACTGTCTAAGCCCCATTTTACAAATGTGGCCATTGGGGAAGGATGCCGGATTTAGCAAATGAAAATACAGGCTGCCCAGTTAAAGGTGAATTTCAGAGAAAGAGTGCATACTTTTGTAGAAGAAGGATGTCCCGTGTAACATTTGGGACATACTTATAGTAAAATTATTCATTCGTTTATCTGAAATTCAACTTTTACTGGATGGCCTCTATTTTATCTAGCACCCCTACCAGTGGGGCCTGAGGAAGTATAGGAACATATTAAGTCACAGTGGTGGTTTGTCAAAGTCAAGGATCTGGGCCCAAGGCCCTGGACTCCTCATTTGGTGCTCTTTCCACTGGCTGTGCCTACCCCCAGCCCCGAACTTTCTCACACTTCTCATGTTTACAGCCAAACCCATCACTCTCCCCAGGGACTGCCTCTCACGTTCCTTGTGCCCTACTAAGCCAGAGGCCCCCGCCATGTTCACAGCTGGGGTCACTGCAGCCCTACCCTGAGGCTCAGCCCAGCCCTAGGCTATGGGGAACATGAACCTCCTTCTCGGGGGAAACCAAGGGCTCCTGAATTCATAGCCTGAGGATTCAGCCTTGCCAGAGCTTCCCCACCTACCTGGAACCCAGTTCCAGCAAGCACTGGTTTTTTGCTACATGATAAGCCACCCCTATATTTAGCGGCTTAAAACATGGCAATCATTCTTTTTGCTCCTGAATCTGCACTGTGGGCAGGTCTCAGTGAGGAAGACTCATCTCTGGGCCACATGGCGTCATCTGGAACGGTTCACCTGAGGACTGGAGGGGAGTCACCTTCCACATGACTGGCTCACACAGCTGACAAGCTAGGACTGGTAGTGAGCTTGGAGCCCAGCCAAAGCTGAGGACCGGGGGCCGTGGTCCCTGTGCACTTGAGCCTCTGCACGTAGCCTGGGCTTCCTCACAGGAGTCATATACTGCTACTTCTCTTTCAGCCAAGACAGCCACAAAGACCCACCCAGGTGCGAGGGAAGAGGACGTAGACTTGTCTCTTGAGAGGGACGTGTATGTCAAGGTTCTGGAAGAGCATGCCATACTGGAAATATTAATGTGGTTCTCCGGGGCTCATTGTTTGGGAGACCGCACACCTTCTAACCAAGGTCAAAGTAAGACCTTTGGAGACGCTGAGCATTGAAGATGTTATGGTGTGACCTTCTCAGATGCCGGCTTGGAGCTCAAAAGTTATTTGTTAAAACATTAAAATTCAAGGCAGATACAGAACAATACATCCAATATGATATTGTTCAGATTAAGACCCGTTCAAAAGGGGCTTCCCTGGTGGCGCAGGGGTTGAGAGTCCGCTTTGCCGATGCAGGGGACGCGGGTTCGTGCCCCGGTCCGGGAGGATCCCACATGCCTCAGAGCGGCTGGGCCCGTGAGCCATGGCCGCTGAGCCTGCGCGTCCGGAGCCTGTGCTCCGCAATGGGAGAGGCCACAACAGTGAGAGGCCCGCGTACCGCAAAAAAAAAAGAAAAGAAAAAAAACGTTCAAAAAATCCTAGGTTGCTATGTACATGTATGTGTATGGAAATGCATTTCTTTAAAATCTTAGAGAAAAAAGCATCCAAGATAACAGTGGTGATCTCTGGGAAAGGGCCTTGGAGTGGGGGCCACCAGGAATAACAAAGGGGACTCTGGCTCTATCCATACAGCTTGAATAATTTACAATGGAAACGGACTCTTGTGTTAGGTAACTAAAAATAGAAAGAAAAAAATGAGAAAGAGAGGGTGAGTGGGAGAGAAGGAAGAAAGAAAGATACAAAGGTTTCCAGTTGGTATTAGAATAAAAAGCACAATTCTTAACCTGGCCCATGTGGTAGATAGGATTATTGTGTGCAGTTTTTCCCTCTACCTGAGGTAGAATTACACACCCATGCCTTTTGCCACCTGACTGTGTGTAAAGGGCGTGGGTGTGTAATTCTACCTGGCCTGCAATGAAGGAAGTTCTGAACCCTAAGGTACAGGTTGGATTTAATATGAGCAAAACCATGGCCATGGGAAGCTCCAATAACTCTGGTGGACGAGATCCAGGGTGTCTCCTTGTCCACTGACTTAGGCCTTATGACTGGCTTTGACCAGTGGAGTGTGGACAGAAGTCACAGTATATCAGTTCCAAACCTTGGCCTTAAAAAGCATTGTTTCCAGTTATCCCCTTGAGTTTACCCTCAGCCATGAGAAGAGCCCGCTCCACACAGCTGCTTCTCCTCTATTCTTGGTCCCAGAATGAGAGGAACGTGGAGCTGTCCTGAACCCAACCCAAAGCCAGGACCTGCCGAGCCACAGCTAAGCCCCGCTGAACTACAGGCAATCAAAAGACGTATGAGCCGGAAATAAATGCTTGATGTTGTAAGCCACGGAGATTTGGGGGGCCGTTTGTTATGCAGCTTTCATGCAGCAGAAAGCTGACTACTACAGTCTATAAGACCCTGAGAACTCTGGCTCTTGACAATCCTTCCAGCCCCATTTCCCTTTATACTGACCTTTTGTTTACCAAATTCTAGCCCCACCGACCTTTTTTAGTGCCTCAAAGGTTTATAGTCTTCTCATGAGATACTCATTCTATCTGGACTATTTTCTACCCTTCTTCTAGCTAATTCCTAGTCATACTTCATGTTGAGAGGATCTCATCTGAACATCCAGTGCCTCCCACTTAAATCAGCTTCTGCCTTGTTTGGCTTTCTGATAACACCTTGTCAATTGCTCATAGTCTTTAACTCGATTGATAATTTTACATCTCTGTGATTATTTTATTTCCATTTCCTCCCCCACTGTCCTGTGAGCTTCGTGAGGGCAGGGATCATGCTTATTTTCATCAATATATCCCCACGGGTAACGAGCGAGGTGCCTGGGACACCGTGCTTTATTGAATAAACATGGCTGTTTCCAATCCTGCTGCAGGAATCAAAGGAGGGCCTCCTTCCCAGTGGGGATGGGCTGCAATGAAGGAAGTGGGATTTAATCTGAACCCTAAGGTACAGGTTGGATTTAATATGAGCAAAAATATGGCCATGGGAAGCTCCAATGACTCTAGGGTGCAGTGAAGGGTGCAGCAGTTGGGCTAGGTCGAGGGGGTTCATACCGAGACAGGGAGGTTTAGGGCCCTTCCCTACCCAGTTGTGGAGCTCCAACTTTATGCAGCGGCCAATGGGGAGTGGTGGATGGGCTTTGAGCAAAGACAAGGAGTGATAAAGAGTCAATAGAAGTCTCTTCTGGACGATGACAGCAGGGAGGCCAGTAGACTGGTATGAGGTGAGGAGGGCATGAAGGGTGAGAGAAGGGATATCACTAAGCAAAGACAGTCACGGCCTGGGGGTCAGCATAGAGCAGCTCTCCCACCAAAGGAGCTCAATAAATATTTGGTGATGATAACCTCTGGATATGGTGGGATAAGTCCATGTCTCTGTCTTGAATGACTGGGGGAAATGGTGTGACTATGATGTGGGGAAGACAGGAGAATGGGCTAGTTTGATGGAGAAGAGAGTAAGTATTTTGATGCGATCACAGGTTGTCCAGACGTAATTTGGGGATCACTACCAGAAATGGAGGGGAACAGCTAGAAAAAAATGCCCTAGTTAGGGTTTCCCCAGAAGCAGACTCTAAGACAGGATTTGTGTGCTGGTGGTTTACAGGCAGATGATTTCTGAAAACACTGAGAGGGGAATAGAGATGTGAAATGGGGAAGGAAGGAACCAACTAAGGGCAGGTTTTCGGGCAAGTTAGCACTGCAGGCGATTGAAGCTCAGTGCTGCAGGGGACCCCTGGGGGTCAGTATCGAGCACACGCCTCAGGGCGCTCCCACCTGAGGGTAGAGAGTGGGACTGATTCCTATCAGGCCTTGCTTGTGGGCTGTTCTAGGGACCACGCATTCCTTGGCACTTCCGGGTCCTGTGCACACAGGCAGAGAGCGCTCAGGTAGCCGAAGAAAGCCCTCAAGCAACGAGATATGGGTTCTGATGATCGGAAGTGGGTAGCCACGCGTGGAAATGGAATGGAAATTGTACGTTTTTAGTGCCAGAGGCACCTCTAGATACTTGCAGGTATTATCAGTTCCATCCTCCCAAGAACCTTTTGAAACATGAGGAAACAGAGTCCCAGAGCAGTAACTAACAGCTATAAGCGGTGGCTCACTGAGACTCACTTTGACAGAGAGATCAGCCAAGAAAACATGGGACCACGGTGTTTGCAGGGCGTTGGCAGGACTCAGAACCTTCCAGCCCCAAGAGCCCCCAGTAGCCAGAGGAAATGAAGGCAGACATAAAGAACTGTCGCGAGAACCACAGTAATGGCAGCCATGTTTAACTTCCTGGGTAATAATGTGTCACGAAAGACAAAGTTAGTAAAGACAGTGGAAACCCTACTCTTACAAGTCAGTAGGACTGAGTGATTGTCGCTCTAAGATTCTGAAGGAAAGGAAGTATTTAAATGGCACTGATGTAAACAGAGATGAGAAACTTATTCAACAGTGCGCCCTAGTAAGTTCACTTTGGAGGGTCCATCTAGGGGCTGTCCCACTAGGTGCCAGCCTGCAGAGTTTATATCGTTCCTGGGAAGACAAGGGAAATGTCGAAGGGCCAGGTATTGCCAACAGAACACTGGGCTTCCTCGGCCACGTCAAGGGCAAAAATAAAGGAAATTAATTTATTGATGCCGTGCGAAGGCAAAGAATTGGTTTTGAAGAATTGGAGCAAATGGCTGGGAAAATATGAACCAGAAACCCTAGAAAGCTCAGTTAATGCTAAACAAATGATTAATCATTAACAATGGTTGGAAAACAGGCTTGTGCGGGCAGATGAAAGGGAATGGGGTTGAGAAGGCCCCGGAAAGAGGAGATGCTCAACCGCCTTTAAGTGTGTGAGAGGTGACTAGTTCTTTTCTTGTAACCTGGTGATGATCACCGCGGCAGTGTGGGAGGTAGGGCTGGGTAAAAGAGGGAAAGGCGATTCCACCAGAATCAAAATACAGGTGAGCTATACTACGTCTAACTTGAGCGAATCTCTCAGGATGTCTAGCTCCTGATCACTTTGCTATCTGACATCAGTTGGCCTATAGTCTTGTCAAAACGGCCCTTTCCGTGTCCTGAGAGTGGGCCTCACCACACCTCCCCCTTCTGCTGGCTCCCATGAAAAACACAGGGCTGCCAGGAAGTTCCTCCCTCCCCACGGTCCCTCTGACCAGCACGATCATGGAGGACCCAGAAGAAGACCTAGATGGCCTCATGCATCACTGTCCCTCCCGCACAGTGCCCAGAGCATAGTCAGACACTAGATGGCTGAGTGAATGACACAGGCACATCCTCAACCCAACCAGAATGACCACTTCCAGCAGTTTCCTCAAAAGCAGGTAGATTACTGAAGGCACCATGGCCTCTCCTTAGGTGGAAAGGGTCAAAGGTGAAATACCCGCCCCCGGGACGGACGGACATGGGACAAATGACCTCTTAAGGAAAAGGGTAGTCTTCTCAGTCACAAGAAGCAACAGCAGTCGCGAACTGGGACCGGCGTTTGCTGACACGGGCCTCTGGTGGGTGCTGTGGCTGTCCTAGCTCCGGTGGCTGACGTAGCAGCTGTGGCTTTCATGGCTATCGGGGCGATCTCAGCTCCCTGAGGAAGGGCTGCTTAGGAAGATCCCAACCAGACTGCCCTTGTCTTGGGCCCCGTGTGATTTATGTCCACATCCACATTCACACACTCACTCATCCTGTCCACAGGCTGAATCTGGGCTGAGGCCCATAAAATAGGCAACAGCTATTGGCAAATTCATTAATTAGGATTCTGTTTGTACTTTTATTGTGAAGGAAAATCATTTGTCAGCTGAAAGTCAGACCCACTGCCTGATGAGAGCTGTTATTCTAAGAAGGTATCGACTGGCCACTCTACGTGACGTTCCCTCGCTCTCCCATCCCCGCCGTCCCACCCAGCCCCCAACCTTGGTCGGAGGGAGAAAGCCTCCTGCCCCTCTGCTTGATTCAGGGCCAGGCCGGCAGACCCTGCAAGTTGCCTTCCCCAGGGACCTACCCCCTTTTCCCCACCCACCTAGCCCAGATTTTGTTCAGGGAAAGGGCCGTCGATAGGCGTCAAGGGCGACTGGCCCCCTCCCAACTCTAGAGGGTGAAGCTTGATAATAAGTTAAAGCCTGTTGTGGCAATTGCATTTCCTGTCCCAGTGACACAACTCCCACCAGTGGGTGTGAGAGGAAGTCTGCTAGGACTCTTTTGGAAGAAGGGACATTCTCTCGTCAAGCCTCTGGACTTGTGTTAGAATGTGACACTTGGAACCAGTGAAGTCCTCTTGTGAACACCGGGAGGCAACGCAGAGGACCAACAGCAGAAAGGTGGGAGGGACCTGGGTCTTCGATGCCATCAATGAGCAGTGAATTAACCAACCCCCCAAATGTCCTGCCTCTGGCCTTCTGGGTCACAGGAGATGATAATCTCCCTCTTGTCTCTGCCATTCTGAGTGAGCTTTTTGTAATTAGAACTGAATTGAATATAGCTGCAAACATCCTGCTCCATTGTATTAGAACCAACTCAAACTCGAACTCCCTCCAGAAACATGCCCGTTCCAATAGATGGTAATGGCCCCGCTCTAGATATTATATGTGGTTGGCCAACTTCAGACTCCCCCTAGACTCCAGGAGCCTTTGCTTTGTTGGGAAAGAACCAAAGGCTTCCCTGTGAGCCACGTTCCCAACTGCCTTCTCGCTATCATTGGTGAAAACCACCCTCCCCACCAAAAAATCAGGACACTTTAGGCCAGGGTTTACAAAGACGATACACACACACGTACACGCACACACACGCTCACCTCATATGCGGATGTCTTTGATGTGGATTGGCTTGTGTCCCTCCCAAAATTCATACATTGAAGTCCTAATCCCCAGTACCTCATAATGGGACTGCATTTGGAAATAGAGTCGTTGTGAATGTGATTAGTTAACATGAGGTCATACTGGAGCGGGCTGGACCCTAATCCAATATGACTGGTGTCCCAGCAAAAAGGGGAAATTTGGACACAAACAAGTACACAGGGAAAATGCCATGTGAAGGTTGGGCTTACGCTGCCACAAGCCAAGGAACTACCAGAACCTGAGAGAGACCTGAAACAGATCCTTCCCTAGCGCCTTCAGAGGGGATGTGGCCTTGCCGACACCTTGATCTTGGACTCCTGGCCTCCAGAACTGTGAGACGACACATTTCTGCTGTTTAAGCCCCCCAGTGTGTCGTGATTTGTTACAACAGCCTGAGGAAATTAGACCGGTCTCTTAGATGAATATCAGGGTTGGGGTGGTATCCAGAGGCAGAGTTCACCTGTTGAGGACCATGAGGCCAAGGCCATACCTTTCAGACAGAGCCCAGGTCTTCTCCAAATTGCTAAGTGCCTCCTAGTGTCCTCAGACACCAGGCTAGCCGGGCAGGCCAGCTAGGCAGCCGTCCAGAACACCAGTCTGTTAGAGGGTCCAAAATATCCCTGGAATAAATAGAAATACCTAGGCCTGTTGACGTAAGTTTCCACAAGTTCCTACCAAAGTAAACAGCAGCCTTATATGGAAAATTTAAAAACACCCCTAGCCGGCGCTGACCCCTCTCTTTGGGTATTTTTGTAATACACACATATAGCTGCGATCACTGAAATTCTGAAACCAAGTAAAGCATGGCGTAACTTTCTTACCACAAACAATAATTCATTTTATCATGCAATTTGTAAACCCTTCAATATGCTTCCACCACCAAATTGTCTGCCTTGAGAAATTGCCAAAGAAAACTGATGTGAGTCAAAGAAATACAAAAAGTGTAAGAGATTTTTGCCATATTTTTAGACCATTAATTTTTTCTACAGCCAGGGGAGGTAAATTAGTAAATCTGTCTGCATAAAATGTTTTAATTAATAAGTTTGGCAGAGTCTGCTTCTCAGCCCACAGTATCCTTTCTCCGTGCTAAGAATACCAGCTGGGCACACAGCCACCCCGAATAGACTCTATTTCCCAGCTCAACAGCGAGGAGTGACCACGTGGATAAGTTCTGGCCAATGAGATACGATCAGGAGTATCACGTGACAGCTCTGGGAACACTGCTGCTTCTTCTTGATCCTTTCAGATCCGAATGCAGCTGCAGCAATCATCTTGGACCACGAGGTGACCTGAGCACTGGAGGCCATGCATGGTGGAAGTGACACTGCGTGACTTCCAAGGCTGAGTTGTAAAAGGTGTAATGGCTTCCACGTGGCTCTCTCTTGGGGCACTGGCCCTTGGAACCCAGCCGCCATGTTGTGAGGAAGCCAAGAGCCACTTGGAGAGGCCATATATCTGCATTCTGATCGACAATCCAATTGATGTCTCAGCCTGCAACCAGCATTGACACCAAACATATGAGTGAGTGAGCCTTCAGATAATCCAACTCCCAGCTTCAAGCCACCCCAGCTGATACCAAGTGGAGCAGAGATGAGCTGTCCCTGCTGAGACCTGCCCAAATTGTGTATTCATGGGCAAAATTAATGTCATTATTTCAAGCCACTACGTTTTGGGAGGCTTTGTTATATAGCAAGAGATCATTGCAACAGACCCCTGCTCTGCCCCACAAGCCTACATGCCAGCATAAGTGAGTCCCCTGCAACCACAGAGGTTTCTGGAAAGTTCCAATTTTATTTTAGTAGGCTCCTGAGAAAAAAAGCCGGGGTCCTGTGCCACACCTAGGCTAGAGGGCTAAAGGGAGCACAGCTTGGTGGTGTCAAGTGTCCAAAGTGAGAGAGATCAGGGTAGAGGGAGCCAGCAGCCCCTCCCTGCCTGGCAGCTCTAATCTAAGAACGCATGCTTCTATGTGCACAGAAGTGCACTTACACATACAGAGACATGGGAGAAGATGAACCTCAGGCAGGAATCCCAGCCCCGGGGCCCACATGCAGCACTCCTCACCCCTCATCTTGCCACTCGAAGCTTCTCCTTCTAGGGCCAGCTGAGAGGGCCTGGGTTTCATTTCATTAAGGTCAGCTGCATTACCTAGGTGGACCCTGACATTTCTGGGAGGATTTCTCAAAATTAATCCCTGAGCCCTAACAACATTAAGAGAGGGATGAGATACCTCCTGAGACACCTATCTGGTGGGAAAATCTCCACAACTCTCTGCTGAGAGTCAAAGGTCCCTCCCCACTGTGGACTGAGTTTTGTCTCCCCGCCCCCCCAAATTCATATACTGAAGCTCTAACCCCCGTGTGACTATAGTTGGAACTAGGACCTTCAGAGAGGTAATTAAGGTTAAATGAGGTCATGAGGCTGGGGCCCTAATCCAATAGGATTAGTGTCCTTATAAGAAGAGATGCCAGAGAGCTTGCTCTTTCTGCGTGTGCACAAAGGAAAGGCCACGTGAAGACACAGCATTCTTGGTGGCCATCTACAAGTCAAGGCGTAAGGCCTCAGGAGAAACCAACCCTACTTGATTTGGGATTTCCAGCCTTCAGAACTATGAGAAAATAAATGTCTGTTGGTGAAGCCACCCAGTCTGTGGCATTTTGTTATGGCAGCCCAAGCTGACTAAGACACTCTCTGAGAGAAGCAAAGAGGGAAGGAGTGTGAGAGAGACGCTATCCAAGGTCCCTGTAGCTTGGCTGTTGGTGGCACAGGGAAGGGCTTTGTCCTGGCACATCTTCGGCAGCACAGTCCCGTGCAGGGATCCCCGGCAGGCAGCATGACTGGGGGGATGTTTGCTGGGAAAGCTCCATCCTTACATCTCTCCTCTGAAATTGCCCCTTGTATTAAGTATTACTCTCTCTTCACAGTCTTGTGGTCAGACACAAACTCTCCCAGAGGGGCGCCACGCCCTCCCTGTGTGCATGTTTATCTGCCAGGCGGCAGGAGCTAGGGGTGGCTGGGTGAACCCTCTGGCCAGAACACAGGGGAGATGACATCTGAAGACAACTGCCTGACTTCCCTGAAGATGATAACCTGGCAGCCTCTCCTCCGCTCAGAACGAGCCAACCCACCTCTGTTCTAGGGGTCCGGCTGGCCTGGCCATTCCTGCTGCTCTGTAAGCCTTCCCTCTAGGCTGCCTTTGTGCTTTAAATGTAAGTGTATTTATGACTGATTCCCCAGCCTTTACCCCCCCACTCTCAACACTTTACAGGGAAGGAAGGAAGGAAGGAAGGGAGGAAGGGTGGATCTGTACTACAGGGCTGAAAGATCCCTCCATCCCCCTACCCCATCTCATTATGCCTTCTCGTTGTTTCCTCTAGTTCCCCCTTAAGGGCACCGTGCAGGGACCCCTAAGCCACGGGACTGCCATCTGCCCTATTTGCGCACAAGCCCAGCAGAGCTGCACTGCAGCCAACATAGATGATCTGGCAGAACTCCAAGACTTCCGGGTTAAGACCCCAGCTTGCAATCGTTACTAAGC
Organism: Neophocaena asiaeorientalis asiaeorientalis; assembly: GCF_003031525.2. Lineage (NCBI taxonomy): Eukaryota > Metazoa > Chordata > Mammalia > Artiodactyla > Phocoenidae > Neophocaena > Neophocaena asiaeorientalis. The sequence continues at coordinate 825,542 of NW_020174707.1, forward strand.
AATCCTTCATCAGGAGTTCATTCAGCAAATTCTCAATCAATATTCCTCCCACAGCCGTGGGCCAGGCCCTGTGCTAGGTGCACGGGCAAGGTACACGGGGTCCCTGCTTTCTTCTTATGGGGGAGACAGATGGCAAACAGATGAGAAAGTGGCAGATGGTAGTAAATCCTATGCTAAGAACCCAAACCAGGTGCTGTGGTAGAGCGACTGGGAGCTCCTTTAGGTGGGTGGGCAGGTAAGGCCTCCCTCAGGGGATCTGTAAGCCGAGATCTGAAAGACACAAAGAAGCCAGGCATGAAGAATATATATATTTTTTAATCCTTAAAAGAAAAGAAGAAGGAGAAGCCAGGCATGTAATGACTGGATGGAAGAGCATTCCAGGAAGAGGGAACCGCTAGTACGAAGACCCTGAGGTGGAAACGAGCTTGATGTGTTCTAGCAAGAGCAGGAAGGCCAGTGTGCCTGCAATTCCCAGAAAGGTGATAGGAGATGATAGCACAGATCTCAACAGGGGCCAAGACCTAGGGCTGGGGACACCAGGGTAAAGAATTGGGATTTCAACTGAGGTTCGAGGAGGGAGGTGATGTAATCAGATTTCTAGTTTTTAAAAGGTTGCTCTGCCCATAAGATACTTATTAATTATAAAGGGAAAACTAGTAACAAAGTGGAGAAACCTGGCAGACAGCACCTTACCAAATGATCAAAGTGAACATCGCCAGTCAGGGATCAAATGGACATCACGTGAAAGACACACGTCACCTCAGTGGGGTTCCTGCCAAACATGCAGAACCTGAATCTAGTCAGGAAACATCAGAACCAAACTAAGGGACCATCTACAAAGTCACCAGTCTGTGCTCTTCAGAAGCATTCATGTCTCGAAAGACAAAGACAGACTAAGGGACCGTGCCAGATTAAAGGAGATTAAAGAGACATGACAACTGAATACAATGAATGATTCTAGATCAGCTCCTGGGCAAGAAAAAAATTTTATTTCTTTTGTTATAAAGAACAGGAGTGGGACAACTAATGAGATTTGAATAAGATCTGTCAATCAAGAAATGGTATTATATCAGTGCTCATCTCCTCATTTTGATAAATGATACTGTGGTCTTTTAAGAGAATGTCCTTGCTCTGTTTTTGCTTTTTTTACGGAATACACCCTGAAATATACAGGGGCAAAGGAGCATCACGCCTGTAAATTAATCTTAAAAGTTTCAGGGGAAGGCTTCCCTGGTGGCGCAGTGGTTGAGAGTCCGCCTGCCGATGCAGGGGACGTAGGTTCGTGCCCCGGTCCGGGAGGATCCCACATGCCGCAGAGCAGCTGGGCCCGTGAGCCATGGCCGCTGACCCTGCGCGTCTGGAGCCTGTGCTTCGCAACGGGAGAGGCCGCGACAGTGAGAGGCCCGCGTACCGCAAAA
>NW_020174707.1:827770-829385 GCF_003031525.2 Neophocaena asiaeorientalis asiaeorientalis
ATGACTGATTCCCCAGCCTTTACCCCCCCACTCTCAACACTTTACAGGGAAGGAAGGAAGGAAGGAAGGGAGGAAGGGTGGATCTGTACTACAGGGCTGAAAGATCCCTCCATCCCCCTACCCCATCTCATTATGCCTTCTCGTTGTTTCCTCTAGTTCCCCCTTAAGGGCACCGTGCAGGGACCCCTAAGCCACGGGACTGCCATCTGCCCTATTTGCGCACAAGCCCAGCAGAGCTGCACTGCAGCCAACATAGATGATCTGGCAGAACTCCAAGACTTCCGGGTTAAGACCCCAGCTTGCAATCGTTACTAAGCAATCCTTCATCAGGAGTTCATTCAGCAAATTCTCAATCAATATTCCTCCCACAGCCGTGGGCCAGGCCCTGTGCTAGGTGCACGGGCAAGGTACACGGGGTCCCTGCTTTCTTCTTATGGGGGAGACAGATGGCAAACAGATGAGAAAGTGGCAGATGGTAGTAAATCCTATGCTAAGAACCCAAACCAGGTGCTGTGGTAGAGCGACTGGGAGCTCCTTTAGGTGGGTGGGCAGGTAAGGCCTCCCTCAGGGGATCTGTAAGCCGAGATCTGAAAGACACAAAGAAGCCAGGCATGAAGAATATATATATTTTTTAATCCTTAAAAGAAAAGAAGAAGGAGAAGCCAGGCATGTAATGACTGGATGGAAGAGCATTCCAGGAAGAGGGAACCGCTAGTACGAAGACCCTGAGGTGGAAACGAGCTTGATGTGTTCTAGCAAGAGCAGGAAGGCCAGTGTGCCTGCAATTCCCAGAAAGGTGATAGGAGATGATAGCACAGATCTCAACAGGGGCCAAGACCTAGGGCTGGGGACACCAGGGTAAAGAATTGGGATTTCAACTGAGGTTCGAGGAGGGAGGTGATGTAATCAGATTTCTAGTTTTTAAAAGGTTGCTCTGCCCATAAGATACTTATTAATTATAAAGGGAAAACTAGTAACAAAGTGGAGAAACCTGGCAGACAGCACCTTACCAAATGATCAAAGTGAACATCGCCAGTCAGGGATCAAATGGACATCACGTGAAAGACACACGTCACCTCAGTGGGGTTCCTGCCAAACATGCAGAACCTGAATCTAGTCAGGAAACATCAGAACCAAACTAAGGGACCATCTACAAAGTCACCAGTCTGTGCTCTTCAGAAGCATTCATGTCTCGAAAGACAAAGACAGACTAAGGGACCGTGCCAGATTAAAGGAGATTAAAGAGACATGACAACTGAATACAATGAATGATTCTAGATCAGCTCCTGGGCAAGAAAAAAATTTTATTTCTTTTGTTATAAAGAACAGGAGTGGGACAACTAATGAGATTTGAATAAGATCTGTCAATCAAGAAATGGTATTATATCAGTGCTCATCTCCTCATTTTGATAAATGATACTGTGGTCTTTTAAGAGAATGTCCTTGCTCTGTTTTTGCTTTTTTTACGGAATACACCCTGAAATATACAGGGGCAAAGGAGCATCACGCCTGTAAATTAATCTTAAAAGTTTCAGGGGAAGGCTTCCCTGGTGGCGCAGTGGTTGAGAGTCCGCCTGCCGATGCAGGGGACGTAGGTTCGTGCCCCGGTCCGGGA
>NW_020174707.1:829529-839200 GCF_003031525.2 Neophocaena asiaeorientalis asiaeorientalis
AGGGCCGCGGTACCCAAAAAAAAAAAAAAAAGTTTCAGGGGAAAAAAGTGTGTGTGTGTGTGTGTGTGTGTGTGTGTGTGTGTGTGTGTGTGTTGAGAGCAAGAGCTCGAAAATTGGTAGATTCAGGGAATCTAGGTGAAGGGGAGGCAGAAACTTTTGGCGCTATTTTTGCAACTTTTCAAATCTGAAATTATTTCAAAATCGAATGTTTAACAGGGCCAAGGTTGAAAGTCCCTTCCCCCGACCTAGGAGGGAGCAAAAGGACCGAGGCTTTCAGACCTGATTCAGAAATCAGGACCTAGGGAAAGCCAGCCGGTGCCCCATCGGTCTGCTAACAAGGGGCCCAGCCTGTGCCCACCAAACAGCTCCTGCAATTTTCCTTTGCCGCCAACACTGAAAGGCAATCAAAGGTGAAAGCCCAGAGAGGCCGGAGCGACGTGGCCGGCACTCGGCTCCAGGAGGCCCGTCAGGGGAAGGAGGGACTGGCTGCAGCCGCTGCTGCTACATCACCTGTAACCCCAAGCATCACCTACAACCCTAGCATCCCCTGCGAACCCGAGCATCCCGCACTGCCTGTCACCCCCTTGGCCGGCCTCAGCACCTCAGGAAATAAGGCTCTCTGGGCCCCAGCAGACCTTGGTCAAGATCCTTTTGATCCAAGCCAGGGCAGGTTCTGGAAGAATAAAGGATCAGGCTTCCTCAGGGGCCTGCCCCTCCTGGTCTGGTGCAGGGGACGCGTGTCGTGGCCAGTGAGGCTGTCTAAACAAGCAGGGGGTTCTCGGCACATCAGGAGCCACACTCATTAAACAGAGGCCAGCCGCAGGGCGCGTCTGACAGGGCCGCCTCCAGACGCCGGCTTCCCGCAGGTGGACGGGTGCGCCTCGGCCCTGAGGGCTCTGGAGGCCGGGTGGTCTGATGATTCCGGACAAATGTGCCGGTGCCTTGCCTCCCTCCTTTATCATGCACAGAAACAAACAGCACTGTCAGGAAGGACGAGAGAGGCTTACACATCCCACAGTTGCTGGGCCTCCTTCCCCGGTTTAGCAGTTCACATTTTGACACCCATAACCCTCTTTGCTGGTTTAGCGGCATCCATGGCCCGCAGGGAAAGGAGGCCCAAGTGTAGACGCGGTGATAGATTGTAATCAGCAGGCCCCTGGGAGAGCCTGTTCCTTTATCCTTGCAAAGTCTTTCATGGACACGGCCGAGGCGGGGTGACTCAGACGCTCCAGAACTGGGAGTAGCAGGGCCGTGTGTCTGGATGGTAATGCTGGCCCGTGTGTCAGGCCCAGCCCCTGGTGCCGTGCCAGCTGGGAGGCTGGGAGGCTGGAGGTTTGCAGGTTCATAAAAAGGAATCACTTGTCCCTCTGCCAGACAAGAACGTGCCAGGGTCGGCGGAAACAGAAGAATGCTGCCGATGCCGGGATATTTCTGCCCAAGGCAGTGTCATCCGTCAGATCGGGAGGCTGGCGAACACCTGCTGCTTCTTCAGGGCAGGTGGCAACAGCATCGGGGGAGGACGGCTCCACTGGTCCCCTTGCAGGTGACCCAGTAGCGGGTGAGGAAACTGGGACGCAGGGAGATGGAATGACTTAACCTAAGGCTCCCACCAATACCTGCCCCCGACACCTCCACTTTCCTATGGTAGCCAGGCCTCTGGGAGACTTGGGGACATGGAGCTACAGTGACCATCACCTTCCAAGTCAGCCTGCCCCTCAGGCTGCAGCGCTCACAAGTTTTGCCCAGGCTGGGGCAAGCTTATGATGATTTTCTGTTTTCCAGAATCTCTCCCTTTGACCTGAAATGGCATGGCATCAAGCAGGGTTTCTCAAACTATCTACGAATGTAGGACCCGTCTTGTTTGGTTTGTTTGCTTGTTAATTAATTTCAATCCACCACGGATGGATACATTTGTAAAGTACAATAAAAATGATTCGCTAGAAAAAAATGAAATGAAAAGGAAATACAAGTTAGAAAATACAAGCCCCGGCTTTTATCGTTCGCTTTAACAGACAAAAACATACTCCGTCAAGCTGCTATCAAACTTTCTAAACACTCACCCCCAGTTTCTGTACTCAGCTCACGGTGAACTGGTGCCAGTTTGTGGACGGGCACTGGGCTGTGGTAGTGGCCCACTTTGAGGGTCGGCGGTGAAAAGTCAAGGTCACAGCGTGTGGGTTCTCGTGCCATCTCCGTCATTAACTGACTGCATGGCTTCCCCTTCTGAGCCGCCGCCTTCACTTACACAGAGCAGACCCACAAATCAACTCACACTATGGTCAGATGAGTGAAGAAAGATGCCAGTTTTTTTTCTTTGTCCATATCCCATCCAATCCTCGGCATCACTGGACAGGATGGGGCGACGAGATTTCAGCTGGAGCCAGGAGACAGAGTGCGGTGCAATTGTGTAAACGGTCCCTTCGAGCAGATGCCGGGGCTCTCTCAGGTTTCTACCCTGCACTTCTCACACAAATGCCCTGGGGAGATTGTTAAAAGGTCGATGCTGATTCAGCAGGTCTGGGCTGGGACCTGAGACTCGGCATTCCTACCAAGCTCCCAGGTGATGCCGAGGCTACTGGTCCTGAGACCACACTTTGAATAGCTTCTGAAGGACTTAGGAGGCTGATGCAGGGGGAAGAATCAGGTCCTAGGACATTCCCTCCCACGTTCCCTGCCCCACCCCAACAAAGCTTCCAGGTCTCTGCAGTGGAGTGGCTGCTCTAGGTTGCTCCTGGAATGGTGATCGCTGAGGCATGGATGGCCCTGCCTCTCTGATTGAAGTCTGAGCCTGGAGAACCCCAAGTCCAATTCCCTGGGAGAAGTCACAGCCCCATCACTCCAGCCAGCTCCGCCTTCCCTCAACTCTCACTGGTACCATGAAACCTTGAAAACTCTGTGATGTCCCCCACCTGGACCCTGGCTAGGGCCGCTGGCCCTCAACACAGCTACCTTCCACTGAGATAACTGCTGGGTGCCACTGCCGGCCCCCAGGAACCAAGGGCAGCTCGGCTCACCACACCGTGCCACTCTCTGAGTTTTCTTTCACGTGGAGTCCACCAGATGAGTGTGAGATGCAACTCCAAACTGTCCTCCCAGAGCCCCCAGTCCAACCAGGGGAAAACATGCCCCCTCACTTCTCAAATGTACCTCTCTCCGGCCAGATCCCAGAGTGGGTGACTAGAACCCCCCCAGATTGCTACCCCAGCTCCAGCTCCCATCTTCCCACCATCCTCCCAAAGCAGAGGGATCAGCCTCTGTGCATTCCTCTTGCTGTCTGGTCATAACTTCCCTCTTGACACAAAGCAGGAACTACAGGAACAGTCTCTCTGGACGATGCCTGACTTACACCCAATTTCTTCCCTGTGGATTCAGACACAGTCTAATTTGACCAAAACTGAGCAATGGCTTCCTGGGCGAGCAGTCACAGCCATCCCCTGATGCTCTGGAAACCTGAGACTCGCTGAAAATCCACATGGAAATACTGCTGCTTCATGGGAAATGGAGGCATCCCTCTCACTAGACCCAAGAATCTACAAAATGACCAGTCTCTTGGCAACTTGGAAATGGAGCACACTTCCTAGGGAGGCCTGCGGCTAGGGAGTCATATGCCTCCACCACCCCGCAGGGAATTAGTGAGCACCTCCTGGGTGCCAGGTAACTTGGGCAGTTGGTGGGGGGGGGGACTGGGGAGACAGGTCATCGAGGTACTGCTTTCAAAGCACTCACAAGCTTAGGGTGACGACATCACCATCATCCCCTGTGGTGGGCGTTCTGACACACCTCCCAGCCCTCAGCTCCAGCCCCTTCTGGGCAGGGTCTGCCTCAGCTGCTGAGAGCTGCCATGTTGAGGTAGCGCCCTCCTGGGGCAGCCCACACCCACTGACGGATGGCTGCAGGGTATCACCCGGGGACCACTCTGATGGGCCATCAAGCTCCAGAGCTCTCTATGGGTTCGGCCAAGCTGCTGTTGGTCCAGATCTAAGCTTAGCCCTTCCCTCTGCCCTCACCCACTCCTGCTTCCTTCCTCTCCCTTCCTCAGGTGTGGGTCCCAAGGGCCTTCCTTAGTAAACACCTTGCATGCTAAACTCCATCTCAGAGTCGGTTTCTCAGAGAACCCAACCCTCATCACCCTCAAGGCCTGGGAGATGGGAGAGCAAGACGTAGCTGTCCCTGGGCCCGTGCTGGGAAAGATTGGGGTCGCAAGGCTGGGCCTGGCCTCCATCCTGCCCCTTCTGAAACCGAGCAGGACCCTGTGGGGCTCCTGGACACAGAAGCTTTTCTGTGTCCCCCCAACCCCGCCATTTCTTGTTTGCAGGGAATAGACTCCAGCCTCCATGACCTTCCCTGAGTTCCAAAGGGCAGATCCTAACAGGTGCTAATCAGGAAAGGGACGGGATGCAGAGACAAGGGAGAAGCAGTCAAGAAATAATAGTGCAGGGGCTTCCCTGGTGGCGCAGTGGTTGAGAATCCGCCTGCCGAGGCAGGGGACACGGGTTCGAGCCCCGGTCCAGGAGGATCCCACGTGCTGTGGAGCAACTGGGCCCGTGCACCACGGCTACTGAGCCTGCGCTCTAGAGCCCGCGAGCCATAGCTACTGAGCCCGCGCACCTGGAGCCTGTGCTCCGCAGCGGGAGAGGCCACCACAGTGAGAAGCCTGTGCACCGCGGTGAGGAGTGGCCCCCGCCCTCCGCAACTAGAGAAAAGCCCTCGCGCGCAGCAAGAAGACCCAACGCAGACAAAAATAAATAAATTTTAAAAAAAAAAGAAAGAAAGAAACAATAGTGCAGACTTGGGGCAGGGTCCTGGTTCCCAGTCTAGGGATATATATAACAATATCTTTGAGCTCTTTGCAGAACTAAAAGCCCCAACAACTGGAAGATGTTAGCATTCTTCATTCCAGATAACCTCAAGGAGCTCATCAGGAGACCACCTGAGCCCAGATTAAAGGAGTGCAGGCCCTATACACACCCTGTTCCTTATCAGCAACCCTGCCCTTGAACCATTGCTATAAAACTCCTCATCAGATCCCCCCAGGCTGGGACACAGTTTTGAGAGGCACAAGACCGCTGTGGTCCCCTCTGCCTGGCAAAGCAATAAAGCTATTCTTTTCTACTTCACCCAAAACTCTGTCTCCGAGATTCGATTCAGCACTGGTGCACAGAGGCCAAGTTTTCGGTACCACTTCCACTGCCGCGGAAGGGGAAGCCACCCCTCCAGGAAGACAGGCCTCTGCTCCCCCCACTTTCCCTCAGAGAAAAAGCAGTGGGAATAGCACCTGCTAGGTGGGAGGCTGGGGGAGCCTGACTGGAGAAACTGCAGGAGAGGCAGGAATCAGGGTGGGAAACAGACCCACAGGCCAGAGTGGGGAGAAGTGGTGCAGTGCAGGGAGTGGACCCTGGCCTGGCCATTGGGAGACACAAGTTCCCTCCCATCCGGGCTGGGCTGGGGGCCACTGAACAGATCCTCTCTCCAGGCCCGACCCCTCACCTGCCAGATAAGGAATGCGCACCTGTGGCTCAGGTGGCCTTTGAGGCCTTCTGGCTCTGACATTCCAGCCTCGTGTTAGGCTGCATTTGTGGTCCTGGGCCTCGTGCATGTGGCTTAGACAGCTGAGCAAATGGGGCGGAATTTACCAGGGGAGGTGGCCCCTCTCTTTTTCAGAGAGGTCAGTGGTAGTCTGGTTGTTAAGGGCTGAATTGTTCCCCCTGCAAAAGAAAAAATCATACATCGATGTCCTGCCCCCCACGTCCCAGGACTTCAGAATGTGACTGTATTTGAGATAAGGACTTTACTGAGGTCACTCAGGTAAAATGAGGTCACGTGGGTGGGCCCCAATCCAATCTGACTGGAGTCTCTTGACACAGACACACGTACGGGGAAGACCACTTGAAGACACAGGGAGGAGACGGCTGTCTACAAGCCACGGAGAGAGGCCTCAGAAGAAACCAGCCCTGCTGGGACTTTGATCTTGGACTTCCAGCCTCCAGAACTGGGAGGCAGTACATTTCTGTGGTTTAAGCCACCCAGTCTGTGGTCCTTGTTACGGCAGCCTGAGCAGGGCAGACTAATAACACCGGTTGATTAAATGTATAGACAATTCCAAACCTAGCCCTGGAGGGTTTTGTTCCATATGGGGAGGCCCAGGCACTGCTGAGGGACTCCTGGCTGATCGTCTGCAGCTGGTGTGCTCGGGCTCCGGGCTGGGCAAGCCCCCCGCTTACCACACGGCCGGGGTCTGCACGGGAAGCGAAGGTGCGTGCTGATTGCAAAGCTAAGAGCTGTTAGCTGCGGCCCTGACGCTGTGGCTGGCAACCCCATACCGTGTATGCTCCACACCATGAAGGGGAGAAGAGAGAATGTTCTGACCAGCTCTGGGCCACCACCACTGTCTGCATCTGTTTCCTTACCTCTGAGGAAAGGTTTCCCGGTTCCAATATGCATATGGCTCGTCACTCACTGTGGAATAGAACCAGAGATATAACTAGCTGTCCTCCCAGCCCACAGACTCAGGGAGTATCCATGTGGCCTGCTTTGCCCACTCAAGGCACCCCAGGGTGTCTCAGGACAGAGGCCCGGGACTACTTCCAATGACCCAAGGGCCAACTCTGCTTAGGAAAGGCCCTTCTCTAAATATTTTCTCTCTGGGCTTGGCTGGAGACCGTCACAGCCGGTCAGGGGGCTTGGAGAGAGGACCAGGCCTGCCAAGAGCCTCCCAATGACTGTCTCTGTGAGGAAAACCCAGGGAGAAGGGCTGGCTTACTCCCAGACAGCGAGGGGACAGGCCCACCCTCCCCTTCCTGGGTTCAAGCCAGGGCACCCACTGGGGCTGGGGAGCTCTGGACCCAGGCAGACCCCAGAAAACAGCCCGCAGCCCTCCAATCAGCTGCCGTGTGTTTATTTTCACAGCTGCTCCCCCCCGTTCGGCTGTTCCAGGGAGCAAAGGAATCTGTTTGTCTGCGAAAAAGAATGTGGCAGAGGCAGAAGGCGGCCTCGGGCAGCCCAGGCAGCCTCAACAACTACAGAGCCGGCCAAGACCAGTCAGACACCCAGGAGAGTCACCCAAAGGCCTAGAGGCCAAGGTCACAGACTCAGAGACACCCTTCCCCCTCCCCTCCCCAGGCAGCCCTGCTCTTCCAGGTGCCAGGCTGGCGGCCTAAATGCACGGAACAGGGACCCACCCTCCCGAGGTATTTCATTTGCTGCTTTCTCATTTACAGACAAGCCCACACCCCCCCACTACCCACCTGGGGACAAAGAAGGGGGGCGGGGGGAGGCGGACGAGAGGCGCCCCGGCCCCAAAGCCAGCCTAGTCCCAGCCCAGCCAAGGGAGGCCATCTGTCACACTGGCGGTCCAGCTGAAGCCCCCAGACCTGTCAGCCTTGCTCTGGAACATTCTGGGCAGGCCAGGGGTAGTCCAAGCAAGGCCAGCCCAAAGTCACTGTCTTTTGGGTGGTCAGGGGCTCTGTCCCTCCAGGCACTCTTGATACCCACTCCCACTCATACCTCTCCCCAACCTCCTGGGCTGACCAAGAAGTTGTCCTGGGGGCTGGGTGAGGGGTGGAAGGGACACATAGCCTCCAGCTACATTTTCTAGATGACAGCCCCTGAGTGGTCAGATTTAGATTGGAAAATTCCCCCCTGCTGTTGTGATCTGGTTTATCTTGAACCCCTCAGAGGTGTAGGAGTAGAATTGATCCCAGTTAATCCTCCCTCTAGGTCCTCCCTGGTCAGATGAATAATCCAGTCGTGATTGAGCTCGTCCCCTGGGTCAGCCTCTTCACCCCCGAAAAGCTCTGGGAGACTGAGAGACTTGCCCAAGGACATACAGCAAGCGTAACCAAGGGAAAATGTCTCAGGCTGGCCTCTTCCGGACCTGAGACAAGGATCTGGGGCCAAGTGATTGATTTGGGAGCAGGGAAGTGAGGCAGAGAAGGGAAGTAGGCAGTAAGGAAGGTGTTGTCAAGCCAGTTCCCGGAGTGAGACGTTGGGAGTCAACCCACTGGGCTTCTCTGAGAGACCCTGTATAAGATGCCTCAGCGTAACCCCACTTGGGCAATGGCAAAGCTGGAGTCTTCGTCCTCTCGTTCCCATGTATCAGTGTCTGGGAGATGCTCCCAGGGGCATTGCCTCAAAGCCCTCAGGTGGGGATCTCATGCCCTTTGAGAATGTTCTAGACTGATGAATGCCAAGGGACTTTGGGCCTGGCACCAGGAGCGTCTGCTGCGGAAGTTGACCACAGTTCTCTGTGAATCCAGGGTCTTACTGGGTTCCCCGCACTAGCTGCCCCTCTTGGCACCTGAGACCAGAATATTCAAGGCCCTCCAGCTGCTTTGTGAGGAAGTCAACCTGTTGGGAGTTGGAGCGGAGGGGATGCTGGGAGATGGGGTAGAAACAGCCAGCCCACGCACACGTACGCACAGGTACACACGCATGTATCAGCGTGTGCCACTAGAATGGGGTTGGGCTTCTGTGCCAGCTTCAGAATGGGGGCACCCCTGAGAATCCCTGACGCCGCACAGGCTACGTAGGTGGGGACCCTCTCAGAAGGGTCCCACACTTTGGGAGCAGATTCCCAAAGTGGATCCAATTCGCAAATTCACCACCGTGTGACCTTGGGCCCAGGGTAGGTCGCTGGACCCCTCGGTGCCTATAAAATGAGGATATTAATACCTGCCTCAATGCCCAAAGGCTTGGTCTAAGAGTTAGAAGTAACACGGTGGTCTTCCTACCACAGTACCTGGTCCACAAAAGAGGTGGTAGGTCATATTTTTTCTTATTGAGGTAAAATTCACGTACCATAAAAATTCACCATTGTAAAGCGTGCATTTCAGTGGTTTTAAGTATATTTACAATGGTGTGCAACCATCACCACTATCTAATTCTAGAATATTTTATCACCCCAAAAGAAATTCTGTACCCATTCGGCAGCCTTTCCCTATTCTCTCCTCCTCTAATCTCCTTTCTGTCTCTGTAGATTTGCCTGTTCTAGGCATTTCGTATAAACGAAATCATACACTATATGGCCTTTTGTGACCGGTTTATTTCACTTAGCACGATGTCCTCAGGGTTCATCCATGTGGTAGCACGTGTCAGTCCTTTATTCCTTTTTATGGTGGAAAGCTATTTCACTATGTGGAGAGACCACATTTTGTTTATCCATTCATCAGTTGATGGACATTGGGCTGTTTTCACTTTTTGGCCATTATGAATAGTGTCGCTAAGAACATTCGTGTACAGTTTTTTGTGTGGACGTACATTTTGAACTCCTTTGGGTGTATGCCTAAGAGTGAAATTGCTGGTCGTATGGTAACTCTGTGTTTAACTTTTTAAGGAACTGCTAAACTCTTTTCTGCGGTGGCTATACCTTTTACATTGCCACCAGCAATGTAGGAGTGCTCCAATTTCTCCACATCCTCGTCAACGCTTGTTATTTTCCATTTTTAGAAAAAATATTATTTTTGTGTGGACGTACATTTTGAACTCCTTTGGGTGTATGCCTAAGAGTGAAATTGCTGGTCGTATGGTAACTCTGTGTTTAACTTTTTAAGGAACTGCTAAACTCTTTTCTGCGGTGGCTATACCTTTTACATTGCCACCAGCAATGTAGGAGTGCTCCAATTTCTCCACATCCTCGTCAACGCTTGTTATTTTCCATTTTTAGAAAAAATATT
>NW_020174707.1:840674-841953 GCF_003031525.2 Neophocaena asiaeorientalis asiaeorientalis
CAATGGATATGAAATGGTGTCTCATCATGGTTTTGATTTGCATTTCTCTAATGACTAATGATGTTGAGCATCTTTTCAGGTGCTCATTGGCCCATATATTTTTTTAAGATGTCAAACATTCCCAGTAATAATTACCTTGGAATTAAACCAAAACACAAAAGTGGGCTGAGGCCAATAGGACTGGGGGCTCCAGGATGCCCTGGGCCTCCATCCCTTGGTCGGACATCAGAGTCATTAGATGACTTCCAGGACCTAGAATGTAGGGACAGTGCAGTGGGTAGGAGGAGTGGCTTCTGTTGGCAGCCCACAGACGGAAGAGGAGGGACATATATCAGCTAATTTATCTACAGTAAGTCCCCTACATATGAACCTTCAAGTTGCAAACTTTCAAAGATGCGAACGTGTGTGCCAGCCCCTGTATGCCAGCTGTTGTACTGGTACGACTGTACTTTTCAAGATACTATACTGTAAGATTTAAAATGTTTTCTTTATTCTTTGTGTTTGTTTTTTATGTACGTATTAACTGCGTGAAAAGTATTATAAACCTATTATGGTACAGTCCTGTATAGTGGATCGTGTTAGCTGGGTACCTAGGCTACCTTCGTTGGACAAAGAGAACAGAAGTTCTTGTCGCTGCCCCTTTTAAAACCACCACAAGCTACGTATATATGCAGTTTTACCCTTCTGACCTCTTAAGTATTGCTATCCCAATACTTATACACAGATGACTAAAAAGTTATCTGGTATTTTGCTCATTTCTTAATATTTCCACATCAATTCGGATGAGCTCTTTCCTAAAATAACTATATCAACCATATTTTTTGTCCTCAGTCTGCTTTCTCTTCATAAGCTGATTGGAATGTGGTTTGAGTTTTTTGTCTTTCTGTTAAGCATCTTTGATTATCTGTGCAGTTAACTTTTACTTTCTATTTTCTGATTCCTTCTGTCACATCCAAACTTAAAAGGCCCTTCCCTGGGGGCAGAACATGATTTCAAGATGAGAACCTTCAGAGGAAAATGTTCCAGCGCCTAAGAAATTGCAAAATCCCTCTGACAGGTTAGATGACATTGGTTTTTTTCTGTCTGCAATCATCTGTAAAATGGGGATAATAATGGTACCCCCCCCTTCATAGGGTTGTTGAGAAAATTAAATGGTACCCTAAGTATATCTAAGTAAAGTTTTGGATCTCCAGGGCCTCAGATCTCCCATGGCAAGTAAAGTAGAAGGATGAGACTGGTATACCTTCTGGTCGTGCCCAAAGAGCAGGCCACCGACAGG
>NW_020174707.1:841975-857058 GCF_003031525.2 Neophocaena asiaeorientalis asiaeorientalis
GGCCCACAGGGCTTCTCTGCCAGCTCTTCTTTCTCCTGCCTTCTGTTCGGGTTGATCTGAGGTTGACAGACCACCTGGCCCGCTAAACTGGGGCAGCAAACTCATCCCATCTGCCGGCTTACCTGCCCAGAGCCTGTCATTTGTCTGTGTTTTTTCACCTTAAGGGGGTGGCCCACGGATGCAAACAAGCCCGGCTTGTTTTGTCACTTGGTCTCCACTGCCAAAGCTGCTGCCCTGTCATCTCCCTCCCCACCGGGCGGCTCGGACCCAGGAATTTTAATTGACCTGAATTAGAAACTTTGTGAACCAGAGTCACTGGAGAAAGGTCTGAGGGGGATTCAAATGCCTGTGACTTTCAGGTGGGGAAGTCAAGTCCCCAGAGAGCCAGTCAGTGGGGAGTAGTGACATGGCCTCAGCCAAGCAAGCCCTTGGGGCTGAGCCCCAGAGTATCCCAGCTGTGGAAAACAACGATCCCCGCATTCCTCCAACCAGGGTGGAGTTCAAGTCTGTCAGCTTAAAGTGAAATCTCCCCTAACTCTCCCCCATCACCCCCAAAATCCTGCAACAAAGTGCTTAATAATAATAATAGCTGGCCTTGCCTTGGCTTTGCAAACGGTTCTCACACTCACTGTTTGAGTCATCCTCTCATGAGGTGAGGGAGGTGAGTGTCGTTGCTCCCATTTTACAGAGGGATCAACTGAGGCCGAAAAAGGTGATGGCAATGGACCTCAATCCAAGGGTTCTCCATCTTTAGTGCATTAGACTTCCCTGGGGGCCTCAGGGGCTGGCCCCACCCCCAGAGTTTCTGAGTAGTGGGTCTCTCCTGTGGACGAGAATTAGCTTTGCTTCTTTCTTCTCCCCACGCCCATCTTTATTTGAGGTATAACTGTCAAATTAAAAAGTGTGCATATTTCAGGAGTCACACTTGATGTCTTGTTTCGTTTTCTATTTATTTTTGGCTGCGTTGGGTCTTCGCTGCTGCACTCGGGCTTTTTCTATTTGCGTCGAGCAGGGGCTACTCTTGGTTGCGGTGCGTGGGCTTCTCATTGTGGTGGCTTCTCTTGCTGCGGAGCACGGGCTCTAGGTGCACGGGCTTCAGTAGTTGTGGCGCACGGGCTCAGTAGTTGTGGCACACGGGCTCAGTAGTTGTGGCTTGTGGGCTCTAGAGCACAGGTTATGTATACATTGTGAAATAATCGTCACAGTCATCCAAAGGGAATGAAATCAGTATCCTGAAGGGAACTCACTTTTTTTTTTTTGCGGTACGCGGGCCTCCCACTGCCGTGGCCTCTCCCGTTGCGGAGCACAGGCTCCGGACGCGCAGGCTCAGCGGCCATGGCTCACGGGCCCAGCCGCTCCGCGGCACGTGGGATCCTCCCGGACCGGGGCACGAACCCCTGTCCCCCGCATCGGCAGGCGGACCCCCAACCACTGCGCCACCAGGGAAGCCCTGGGTCTTCTTTTATGTGCGTGGGCTTTCTCCTAATTGCGGCAAGTGGGGGCCACTCCTCATCGCGGTGCGCGGGCCTCTCACTATCGCGGCCTCTCTTGTTGCGGAGCACAGGCTCCAGATGCGCAGGCTCAGTAATTGTGGCTCACGGGACTAGTTGCTCCGCGGCATATGGGATCCTCCCAGACCAGGGCTCGAACCTGTGTCCCCTGCATTGGCAGGCAGATTCTCAACCACTGCGCCACCAGGGAAGCCCGGGAACTCACTTTTATAACAAGCTTCCAGCCGATGCTGACGCTTCAGAGCTGGGGTCCACACTTGGAGAACCACTGGCTTAAAACTTTCACCACTACGTTATACCTCCCCATCAGGTTAATAAAGAAATGCTTCCAGCAGCTATGGCTGGACAGATTTGGGTGTTTTCCAAAAAATCTGTTAATGGCAGCATATCTAAAACATAAGGCAGGAGCGGTAGCTTCCAGCTGTGGGGTATTTCATACATGAAGGGAAGGAGGGTGGATGAGAGAGGCTGGGGTGTCCCGGGTCTGGGGCTTGAGCACAGAGGGTTAATCCTGGGTTCCCTCTGGGGAGTCCACGTGACTGGGAAAGAGGAAGGTGGAATGATTGCTTATGTACGGAAGCATCAAGGTCTTGGCTGTGTAAAACCCAATCATTACTTCCAGGTAGTAATGTGTTTTAGGCAATGTCTTCTGCTATGCTCAGCAATGCATGAGTCTCAGAGTGGTGGCCAGAGAAATGGCGAGTCGTCGGATATTGAGCGAGTGATAATGGAATCCAGGAGGTGGAAATTACAAGTCGAAAAGTAAAATCGATGCCCTGACTGTGAAATGACTGAATGCCTGGTGAGGAACTGTGTAGGGATGTCCCCCTTCCTCACTCCCCACCGACCTTTAAGATGCTCACTGGTTCCGAAGTTCCTTGAGGGCAGGGACCATATTTTAATCACGGGTAATCATATCATGTCAGGGCAGAAATGGGCCTTAGAGAGCTTCCAGCCCTGGAATGGCAAATCGGTTTCATTTCGGTGCCAGCTCCAATCGTTTAGCGATGGCTGCCTGAAGCGCTGGGCTGAGAAGCGGGCTGCCCATCTCGGGGCTCTGTGGGGAGCCGAGCCTCGATCAATTAGCGAGGCTTACCACGGGCAGGGGAGCGGGGAGACAGCACTTTGCACCGATTAGCCAACCCCGATCTAGTCCTACCTGCCCTGCCTACAGATAAGAAAAGAACTGCTCCAGAGCCCTGTCTGTGTCCCCAGAGCACTTCCACCCCCTAGCAGCCGTTCCATACCGGGCAAAGGGGTCTGTGCGTAACATTTAAGGGTCCGTGAACTCGGATGGGAAAAAAATTGCATCTCCAGTTTTACTAACCTCTAACTGAAATTGAGCACTTCCTTCCATCATGAACATAGACAAGAAACCATAGTAGCATCAGCAGTCCCTGTGACTGTCACCAGCAGAAACCACAGCTATCTTTACAGCACATCAGAGCTGTTGCAGATATCTTTAAAGATCGCTTACACTCCTCACTAGGGTGAAATGAGAGTAGTTATTAGATCTGCCACTAAATCTTGTTGTTGAATGCATTAATAAAGAAGCACATGTATGACTCCCTCACAAACTTGTTTTTAAATATTTGGATAACTGCGTTTCAATAGAATTGGTTTCCTCGGTGATCCTATATGACGCATTTAAATCCATTATTCTGAGAAGAAGCGCATAGACTCACCAGATGCCAAAGGGGTGCATGGTCCACAAAAGGTTAAAACCCCCCTGCCAAAGTTGGCTGCCTGCAAGTTCTGTGTGTGCCAGGGCGCCTCCCAGCCTCGGCTTCAGTCACAGGAGCGGATGTGGGCAACATGGGCTGTCTTTGGTACCTTGAATGCTTTGCTGTGACTTGGCGGCAACTAGCAGCTGAGATAGTGCAAATTGGCCGCTCTCCACTCTGGGGAGACAGCTGACCTCGGGGGCTCCCTGGGCTCAGATGCCCAGACGGTGACAGCTCTGGCCCTGTGCCAGGCCTCCCCGGTTTGGTC
Organism: Neophocaena asiaeorientalis asiaeorientalis; assembly: GCF_003031525.2. NCBI lineage: Eukaryota > Metazoa > Chordata > Mammalia > Artiodactyla > Phocoenidae > Neophocaena > Neophocaena asiaeorientalis. Next base: position 845,479 of record NW_020174707.1, read on the forward strand.
TTCCTCAGCGATGGCCAGTCTGGGTCACAGACACAGCAGCTCCGTGTTTGACTCCAGCCTTCTTTCTCCTATAGCAACCCTGCCCTTCTTCTGTGCTGTCCCCCAGGAGCCTGAAAGGCTGGCTTCGTGGATATCTTACTGCTGCGTCTGGTTGCCTGTTTCTCAGCCTCAGCATGGGGGAGAAAGACAGCCTGGAGATTTCAATCACGGAGCACAGGCTACATCCCCGGTCCTCAGGCTCACCTTGCTGTTCTCCTTTCATTTTCAAAATGCATCTATTCTCCTTCCTTTGGGCATGCAGATGTTGAATTCTCAGCTATTTGTCCTGGAAGACACCTCCAAAAATTGTCTGTTCCGCACATCCCAACCGTCCCCGCCCCACCCTTCGCTTTACAAACCAGGACACAGGCTGGGAGAGGCAGCATGACCTGCCCTTGTGACACAGACCTGGAACCACCCGGCCAGTCCTTTCCCCAACGTTGTACAGCCTCATAAATAATGTAAGATTTTGACATCGTAACCATCTGTCTCAGGTCAGGGAAACAAATTGCAAATTCATCCCTATACAAAATCACCATTTGATTAAGTCAGGGGAATTGGGGCTACTGCTGCTCCAGGGGGCTCTGTTCCCAGTAGATTCTCTGTACCTGGCACGACCGAAGGTTCTGTGCAGAATTCTTGTTCGTTTTTATTTTCAAAGACCCCTTGAGGAGTTCTAGAAGTGTGGGGTAAAGGGTGGATCCCTCCTTTTCCATCAGCCTCACAGACAATGCTTTCAGGATGCTTCTGGTGTGGAGCTGCTCCTTTGCCCAAGGAATCTTCCCCACTGCCTTTCAGGTCAACAGTCACGCCTGAGCTACAAGGTCTCTCAGTTAGTGGAGACAGGCAAGGAGCTGTAACGAACATCCCCCAAATCTCTGTCGCTTAACAGAATGTGTGAAAGGCTTATTTCTCGTTCACATCACATTCCAATCAGGCGTTCCAGGGACGGCCTTGCACATGGCGATTCAGGGATCCAGGATCCCTTCATCTTGTGGAAAACAGCACTACGAACTTCAGTATGTGGCTTCCGAGGTCAAGGTCGAACAAGATGAGAAAATGGAGGCTCCTGAGGGGCAGATTTTTATGGTTCAGATATACTACTTCTGCCTACTTTCCGTAGGCTAGAACTCAGTCACATGGCCCCAACCTAACTGCAAGGAAGCCTGGGAAATGTAGTCTAGCTGTGGACTCAAGAAGATGAAGAAATGGATACGATGGGAACAGTGTTGGCATGGCCATGGTCATTAATGTTATACTACTGTCCTAGTAAAGTACTTTGGGTTTCACATGACACTAGCTCAAGTGGGGCAGGAAAATATGGGATGGTGATGACCAAAAGGATGCTGGATACCTCACAGAGTCCGAAAGAAAGTTGATTGAGGAGATTCAGGTAGGGCTGGACAAGAGAGTAACGACCATCAATAGCTTCCCATTCTATGGGACCCCGTGGTTTTTTACTTTTTCTTTGCTTCATCTATTCACTCAGCAAATATTATTGAGCACCTACTGCTTCATCTATTCATTCAGCAAATATTATTGAGCACCTACTAGATGCCAGACCAGGCTTTATTGCAGTGAAGCAAACAGACCACATCCCGGCTGTCATGGAGCTGACGTTATGTTCAATTTTCTATGCAAACTGTTTTCTCTCTTCTTTGTGCCCATGTTCCTGAGGTCCACTGGGGTCCTTGTGTGGGATGTGATAGTGCTGGCCTGTGGCCCTCCCAACTGCTATTTCTGTCCTTTTCCCCAGCTAATGGCCCCCACCTTCTACCTACAAGATATCTGGACAACTGTTTTGTGCCATCACTTGTGAGAGAGAGACTATTAAATGGGGACTTCCTGCTTATCACGTAGACCAGATGGTTTTTTTTTTAACATCTTTATTGGAGTATAATTGCTTTACAATGGTGTGTTAATTTCTGCTTTAAAACAAAGTGAATCAGCTATACATATACATATAGCCCCATATCTCCTCCCTCTTGGGTCTCCCTCCCACCCTCCCTATCCCATCCCTCTAGGTGGTCACAAAGCACCGAGTTGACCTCCCTGTGCTATGAAGGAACCTCCGTACTGTTCTCCATAGTGGCTGTATCCATTTACATTCCCACCAACAGTGCAAGAGGGCTCCCTTTTCTCCACACTTATTGTCTGTAGATTTTTTGATGATGATGGCCATTCTGACTGGTGTGAGGTGATACCTCATTGTAGTTTTGATTTGCATTTCTCTAATGATTAGTGATGTTGAGCATCCTTTCACGTGTTTGTTGGCAATCTGTATATCTTCTTTGGAGAAATGTCTCTTTAGGTCTCCTGCCCATTTTTGGATTGGGTTGTTTGTTTTTTTGATATTGAGCTGCATGAGCTGCTTGTAAATTTTGGAGATTAATCCTTTGTCAGTTGCTTCATTTGCAAATATTTTCTCCCATTCTGAGGGTGGTCTTTTCGTGTTATTTATGGGTTCCTTTGCTTTGCAAAAGCTTTTAAGCTTCATTAGGTCCCATTTGTTTATTTTTGGTTTTATTTTCATTTCTCTAGGAGGTGGGTCAAAAAGGATTTTGCTATGATTTATGTCATAGAGTGTTCTGCCTATGTTCTTTTTTTTTAAATAAGTTTTTGTTTTGTTTTGTTTATATATTTATTTATTTATTTTCGGCTGTGTTGGGTCTTCATTGCTGTGCACGGGCTTTTCTCTAGTTGCAGTGAGCAGGGTCTACTCTTTGTGGCAGTGCACGGACTTCTCATTGCGGTAGCTTCTCTTTTTGTGGAGCACAGGCTCTAGACGCGTGGGCTTCAGTAGTTGTGGCACGCGGGCTCAGTAGCTGTGGCTCGTGGGCTCTAGAGCGCAGGCTTAGTAGTCATGGTGCACAGGCTTAGTTGCTCTGCGGCATGTGGGGTCTTCCCGGACCAGGGCTCAAACCTGTGTCCCCTGCACTGGCAGGCGGATTCTTAACCACTGCCACCAGGGAAGTCCCGACCAGATGTCTTAATTTGGGTTCCCCCCAAAGCAGACCTGGAGACAAAGATTTGGATGTCAGTGGTTTATTTGGGAGGTGAGCCCAGGGAGTATCAGCAGGGAAATGAGGAAGTGAGATGGAGAAAGGAGGAAAGGCAATACAGGGAGAGTTTATGAGCTGGTTCCCACTGTGGGCAACTGGGACTCAAAATCACTGGGGACCATGTGGAACACACCTCTGAATTGGCCCACCAAGGGGCAAGGAAGCAAAATACCCATCCATCAACTCCTTGATGGTCATTGGTTGAGGAGATTAACTCCCACTGCAGGCAGCCAATCACAGCCCTCAAGAGGAAAGACTTGGGGAGCAATGGGCAGGGCACTAGCAGTTACTGCTCCACCAGGGATCAGAGCTCAGAGCCAAGCTTCTCAAAGTGTGGTCCAGGACCCTCCACTTGGGAACCACCAGTGTGACTCGTTATGTTTTCCCCCAGCTGTGCAGACCTTCAGCTTGAGTACCTGAGGAGGGGCTGGAATGGACACTTTTTATCCACTCTCTAGCTAAGTGATGGCCATCTTGACCTACTACTCAAGAAAAGCATCCCAGGTTTCCCTGGTGGCGCAGTGGTTGAGAGTCCGCCTGCCGATGCAGGGGACACGGGTTCGTGCCCAGGTCCGGGAAGATCCCACATGCCGCGGAGTGGCTGGGCCCGTGAGCCATGGCCGCTGAGCCTGCGCGTCTGGAGCCTGTGCTCCGCAACGGGAGAGGCCACAACAGTGAGAGGCCCGCGTACCGCAAAAAAAAAAAAACAAAAAGAAAGAAAGGAAAACATCCCAACTCCTCACCATGGCCCGCAAGACCCTCCTGATCTGGTCCTGCCTACCAATCAAGCCCCAGCTCTCCCTGCCCCGACACTTGGCAGCCCCTGTTTAGGCTGTGCTGGCCTGTTTCCTGAACCCTACAAGCCTGGTCCTGCCTCTAGACACTTGTTTTTCCCACCAGCCAGCTGCTCCCTACTGCTCCCCGTCTGCCTCACCTTGTCTTGGTCTCTACTCCAAATCCCTTCCCTGACCAGCCTGTCTACACTAGCCCCCCACCACCCTCTCCTTACCCAGTGTGACTCCTTTCCGTGTAAGTTACATGAGACATTCATTCATTTGCTTGTTTGTTGCCGGGCTTCCCATTCAGTGGACGAATCCTGAGGACAGGAATGTGCTTTCCTGAGCACATAGCAGGCACTCAGGAAATACTGGTTAAACGAACAGACCTGGGCACCTCCACCTCCTTCATGATCTGATTTTAGGAGTAGTTACCTCTTCATACAAAGCAGAGGAAATTGGATGTGGGGTGGGGAGTTGGTCCAACGTTCTGAAAAACCTAGGGGCAGGACAGGAATAAAGACGCAGATGTAGAGAACGGACCTGAGTTCCAGTGGTTAAGACATTACTTTCCAATGCAGAGGGTGTGGGTTCGATCCTTCCTCAGGGAGCTAAGGTCCCACATGCCTTGTGGCCAAAAACCCCAAACATAAAACAGAAGCAATATTGGAAAGAATTCAATAAAGACTTTAAAAATGGTCCACCTCCAGGAATAAAGAAGCAGACATAGAGAACGGACTTGAGGACACGGGGAAGGGGAAGGGGAAGCTGGGACGAAGTGAGAGAGTGGTATGGACATATATACACTACCAAATGTAAAATAGATAGCTAGTGTATTTACATTTTACTTTAAAAGTAAAGCCTTTAAAACTGCTTCCCACCCCCTCCCACGTACCTTGCCAACTCCCCATAAACCTCTGACCTAAGCAATCACTGACCTCTGGGATTCTCAGGCCAGCCCCCACCCCCACCCCCAAAAAAAGGCAATCTGAAAACCAGGAACTCAGAGTCTTGAGCTGGGAAACTGTGTGTGTGGGTGAGGGGAATACCTCTGTACCCCGAGTCCAAAGCTCACACAATCAGGAGTGCCAAAAATTAGAAGGAATCCATTCTAACCCCACCTGGGCCTCTGTTTCCTCCTCTGTAAAATGGGTGTAATACTTACCTGAGAGCACTGCTGTGAGAACTAAGGGAGCTAATTAAATTCACATAAAAACACTCAGCACTGTACACGATGCACGATAGCCTTCAATAAATGCTAGCTTAGGACTTTTTCTTCTATTATCAGGATGCATGTGACGCAGTGCCTGGTACACTGGAGGACCTGGGAAAGGTGGTCTTGAGCGGGTTTCTAAGAACTGACTGTCAAGTAATTACCACCTAAGGTGAGCACAGCAATGGAGCTGGGGGAACGTGGCCCCTGGAACCCAGAGGAGGGAATCAAGAGGAAATTTACTGGTGAGGCCTCTGGGAGGATGAACAAGAGTCAGGCGAGTCGCTGTGCTGTCCCTAAGGGCGCGGCTTGGAAAGGCTCTGAGACAGTTGTCACGCAGCGAGGCTGTTTTTTCCATGTCCTTCACTGAGTCCCCACTTAGGAGCTCGAGGAAAATGGAAGAAAATTCTCACGACCTCCGTCATTTCCACCTCGTATTTACTTATTTTTATGAATGTTATTTTTTGACCCTGATCCCTTCACTCGGGATTTGGGGCTCAGACATGGCCGAACTCCGTCTTATTTCGTGCTGCCCCTTTTCTGGAAGCCGCCACCTCTGTCGGGGTGGCTGGCTAAAAGGGGGATTGGGCAAGATCTCAAGGGGAACGATTAGGAGATTTCAGTTGCTTCTTGTGTTTCCACCTCCTTTCTGATCTGGGAGGGGGGGAAGAGGCAGCCCACGTGGGTGACTGGGGAAACAAGCAGAGATAAGAGCTTCTCGACAGGCTGGGCTAGCGGGCCCCTCATTCACACCGCTTCAAAGACAAACACTTTCCGTTTGTCGATTTGTTTTAGGCCTCGCCGAATCTGCAGCTCTGTGGCCTTGACTCTAAAAATAAATCTCCTGCAGTAATGACGAGGCTGTTGCAAAGAGGAAGGCTGTGCAGAGAAAGAGAGACCGAGGGAGGCGGGAGAGATACTGAATACCCAAACAGGAAGAAGGGATGTGGGGAAATCGTCTTGGCTCCTTCCTCCCGACCGATGCCCGGCCAGGCAGGCTGCAAAAGCCAACAGCACTGGGCAGGATGCTTCACCAGTTCATCAGAACCTGAGCACAGAGGAGGGGACTGTCCCATCTAGCCATTGTGACCCAGCTGCTAACCGTGGTCCACGCGCTGGCAGCTGCGTCAGCATCACCTGCGAACCTTTTAGAAATACAAATTCTCCGGCCCCACCCCAGCCCCGCTGAATCGGAGCTGCATTTTAACCAGCTCCCAGGGTGATTCATGGGCACACTAGAGTTTGAGAAGCGGGTAGAGCCCCTGATGTTGCACTGAATGCACCAAACAGATGCTCAATTCTCCTCCCTTCCAACAAACCAGAGGCGTGCCCCTCCCTCGCTGGCGGGCTTCCTCCCAGGACTCTCCTTTGGAGAAAGGAACCTCTTAGCAGGATCCAGCTAGGTTCCTTGTGACCACAGTTCATTTTACTACAATGCTGCAGCTCCCCATGCACCCCCAAGACAATTAGGAATATCTTTGGCCGGTCCTGTGCTCATTCAACATTCACATGGACGTAGGACGCAGGCTCATTACAGGCTGGTTACTCCCCAGGGGCTCTCTGGGATTTGTCATTTGAGTCCTTTTCCTCCACCCCTGGTTGCTTTGCTTCTCCTTCCCCAGCTCCTGGCCTGAAATGTTTCCTTATCTCCTCATCTTTATGAAACTCAATGTCGCGGCCTCGGTGCGAGATTTTGATACACGCTGATATCCCCCTCCATTCTCCCCTCCTCTTAGGTCTCGCTGACATATTTCAACCCTCCTTACTGTTCTCATCAGTTTTGCGAAGAGACCATCCTCTCCTCCTTTCTGGCTCAGCGGTCATAAACTTGGTTGTTTAGTGTGGACTCCGGTTCCCTTCCCTCCGGCCCAGGCCAGGTAGGTGAGCAGTCAGGCTATTGTTTAGATGCTGAGTAGGTGACAAAGAGTTATGGTTGCTCTTTGCTGGAATTCTAAATAATGGCTGTCACTCCTCGTTGACTATAAAATGTACAAATGTGAATGATAAGAAAGAACATAACTGCGGCCCATCTTATCAAATTGATTCTAGCTGTGCTTTAAAATCCATTTAATTTGTAAATTATTCATGGCGTGTAACAACTATCACATAGTTGCACTCCTTTAAACCTATGTTTTAAAGATTGTACTAATTTGGAGACATTTTGTGGACGCTTTTATTACAAAGGTAATGCCTATCTATCTTAGAAAATGTGGATACTACAGATAAGCAAAAATAATTATTATATTATTATCACCTCTAATCCTATGACCAAGAAATAATCACTGTTAACATTTTAGTCTATATCCTTTCAGTCTTTTTTCATTCTATACACACAGGTGTGTATATGTATCTCTCTATCTCTATTTTTTTAGGGTCACTGTATATGTGCTAGCTTGTTTCCAAAGATGGCTGCCGTCATCAACGCCTTCCCCTCTGTTCTGGAATCAGCTCATACCAACTCTCCAGAGCTGATAGTGGGCATTTCCTCCCAACTCTGTGTTAAGTGACATCATATTGATAGCTTGAAATCAGCCATGGTGGTAAATATTATCAATCAGGGCTTTTCTTTCCCCAGATATCTGGCTATTCAACATTTACCAGTATACCACTGTGTATATATACGCCCACGGCCAACTTCGTGGACGAGCAATCTTAATCATTTTATGTTTGAGATTGTGTTTTGTCAGTGAAGTCTGACGGGCCGATAGAACATCACGTGACGAGAGGAAATACATACAAGATGTGTGTCCACCGTTTCTTATTGCCCCGTTAGCCTTGGGGTTCATGATGCCCCATGAGCACAGAATTCTGGGGAACCCACAAGGCATGGGAGTTCAGTGAGACTCAAGGCAAATGCAAAGTGAGTATGTGATATCTACAGCTGAGTAAGTGGGGGAGCTGACAGCCCTAAGAGGCCATGCTTTCCATTTGAAACAGTATTTGCTCCAGATGCAGAAAGAAAGTACTGGCGTTTGAAGAAACGCAAACGACCAAGGAGCCCTATCATATTCCTTCTTGCGTCACTTCCGTGTCAGCCAACCACTCACAATGAAAATGGTGATGTACGTAGAAGAAAAGAGAAAGACAAGGCACCTCGGAGTTCCTTTTCTTTCACTCCTTCCCCTTCCTTGTTTATCAGTGAGCAGAAGGTAGAGTGCTGGCAGAATGCGCGCGTATCAGGTAAAACAGTTGAGCTCGTTTTGTGCAGCGTTTCCTCTGTTCGGCTAAGAACGAAATACATATGGGTGTACAAGCTTCGAAACACAAATTGTGTAATTTCACCGATTCTGCGTGAGTTCAATGCTCTTACATTTGCACGTAAAACTGACATTGCACAAGATATAGATAAATGGTAAATTCATGTTAATAATTTAAATTTTTCTTTACTTAGAACTACATTGAATAGAAAATTTTAAAACACCATGACAGGTCAAGGGAAAGACCCTGAGAGAAAGGAGAAAAGCTTTATATTTAAGTATCCGTAACAGCACTTTTTCCTGGTTTTTCGAACAAGAGGCCCTACATTTTTATTTTGCGCTCAGCTCCACAAATTGTGGAGTGGAGCCGGCCATGTCCATTCCATTCCCCACTGAGGGGTTGAGTCTATTCCTTCACCTCCTGAATCTAGGTGACCTGTGACTGCTTTGACCAGTAGAGTTCCATAGACGTGAGCTTTGCTGGTTGTACCCTTTACCTTTAACAGAACTGGAGGTTTCCACTTCCTGCCTCTTAGAGCCCTGAGCCACCGGGAAAGAAGTCCAGGCTACTCTGCTAGAGAGAGACGTCATGTGCGAGAGTACTGGGGCACCGGACGCGTGAATGCAGAAGACACCTTGAAGGTTCAGTGCAGTCGAGCCTTCAGATGACCCCAGCCCCAGCTGCATTCTAAATGCAACCTTGTGACAGACCCCAGGCAAAAACCACCACAGGATCGTGAGCGGTAATAATAAACTGTTGTTTAATTCCACTAAGCTTTGGGATGGTTTGGTCGGCGGCAACAGATAACTGCGACAGTATCCGTTCCCTTTCGTAATGTGTGCTATTAGACCTTAAAGAGAAAATGCTAGATTCCCCTCCCCCCCACGCAGAGGTGGACTGCAATGTGCAGAATGCTGCTTCAGAGGGTATCAATCCACAGTGGCAACGGGCTGTTGATTTCAGAGTCAGGAGATTCCCATAACCCCCTCCCCAGCCCCGAATTACAGAACTTGCTGATGGCCTGGGAAGGTTACCCGGAAAAAAAGATAGACTTGCCCATCACAGAACTTTCCTTATCTTCTATTTGAAAACCAACAGAGAAAACAAGCAAGAAACTATTCTTATTACAGGTTAAGCAGAATTTTCAGGAAAGGCATCCAACCATTACTGATTACTCAGAGGACCGTATGCATGCGAGCAGAGAGAGAGAAAACGCCCATCTCCCGTCTGCAGCAGACTTTTCCTTTGGGTTATCATTCCCCAAAGAGACACGGGTGGCCCCAAAATGCCACTTGGTTTTACATCTTTAGAGGGAACTAAAAACCATACGCATATTTTAGGTAGCCATATTCTATGTGAAGCATCAAACAAAGCTACAGTCTTGATGTCACGCAGACATCACTGGATGTGATTAGCATTCAACGGACCTAATCTCATCCTTGTAGGAGATGTCCTAAAAGAGAGATGATGAACAGATCCTGGTGAGATAAATTCACTCAAAGTTTCCCAGAAATGGCTGAATCCCTGGGAAGCAGTTTTGAACCGGCAGCTCTCTGGGAGAGACTTAACCGAGCCACGTTTGCTGAGTATCCCACCCACAGAGGGTGAGGGATGGCGGCACGGCCAGGAAAAATGGGCGTGGCCAGAGACCTGGACCAAAGAACGAATGGGCGTCTGTGTGACAAGCCGATGAGAGGTGATGAGAATCAATGGTGCTCAACCTCATCCTCCTCGCTGTAAAGCGGTGCAAACAGTATACATCTCACAAAGCTTTCACGAGAATTGAAGAACACATAAACACACACAAAGTCTCTGGCACATAATGGCCCCTCAGCAAAATGTTATCTCGTATTCCCTGAACTCTCTAACTACCCTGGATGCTTCTCTCATGCTTCAGCTTTCCCTGGCGACACAGTAGTGCTCGTTATAAAGGAAGCTGAGGATGGGTGGTGTTTATCAGTCAGCGTCTGCTGCATAACAAATCACCTCAAGCTTAGTAGTTTAAAACCACACTCATTTATGCTTGCTTTTACATCTTTAGGTCAGCTAATCTCAGCTGGGCTCGACTGGGAAGCTCTGCTTCCGGCTGCTAGTTTGCCCAGGTGTGGTTCCTCATCACAGATTGGGCTCAAGTCTGACTCTGGGTCCCAGGACGAGGGGCAGCTACGGGGGAAAATACTTTCTCATGGCAATGACAGAGGCGCAAAAGGGCGAGACCAGCCATGCAACCACATTTCCAGCTACAAAGTCAAAAGGAGGGGGTGGTAGAAATACAGCTTTAGAAGCTGGGGCCATCTGGCAAGAGTTGCAGCCACAGTCTATGAAAGAAACTGAAGCTGTGGAGGAGACCCAGCTCCTGCAGGGATGTGGGGAGAAATACCCTGGTGTCTTCCCTCTTCCTGCCCTGGGACTTCCATCAGTGTCTCCTGTTGGCCAAACATACCAGGAAGTCAGAAAGCAAGGGGGCAGGGAAATGCAGTTCCCCTTGAGACAGAACAGGCTAGAAAAGGCAGGGATGGATCTGGAAACAAACTGGTGTATGTGATAGCGTTTACTCGGCCCAGACCTGTACGTACACCCAGGCAACACACTGCCCGAGCACAGAAGCGGTCAATCCCAGCGCCCCATCCGTACCCCTTGGCACTGACTGACCCCACACCACCAGTGTTCTACTGAAGACGTCTGCAGCTCTGCCCGAGGGCTTTTCCTGTGCACGGGAGCACGCTTGGGCTGCGTGCCAGGGAAATTGAAGGGCTGCAGGGCTGGCGCTCCTGCTGCTGGACAGAGTGGGTGGCTCGTGCCCCTGACCCTGTGAGCAAGCTTTACGTCGTCTCTTAGAGGTCCTCAGTGGGACTGAGCCCCGATGGCCCCCAGCACTCATCTGTGCATCGTACCACATTCCGTGTCGACTTCCTTTCCTTCTCTCTCATACCTACCCCCATCACGAATCAACTCCTTCATCCAAGCTAAGACAGACGCCCCCTCAGAACAGCTCACAGCTGGCATGTGTGCCTTTGTGGCAAAGCAGGAACAGACCAGGGCTCAGGGCCAGGGGTCAGGCCCAGGACTGGGCACCCCTGTATCCATCCCTAGGACTCATATCCCCCTCACACACCAGGGCCCTATTTGGTTCCTCCCACCCACCGCAGAACATCTTCCTTTCCATTCTTTCCATGGGAGGAAGAGCAGAGCGAAAGAGGCTCAGGGCCCCCCTCCAGCAAAAGTCAGGGACAGACTTGGGCCTGGAACGTTCTCCCAGAGTCTCTACCTTGTTCCCACGCCCCCGCCCCAC
>NW_020174707.1:857342-857720 GCF_003031525.2 Neophocaena asiaeorientalis asiaeorientalis
GCCCCTGCCCCACCTGCCCCCAGCACCCCACGAAAGGCCGCCCCTCCTCAGAAGGGAGTGAGTTAAGTGCCGCGTTACCAAGGAACTGCAACACTAGCCACCAAAGTGACTGCTCGTTATTTGAACACTTTCTTCTATTTGACTGAATACAGGAGAAATGTCACAAATAGAATATTCATCACCCCCCTCATGTGCCTTTTCTTCCCTGCTTATCTCCCTGCTGTCATGTACGAATCCCAGCTTCAGGTTCATTTCGTATGTCGAGTGCATGCCCAGGGAGAAGACGCCACTGAAAACCTTGCCCACGTGCTCCATGCAGCGACAGCCCTCCCTCCCCACCGGTGACACCCCACCAGACGAACGCCACTCACACTGACC
>NW_020174707.1:858956-863193 GCF_003031525.2 Neophocaena asiaeorientalis asiaeorientalis
GAGTAGGACAACGTCTGCCTAAGCGGTGGGGCCTTCTGCTCTACGCAGAGGGAACGTAAAGGGCCCGAGGAGCCTTCACAGCCATTCAGTGATTCTCGGCATGTCACTTTTACAGACACCTCAGCTTCCAGAGCTTTTATCCTCAGGTGCTTCTCAGAAGACGCAGGATGGCATCCCCACCCCACTTCAAACACCGTCTGTTTCGAGATCCTCAGAGGGGCTAACGCCGCCTGCCAATTTCTCAGCTACGGAGTCATCCGCGCGGAGCGTCGCTCTCTGTCTCTTTTCCATCAGTGGCGGAGACACGGTTTCCCCAACCTGCTGCTTCTCCAGCCCGGCCCCACCTTACAGATTGCCCTGTCAAGCTGCAGGGAACACGTTTCTAGGACTGGAGAATGAAAGTACTTATTGCCCTGACAATTAGATATTATGTTCAACTGCAGTAACACAGGCCTGAAAACTGGTGGCTTAAAAAAGAGAGGGATTTCTTTTTCTCTCCTGTAATATCAGTCCAGAGGTGGGCCATCCAGGGCTGGTATGGCTGCTCCCTAAAGCCACCAAGGACCCAGCCCTTTTCTTTTTCGTTCTGAGGGGGTCACCATCACCCCAGGCTCTTAAGATGGCCACTGGACCTCCAGCCATCACACCAGAATTTCAGGCAGGGTAAAGAGAAAGGGCAGAAGGGGGCTCCCAAGCTGATTCGGCCTCCCTTCTAAAGAGCTTTCCAGAAATCCCACCCAAGAACTCCAGCTTAACATTTTATTGACCAGTAGCTACAATCGAGCCTGGCACCTTGCCGTCATCCATAAAATCGGAGCTCTATGAATGTCATGGGCTTATTGTGTATTCCTACAATTCATATGTTAAAGTCCTAACTCCCGGCGCTTCAGAGTATGACTGTATTTGGAGATAGGGTCTTTAAAGAAGTGATTAAGTTAAATGGGGTCATTAGAACTGGCCCTAATCCAATCTGACTGGTGTCTCGAGAAGAAGACGCCATTAGGACACGGACAACATACAGAAGGAAGACCATGTGGAGACACAGAGAGAAGGTGACCATCTACAAGCCATGGAGCGAGATCTCAAGATGAAACCAGCCCTGCCAAGGTGCCGCCATCTTGATCTTGGACTCGGCAAACTGTAAGAAAATAAACCGCTGTTGTTTAAGCCACCTGGTGTGTGGCACTCTGTTAAGGCAGCCTGAGTAGACTAAGACAAGAAGTGAGGAAAAGAGAAGAATGGTCAGGGGTGAGGCAATTACCAGCACCTGGCACATTTGGGAAATCCGTGTCTTTATTACCTGAGCTTTTTAAGTTCTTTTTTTTTTTTTTTTTTTTTTTTTTTTTTTGCGGTACGCGGGCCTCTCACTGCTGTGGCCTCTCCCGTTGCGGAGCACAGGCTCCGGACGCGCAGGCTCAGCGGCCATGACTCACGGGCCCAGCTGCTCTGCGGCATGTGGGATCTTCCCGGACCGGGGCACGAACCCGCGTCCCCTGCATCAGCAGCTGGACTCTCAACCACTGCGCCACCAGGGAAGCCCTTAAGATCCTTTTTTAAGGTGGTTTTCATCAGGTGGCATCCAGAAGACCTGCACCGTCCCCACCCTTCCCTAACCAGCTCTCCACCAACCTCCATTTCTCTCTTGTCTTTGCATGACTCTCCTCCCTGGAAATGCTTATATAAAACCGTGGCCTCTCTGGAACAATTTGCAAAGTCCCGAAATAGCCCTCCCTCCCTTCCACTGGCCATAAATAGCCTGAAAGTCTAAAGTCGGTGCTTCATGCCTTTGGTTAATCTATTATTTCCTATGAAAGTGCAAATTAAATGGCAATGATGTAGCTCTGGTCAGCCCAGAGCAGGTTGTGTTGGGGAGAGCACAGGGCAGGGCCAGAGAGGCTGGCTGGGCAGCGGGCACCAAAGAACCAGAGGCCAGAACGAGAGCACAGGAGGCCCAGGTGGGGATGCTACCAGCAGAGGGGTCCCTGAACACTGCTGGGCTCATCCTTCTTTGCTAAAAGGGGAAAGGCGATGGGATCAGGATCAAGTATTTTCCCAGGGAAGACCCGATACCTCCACCGCATCTCAACCTCTGATGAAACAACATTCAGAGGCCACCTTCCCGCACATTCACTCACCCGCTCTCCCTCCCTCGCCCGTCAAGCTTCTCCACAGAAAGTGAACAGGCAGCTGAATTGGGATGTTCTGCACCACACTGGTTCCCTCACAGGGGACGCCACAGACACAGGACATTTGTCTTGGTCTTTGCTGTGTCCGACAGTTCTGTCTTCTTTCTTCCATTGGTTCACTGGATTGGTCTGATGGAGAACACCTCGAATAATTCATTCAGAAAGTGTTAAACTTCCCAAGTCCTTCTGTATCCGAAAACATCCTTCATACGATCCCACACTTGAATACACTTACTTGTCTCAGCACTATACCCGCCCTTTTAAACTCAGCTGTGTACCGCTGGGGCTGGGAGATAGCAAACGACATTTCCCAGGTGCCTTTCTCGTAGGTTCTGCCGATAGGAGGCATTGGCGGGAGGTGAGAACGCAGGAGAAAGGGAGAAACTTGACGTTCCCGCCTCCAAAGAGACTCAGTCCCCGGTCCCTCTTTCCCTGGTTATACCCTGGCTGATGTAAGTATGGGATTCAAATCTCAAAATAATCTTCCCTCAGAACTTTGAAGAAAATGCAACATTGTCTTCTAGCTTTCCGGCTGAGGTGTTTCACGCTAGATTACTATTTTTTATCTTTCTGGAAAATGTGGATTTCTTTTGTAATTACCCTCGGAGTTCAAAATCGCCATGCCTTTAGGCACAGGTCTTTTATAAATCTTCCTGTCGGGCACTTGGTCTGCTCTCTAAATTTAAAGATTGAAGTTTTTCTCCAGCTCAGGGAAGCTGTTTATTCTAGTATTACTTTGATAATTTCCTCTCCCACAAGCTCTCTGTTCTTTGCTTCTGAAAATTCCTATTAGATCGATATGTGAATTTCAGGTCCTGATCCATGTCTCTTAATTTTTCTCTGACACTTTTTTTTTTAAATCTCCCTGTCTTTTTGTACCTGTTGAGAGAATCTTTCAGCCTAGGCATCGGTTCAGTCTCTGCCCATGGCCGATCAGCTACCGCATCCAATGAGCTTCTGATGTTAGCAGTTTTTTTTCATTCCCAGAACTCTGATATATTCTTTTGACAGCAATCAGCTCTTTATTTATGGATAGCACTTTTACTTAATTGAAATCTCTCTCCATATCCTGGGAGAATTCTGTGGGGATTAGTTCTCTTGTTTGTTTAGTTTGGTGCCTCTCTTTCACAATGTTGGTTTTCCTCGAATACGTTTGATAATTCTGTACTGTCTGTTCCTATTATAGACGAAGCTCTAGGCTTATCTACAGTGGAGGCTGGTGGGCATTTTCTAAGCTCCAGTGAAAAATGCCGGCTCTCAAGACAGGGAAAGCCAGTTCTGGTTATGGAAGCCTGGACTCTCAGGACTGTTTCAGTGACGAAGGACTTGGATCAAGCCAACTTTCCTTGCTGACATTTGCTAGCATGTTCTCCGAGCGTAGGGACTGCCTTGCCTACTGTCCACCAACTTGGGCCACGCGTGCCCTTTTCTCCAGCCACTGGGGGAGGGGCCGGTTTCCTGGGTGAAAACCCCCATATTGGAGAATTGTTCTCACGGCTTTAGCCTGGAGGCAAACGTCAAGAGCCTTTAACTCACAGCCTCACCAATAGTCCCACAGTTCATCCTCCCTCCTCCAGCCCTTGCTGCCTCTGGTCTTGGGATTCTTCCAGAGTTTTCCAGAAAACTCACCTTTGAGAGGGAGAGCTCTCTTTCTCCTGTGTAGAATTCTGGGATCTTCAGCACCGCTGTGAGGATCCTACCTCCTTTACATCTTCCCCAAATTTCTGAGCAACTGATAACACCTTTCCCAGCTTCCCAGCTAAGCTCCGGGTTTCATGTAACATTTCAGTACAAAAAACTTCATGTATGTACAAAAGTAGATAAAATGTATAGGGAACATTACGCTAAGTGAAATAAGCCAAACAGACAAATACTGTAAGATTCCACTTACGTGTGGTACCTAGTAATCAAAATCGTAGAGTCAGAAAGTGGAAAGAAGGTGTTTGCCAGGGGCTGGGCGGCCGGGAGAATGGGCCGGGAGGTAGGGGACGCAAGGGTTGGTGTTCAATGGGAATAGAGTTGCAAGATGAAAAGTTTTCAAGTTTGGCAAG
>NW_020174707.1:863401-863545 GCF_003031525.2 Neophocaena asiaeorientalis asiaeorientalis
AAGAATTCTGGAGATGGATGGTGATGATGGTTGCACAACAATGTGACTGTACTTACCGCTGCTGAACCGGACACTTAAAAATAATTAAGACGGGGCTTCCCTGGTGGCGCAGCCGTTGAGAGTCCGCCTGCCGATGCAGGGGAC
>NW_020174707.1:863562-873277 GCF_003031525.2 Neophocaena asiaeorientalis asiaeorientalis
AACATATTTATTTTTTTTATTTTTACTTTTTGACCATTTTGATGGAGTTTGAAGAGGGAAGACAAACGATAAATCGGCAATCTTGAAACGCAAGCTTGTTTCTTCATAAATGCCGGAGGAGGGAATTCCCTGGTGGTCCAGTGGTTAGGGCTCCGTGCTTTCACTGCAGAGGCCAAGGGTTCAATCCTTGTTCGGGGAGCTAGGATCCCACCTGCCGCGTGAGGCGGCCAGAAAAAAAAATTTTTTTGGAGGAGTTATTGAAGCTGGGTCATGGATTCATGATGGAGGTTCGTTACACTCTTCTCTCTACTCTTGACTATGTTTGAAAATTTCCATAATTAAAAATCAGAATCACACAGGAGAAGCACATGAATAAGGCAAGACTGGCCATGGATTGATGGTTATTGAGGCCAGGTGAGCGGTACATGGGGGCTCACTATTCTGTTTAATCTACTTCCAGGTATATTTGAAATTCTCCATGATAAAATACCTTTTTAAAAATCACCTTATTTTTAAAATACGTATCTTCTGGCATGGGGTGGGGGAGGGTTGTGATTATTGTTTTTAATGGAAGATAGGGGGAAAAAGTCCAAATTCAATGACCTGCACTTCTTTCTAGTCCAGTAAGGGTAGATTTCCTAGCCATGTGCACTTCTCTGCTTAAAGACTCCTCAAGGCTCTCCTCATTTCTTCTCTCACCTCCCTCCTCAACTGCCCTCCACATCCCCGTGAAACAGACCTCTATATTCAGGGACAATTGTTTTCACAAAGAGAAAGCTGTCCAGAGCTTCCATTAGCCACTCTGCATTTTTATTGATTTATATCTGCCTTGTTCCAAAGATGTATTTAAGGTTTGCAAAGATGCATACACTAGAACAGCATAAAATAAATTACAAGTAAATAAGAGACAAACAAGAACAAAGGAGATAAAGGGAAAACAAGGAAAGGAAAGTAAGATGGAGCTAAGAGTGAGGAGACTATACAAGAATACTGGGGGCTTCCCTGGTGGCACAGTGGTTGAGAGTCTGCCTGCCGATGCAGGGGACGTGGGTTCGTGCCCCGGTCCGGGAAGATCCCACATGGCGTGGAGCGGCTGGGCCCGTGAGCCATGGCCGCTGGGCCTGCGCGTCCGGAACCTGTACTCCGCAACGGGAGAGGCCACAACAGTGAGAGGCCCGCGTACCGCAAAAAAAAAAAAAAAAAAAAAAAAAAAAAAAAAAAAAACGAGAAGATGGAGAAGATGAAGGAAAATAAAAGGTCATGGAGAAAAACTTAAGTAGCTATGGAGACAGACTTTAGGACACACTGTGCTTTGCAGAGCTGGTGATGTAAAAGCAAAGCCGACAATCAGGAGAAGCACAAGTATTCTTAACGTGCAGATCAAGGAGGCAAGTTTCCACCGTGGATTAGCATAAATATAATATCATGAAAAATATTCTCACGTTACACACAGCCAACAGAACACAAGGCTTTCTACCCACACGCGCACTGCTATACGGCCATGAGGGCGAGCAAGGTGCACCTCTGCACAACCATAGAGACTTTGTCAACTTCTTTTGAAAGAGGCTGATGGAGAACCCCTAGATGCCGTTCAAGGAAAATCACTCTGTGGGGACAAAAAGCGGTCTCCGCGCTGGGGTGGCTTCCCATGGGACAGACTTCAGAATACCCAAAGCAAAGATTTGTAGCCTAGAAGCCATGCACCAGAATTCAAGGGGTTCAGGATTCCCTGGCATTATCAGCAAAAGTGCATGCATGTGTGCATTGTTTCCAGGGAATGGGTCCATAGCTTTCATTAGATTCGCAAAGGTGTCAGTGAATCCAAAGAAAGCGAAGAACGCCCCCAAAAAGACGCAGCACAGGTTTCAAAACTTCTGTCAAGGGTGTGGAGAAAAGGTTACCTCCTACACTGTTGGAGGGAATGTAAATTGGTGCAGCCACTATGGAGAACAGCATGGAGGTTCTTTAAAAACATAAAGTTACCATATGATCCAGCTGTCGAATGAAAAAAATGCACAACATGAGAATTGTGAGTTAAGTCTTATTGGGGGCAAAATGAGGACAATAGCCCAGGAGACGGCATTTCAGAGAGCTCCGAGGAAGTGCTCCAGAGAGGCAGGCGGAAGGTCAGTGTTCTATGTGACTTTAGTGAAGGGGGACGTGCAGCGAAGCACACATGTTGGCAGAGGCTGGCTGCTGGTCACGAGGAGCAGATGTCACCATTAATGATTTTAATGCTTTTCTAGATACAAAGAGATGCAAGAATTCGGCTCATAAAATCTTCTCCTGAAAATATCTAACTATCTAAAGACCTGTTCTGCCAGTTTTTCCCAGAGCACAGAGGGCCTCATTCCTGATCTCCACCCTGAAATCCTTTCGGGGGGGTGTTGAAGGTCAGCAGCTGCAGCGGCTCATGATTTAATCCTTGTGGGGGTAGACGGCACGTGCCAATCTGTAGTTGGCACAGCAATCCCACTCCTGAGCATATATCCGGACAAAACTATAATTCGAAAAGGTACATGCACCCCAGTGTTCACTGCAGCACTATTTACAACAGCTGAGACATAGAAGCAACCTAAGTGTCCATCGACACGTAAATGATAAAGAAGATGTGGTGCACATATACAATGGAATATTACTCGGCTGTGAAAAAGAACGAAATAATGCCATTTGCAGCAACACGGATGGACCTAGTGATTATCTTACTAAGTGAAGTAAGTCAGGCAGAGAAAGACAAATATGTGATATCCCTCATATGTGGAATCTAAAATATGATACAAATGAACTTACAAAACAAAAACAGACCCACAGACATAGAAAACAAACTTATAGTTATCAAAGGGGAAAGGGGGGGATAAATTAGGAGTCTGGGATTAGCAGATACAAACTAGTATATATAAAATAAACAACAAGGTCCTATTGTGTAGCACAGGGAACTATATTCAATATCTTGTAATAACCTATATGGGAAAAGAATATATATACATATGTATATACGTATAACGGAATCACTTTGCTGTACACCAGAAACATCATTATAAAACAACTATACTTCAATCTAAGAAAACCTCCTCCATCGACGCTACTTCTCCCGGACTCCTGGCGTGTAACTTCTCTGGCTGCTGGTGAGGGGTGGAAGTGTAGCTTTAACATTGAATGGAACTGGAGATAGAAGGGATCCTCCCAAGAAACAGACAATTTCTAACTAGAAGACCCCCACTCCCACCCCTGCTCAGAGACTTGCTCAGGGATCCCTCAGGGACAGGGTAACTTTGAGATAACAGAGTGACCAAGGTGCCACCATGGTTCCAGGCCATCAAGCAGGGCTACGGTAATCTCTACCGGGAGAATTTTTTTTTTCTAATTTAAGACAATTATAACTAAACACCCACCTAAATCATTATAAAAAGAAAGTCATTCATCTTTGATAGTGTGACTGCCTAATGAATCCTCCAAGCTCAACTAGTGCCAAATGTGCTCCAAGGTGACCCAGGTGATGAGTGTCGGGGGTTACAAACCAAGCACCAGGTACAAGCTGGGAGATCGCTGCCGCCAGCAACGGCTTTGGATACATGACGATTAAACTAGGGTTCTTCCTGCCGATAATTAGATAGAAGTTTTCATGAAAATCATTGCTGCAGGTCAGTCATAATAACAATAGCTAACGTTTATTAATCATTTATTATATGCCAGGCACTCTATGTTCTCATGGGAGCCTCACAACCGTGCTGTAATTCGGGGGAGCAGCCCATCATTCCCATTTTACAGATGGGTGATCCAAGGCTGAAAGAGGTGAAGTAATTTGCGGAAAGTCAAATAGAAGCCAAGATTTGTCTGACTGACCTGCCTTCGCCCTCAGCGGCTATGCCGCCACATTTGTGAATGTGAAAAGTTCAGCTCACCAGCAGTGGTATGGAATGGTTAAGGAATGAGTTTCAAGGCGGGGAGGGAGCGGTGGTAAGGGGAAGAAAGTCCTGCTTATCCCCCTGAAAATAATTGTCATATCCATGAAGAGAACATTCTCCCTTCAATGATCTATTATTGTATAACAAACCACCCCACAGTGTGGTGACATAAACCAACCATTTGTGATTGCAATCAGGTGCTCCCTGGAGGTGGAGTCCTCCGGAGGGTCAACTGGGCTGCACATCCAAGATGGCACACGCACAGGCCTGGCGGTGGATGCTGGCTGTCATCTAGGAGGTCAGCTGTCGACCAGAGTGCCTATATGTGGACTTGGGCTGTGAAATTTGAATCTCAATTGTTTTTTTTCAATTAATTGTTTAATTTTTCAATTGTTTAATGAGTCAGTTTTTAGTATAAGTATATCCCAAATAGTGCACAGGATGTACTTACACTAAAACAAAAATCATTGTTTATCTGAAATTCAAAATGGAGACATACTTATACTTAAAAATATATTAGTAATCTCGTAATAACCTATAGTGGAAAAGAATTTTTAAAAGAATGTATATATTATATATGTGTATATATTCAGTATATATATATATATATACATATATATTCAGCATAACTGAATCACTTTGCTGCATACCTGAAACTAACGCAACATTGTAAATTTATCTGATGTTCAAATTTAACTGAGAGTCTTGTATTTTTATTTATCTGGCAACCCTACCCAGGAGACCACTCTGCCTCCATTCTCAACTACGTGTCTGGCATGGAGTTGGCTTTAACCCCGTATTAGTTTTCTTTTGCTGCATCACAAGTTATTGTAAACTTAGCAGCTTAAAACACCATCCATTTATTAGCTCACGGTTTCCACGGGTCAGAAACCCCAGCATAGAGTCATTCAGCCCAATTCTCCAAGGCTAAAATCAAGGTGTCGGCGGGACCGCGTTCCTTTCTGGAAACCCTGGGAAAGGATCCGCTCCAAGCTCTTTCAGGTTGTTGGCCGAACCTAGTTCCTCCTCACGTTTTCCACCCGGCCCCCTCCATCTTCAAGCCAGCCAGGGTACGTCAAGTTGTTCTCCTGTTTTGAATCTCTAGGATTTTTCCTTCTTCTTCGGCTTCTGCCACCAGCCGGAGAAAGTTCTCTGCTTTTAAAGGATCGTGTGATTCTATTAAGGCCCATCATCTCCCTTTTTAAAGGTCAGCTGGGCCACATAACATAACGCAATCATAGGAGTGAAATCTCATTAAATTTACAGCTTGTGAGGGGGCATGGGATCTTAAAGGGCCATTCCTAGAAATTCAATTCACAACATCCCCAGCCCTGAGGGTCTTAGGCCAATGAATGTTTCTGATGTCCAGCTGCAGCCCAGAGCCAGTGAAATGGAAGGAAATGTTTGTCCAGGATTTGGGGAAAGAATTTTTTCTCTTCTACAGGATTGGGTGCTACCTGGGGAGAGGTCTGGAGGTACCACCATCAGAAAACCACCAGGGGTGGGCTGGAAGCCAGCAAGGGCAGCCACAGAGATCTAGAGATGGAGCCTGCCCAAGGGAGCAAAGCCAAGAACTGGGGTGGTGGTAGCATCACAGCCCTGAATCTGCCTGCTCTGGAACCCCACTCTCCTTGTTGACTTTTTCCTCATGGGAGCCCAAGAAGTCTGGGTAGCTTTTTCTCATCAATTTCTATTGAAACCTTCTTCGTTGATGCAGGAGGTGATGTCACTCACCCAGCTGGAGTGTTTCTAGCTGCTGGTAAACTGTGTCAAACAAGCTCCAGATAAGTCCCTCATTTATAAAAACAGGGCCCTGAACCCGTGCTTGGCTACCAGCAATCCAACGGAGGAAAAATTCTCTCTCTCAAAGTAGGGAGAGAATGAAACAACTCTCAGAGAGAAGCGGGTCTCCTGTAGATGCCAGAAGCCTGCTCCCCTAACTTCTCCGATTCCTTCAGGGGTCAGTCAGGCTGACCCAAGGGTTATCATGCAGAAGAAAAGCAGTGTGCTTGGCCTGGCTCACTGTCGCTTGTCCTTTCTAGAGCTTCCTCTGGTGTGTTACGCTGTGAGAAAGGCTCATATCACTGGTCTTTGCCCTCAAGAAATTTACAATCTATTAAGGAAGATGATTTGTTTCTGTGCCGAAAAAGAGTTGGAAAGGGTTGGAAAGGATAGGATTTCTACAAGCGAGAAAGGAGTCTGTGGGTATGTGAGAAACTGAGGGCAGAACGTTCTAACAGGGCAGGAGGGAGGGGAGGGATGGCAGGGGCAGAATCCAGAGGCAGGGAGATGACGGAGTTCGCAGCAGGGAATAGAAGATACAGAGAATGGAGTGCTAACCACATCACTGGAAGGCTCCTACAAGGCTGATCTGTGTGGCTTGTAGTCCTGCATGAGGGAAGGAACCCAGCCTGTGAAATTAGAGCTTCCCCACAGATGGCAGACCGTCTCCATGGCCCAAGCAGATGAAGTTTCCTCATTCTCCATTTTGTTCTCGAATGTTCACAAGGAAGTGGAGGATTCCAAGCAACAGAGCTAATGAGGAAGCTGTTTGCTGCTGGCCAGCTTGAAGAATCTTAACCAGAAGGGTCAATCATCGGGGATCTTTTTTTTTTTGAGGGGCGTGGCTTTTGTTATATTGCTCTGGTGAAAAATCTTCCAGTTCGACCGCTGTGAAGTATTGACCCAAAGAAGATAAATTTCGAGAGGAACCTTCCAAAAGGAGCATGAAAGGCACTGGGAAAGAGAAAAAAAGATAATAAAAAAATTAGGTCTTAATTTAAGTTGGAACTGTGACTAGAGGGAAAGGAGGAGGTGGTGTATTTTGTAATTGAAGACACAGACCCTTTGTGGCTGGAAACAAGAGTTAACACAAGACAAGAAGGGACCTGGCTGAGGCCTCCTGGACTGGCTGGGGCCTGCTCACTGAGTCCTAATTGGCTTAGGCCAACAGTAGTGTGGGAACACAAATGGGGGGAGTGCCATATATAAAAAGTTACGGGACAGTTCATCTACCTCAAGTGTCTTACAGCGCACACCTCTTGAATTTTAACGACCAGAGTTACGACCGGGCAATTAACCCCATGTGCAGTAGCCCTCCACCCAAGACAGCTAGAGACAAAAGGCAGAGATGGGGGCCATTCAGTCAACAAGCAGGGCTCCACCCTCCTCCACCTGGGCAGAAGTGAATGGCTTTTCTTTTCACACCAGGAGCTCCAAAAAAGTAAGCACACAAGCAAAGGAATTACCCTATAACCTACTGTCTAAAAATTAAGAAATTGTTTCCTTCAAATGTACTGTAATTCGAAATGTTTAGAGGCCAAATGGTAAAAATCCCTTTAAAAATCCGAAAGGCCCAAAGCAGGTTTGAAGCTGTTGGGTACTTAACGATCATAATTAGCTATTCAATGCAAAAATCACTTTTCTATCCAGGCTGGCACAACAGTGGGGAATGAGTTACTGAAAGAAGTTAAGAACAGAGTTTCCAAGGCAATCCTTCTGCTCCCTGGAAGGTCGCTTTCTGGAGGGCTTATGCAACATTTTGGAAAAGCGTGGCATTTTACCTACTGTGCTTCACTGGTCCCGGCCTCCCTGCTCTTCTGACCAAGGCAGAAAAAAGAGACTGGGGAATGGCCCACAACTGACAAAGCGCCTAGGAGCACTTTGCTCTTTTAAAACAGGGGTAATAAGGGTAAGATGGAGTTGAAGCTGGCCTCATTTCAAGAAGAGTGGCTCCTGATACCCGAGTTACCATGAAAGCAGTTCCAGAGATGGAAGGGATAGGACCATGTGTGATCCCAATGCTCTAGAGAGAAAAAAACAAAAAACAGTTTTATTAAGTCATGACCCCAACCCCCTCAAGTCACGGACCCCATGCTCTGGAGTCTTTATTCAAGGCCCTGCCTGATCTCGTCCCTCTTGGCTATATACACTACCGGAGACTGCTATGCGGGGGTGCATTAAATCATTTATGTGATTGTTTTAATGAAAAGTTCACTCTCTACAGGAAAATCAATAATGGGTACATCATGTCCTACTTTGGTCCAGGCGTGCGCTGAATCTACTCTCTTGGACTCCCGCCGCCCAGGGTGGGTGTCCAGCTGGCCGGGTTGTACTCTGACTTAGAGGTCAAATACCGAGGACATACAGGCAACCCCTCTAGCGGCAAGTCTTGTCAAACTAAGCCTTTTGAGCATTACTCATATCATCAGGCTGGGCCGGCTCCATGGCTGATCACACAGGGCACTGGGCTCAGAAGGGTCCCGTGCAGGGGCTTTAATGCTCTGCGGTGGCCATCTTGAAATGCTGAACAATTTTATCTCTGGACTGTTGTTTGGTAAGTGAAGTCTAATAGGATAATAAATGGGACTTGGAGGCTCAGCTCACGACAGTCTCCCCCATTCCTTGCCCATCCACCCAGCAACCACCCAGGTTCTCCATCCCTGGTAGGAGGGCTGAGGTGGGATAGGCTCTCCCAGGACAGTAGGGAGGGGCACGGTGGAGGCCACGCCTACCCCAGGCTGGTAGCACCACCCACATCTGGTACGAAGCACATCTCAGCAGGGAGGCAGCTTAGGGTATTCCTGTGTAAAGACAACAATGAATTCCCCTGCCGGAAGACCACATAGGTCTGGCTGAAGAAAGGGGGAACCTGGCAGCTGGTGGGCCAAGGGTTCAGAACGGTAAGGCGGGACCCCCAAGCCCCTGTGACGGTGTACACTTGCCCCAGAAGTATCCCTGTACCCAAGGGGACACGACATGAAGTAGCAAATTAAAAACATGATTGGTTGAAAGAGAGACTGCAGAAGAAAGGGAAAAGTTTCTTATGTTAGTACCTTTCATGGCAACTTTTTTCCTCCTTTTTGA
Organism: Neophocaena asiaeorientalis asiaeorientalis; assembly: GCF_003031525.2. Taxonomy (NCBI): domain Eukaryota; kingdom Metazoa; phylum Chordata; class Mammalia; order Artiodactyla; family Phocoenidae; genus Neophocaena; species Neophocaena asiaeorientalis. The sequence goes on from NW_020174707.1 coordinate 872,334, forward strand.
ATAAGGAACCTTGAATTTTCATTTTGTTCCAGGTCCCCAAATTATGTAGCTCGTCCTGTCCCCATGTTTTACCCATATTTTGATCCTGAGTGCTGACACACATTCTAGATTGCCCCTCACTGATTTCAATCCGTAATGGACCCTCTGGCCTGGGTCCTGACCCTCCCCGTCTGCAGCCATGCCTGGGTTCTCCAATCAGGGTACCGGCCCAGTGGCGACCCGCTGATGATTAACAAAAGTTCTCCAGGGATGACAGCCCTGATTTGTAGCATGTGCCCATTTCGGTGATGTAAACACTCCCACCACAGGCAACTTCAAGAAGAGATGCCCACTATCTGCTGTGCGTGCAGGTGAGCGCTGCCTGTGCAATGCCACTTGGCCTCTGAATCCTCGAGGCGTTAAGCCAGGTCCCCAGGAAGCCCAGGGAGATAATAGAACAAAAGAGCTTTCTCCTAGATGCAAGGTTTTCCATTTGGCCGCACATTGGAATCACCCAGGGAGCTTTAAAAATGCGTAGACCCAGACTACGCATCCCAGACCAATTACATCAGCATCCCTGGGGGTGGACCAGGCTGCAGTATTTTTAAATCCCCGAGTGATTCCAATGTGAGGCCAAGGTTGTAAACCTCAATGGATCAGTGGTTCTCAAACCTTAGTGCACATCAGAATCCCCTGGAGTGATTGTCAAAACACCCATTCCTGGGCCCTGTGCCTCGACCTTCTGATCCTGAGGCCTGGGGTAGGGCCCAGGAATTGGCATTTCTAACCAGTTCCCAGTCGATGCTGAGGCTGTTAGTCCAGCGACCACACTTTGAGATCCAGCGTTTTCGAGAAACCTGCCTGGCGTCAACCACCTGGGGTTCACCCTGATTAAGAAGGTGCAAGGTGGGCTTCCCTGGTGGCGCAGTGGTTGAGAGTCCGCCTGCCGATGCAGGGGACGCGGG
>NW_020174707.1:873399-884527 GCF_003031525.2 Neophocaena asiaeorientalis asiaeorientalis
ATAAAGCTGTTACTTAAATGGAAGCCCTGGAGTTGGGGTTTACAGAAAGCCTCCCTCCCGTGAAGAAGCTATTCGTTGAGAGGAAGAGGCAGGAGACTGCTAGTGAAAGGTGACTGAGCTGTGACATGCCACCTGCTTAATTAAAAATGCATACCCGGAGACAGAGGTCAGGTTGGTCAGCCCTAGTTGGTCACCTTGAGGGATTTGCTGCCGGGTGGGCAGGGAAGCAGAGGAAGAAGAAGAGAGAGGGGAAGCTGGGCTGTCTCCCTCTGGAGAGTCCTAACCACTGGACTGCCAGGGAACTCCCCCTACCCCACTTTTTAAACCACCATCCCGAGTTCTACCACCATTGATTAATTTTGCCTGGTCTGGAACTTCACGTAAATTGAAGTGGAATGTAGGTACTCTTTCATGCCTGGCTCTGTTCAGTCCGAACGTCTGTGAGGGTCATCTCTGTTGTTACATGTGTCGCTCGCTCTTTCTCCTGCATTGCTAGGTGCTATTCCATTGTATGAATACACAAGCTGGCTGGTCCGGCTTGCTCTAATCCCCTCCAAGGTATGTCAGGCCCCTGGACCTGGCTTCTCAACTCCCTTTGGAAGTTCTTTCCCGCGTGTCTATCTCGAATTCACCCTCACCCATTTCTGCACTGCAGCCCCTTTCTTGGACTAAAATAGGGAGCCATGCTTGGCAAACAAAGGCTGGTTATTAATGACAATAATATCAACTTTTAAAAACACTTCAGGACTGGAATTCCTGTTGCCTTGTGTCTGGAAAAATCACCAGGTGAGACTGGGGAGGCAGGTATAGGGAAACCCCTGGTTCATGAGCCGCTGTCCCACCTAACGCACTATCTAAGCCTCGTTCTTGATAGAATCCATCTTTTTAAAGGTAACTGGAACTAAACAGAAACACACGAAAATATTCTGACCCAGGAATTCCACTCCTAGGAACACCCAAGAGAAAGGAGTACACACACCCTCACAAAGTCACGGATACGAACATTTGTGGCAACTTTCTTCATAAGAGCCAAAAAAATGGAAACAACCCAAATTGCCCTCAACAGGAGAATGGATAAATAAATTGTAGTGCATTCATACAATGGAATAGCAACTAGCAATGCAGGAGAAAGAGCGAGCGACACATGTAACAACAGAGATGACCCTCACAGACGTTCGGACTGAACAGAGCCAGGCATGAAAGAGTACCTACATTCCACTTCAATTTACGTGAAGTTCCAGACCAGGCAAAATTAATCAATGGTGGTAGAACTCGGGATGGTGGTTTAAAAAGTGGGGTAGGGGGAGTTCCCCGGCGGTCCAGTGGTTAGGACTCGACACTTTCCCTGCCGTGGCCCAGGTTCAGTCCCTGGTCAGGGAGCTAAGATCCTGTAAGCCACATGGTGCAGCCAAAAGTAAGTAAATAAATATAAAATAGTAAGTTTGTGTTGGGACTTCCCTGGTGGTCCACTTGTTAAGAATCTGCTTTCCGATGCAGGGGACATGGGTTCAACCCCTGATCGGGGAACTAAGATCCCACATGCCGCAGGGCAACTAAGCCCGAGCGCCACAACTACTGAGCCCAAGCTCTCTGGAGCTCATGCACCACAACTAGAGAGCCTGCACGCCACAACGAAGAGTCCACGTGTCACAACGAAAGATCCCGCATGCCCGCAACAAACACCCGACACAGCCAAGTAAATAAATAAATAAATAATTTAAAAAAGAGGTTTGTGTTAAAATAAATAAAAAGTAAAAGGTGGGGTAGCATTGACTGAGAAGGGGCAAGAGGGAACCTTCTGGAATGCTGGAAATATTCTGTATCTTGAACTGGGTAGCGAGGACACGAATCTAGACATATGTAAAAATGTATTGAGTTGTACACTTAAGACAAGTGCACTTTCTGATACATAAGTTACAGTTTCAGTCAAAAAAAAGTATTTTAGTCCATGTGACCTCCGACGATAGTTTTTGATACCTGGGAACTGAGGTTTGAAAAAGTTGGACAAATTAGCAAAGATTTTCTTCTTCTCCTTCTCCTTCTTCTTCTTCTTGAATCAGCCAGGATAAGAAATGATTCTCGCCAACCCAAGACCCCACGGGCCAGCACACTGGGGTTTGGCAACTACCACTAGTATGTATTGAACGCTTACGCTGGACCAAGCCTCTACCAACACTGCATGTGTGCCCTCACCTCGTAACAGCCTGGAAATGTGGGGACAATTATTATCCTATTTCATGGGCAAGGAAGCTGAGGTTCAGAGAGCTTGAGTAGCAGCTAACAATGGGACCCAGCCCTCTTGTCACCAAGGCTGAGTGCTAACCCTCCCATCAAACTGAGTCTACCACAGAAGGTGTCCTGTGTGTGTTATGGACGGCGGTCCTTAAGAAGGGGTGGGACTCGCTTACGCCATGGATCCCTGTGGCATCCACAGACTGGCAAAGGCTATGCGTCCCTTCTCAGGATGATGCTTTAAACGCATACAATAAAACACCATGGATTGCAAAGCAAGCCAATTATACTGAAAGAGGCATCCAAATATCTTGTGATATAGCCATATAGGTGCTTATTTAATGCGTTAAATAGAGAGGCAAAATAACTGCTAGAATTTCAAAATAATGATGAGTGTAAATGATATTTGCAAGTATCTGCGATACGGTAATGTGATACGAAAATATCTGTGATTTCTGTTGGTGACGAAGTTACAGCGAATGCCAATCTTACTGTGGTTTCTTTCCTACGTCCATTAAAGGCAACGCTAGATTTCGCTTAGCGGTTAGTGAAAAGAAAGATGTAAATTTTCTTCTCATCCAAGTTCACGGACCTTCTGGCGTCTATCAGTTTAATAATCCTGCCTTCCAGGAAGCAGCCGGAGGCCCTAGAAGGAGAAGGGGCAGCTGGGCTGGATTTGGGGCCTGGCTGTATCAGGAGCTCACTGGGTGGCCTTCCAGAGCTTACTTCCTCCCTCTGGCTCTGGTCCACTCTGAGGAAGAAAGAAGGTCGCACTTAGGGGCTCTCTGCAGCCTCTGGCTGTGTGCTTGTCCCCGGAAGCTCCACGGCTGCCTCTGGAGCTGTCTTCAGCCCATCGATACATGTTTAATGTGGGCTCACCCTGTGCTGAGAGGCTGGAAACCCCTGAGGGGCGCCCCTCTGCTTCCCAAATGTAATCGGGCCTCCCCTCCCGAACCTGAAAGCTAGCATAAAGCCCCAAATGTAGACTTTCTTCCCGGTCAGCTCCCATCCAGGAGTTTGGTGCGACTCCAAAAACCCTTATTGCCGCCTGCCTTGCAATCGAATGATCTATGGGCGGCTCTCACCCTCCCCAGCCGACCTGAGAGGACCAGTACTGTCCTTCTCATCTCTCAACGCCCTTCATTCCCAAGCGGGAGCATTTGCGGCTCCAAATTCTTTGTCGCATTGATTCTGCACCCAGCGGAAGTGGGGTTAAGTGAGAGGAGAGAGTACATAACCCGGCTTCGAGTCAAAGTAGTAAACACTGGGGAAGATAAATAATAACACAAGGGTCAGATCAGGCCCAGGAAGGAGTGATTAATTACCCAGCACCCACATCCAAAAGCAAGCACGTGGGCTTCCCTGATGGTGCAGTGGTTGAGAGTCCACCTGCCGATGCAGGGGACGCGGGTTCGTGCCCCGGTCCGGGAAGATCCCACATGCAGCAGAGCGGCTGGGCCCGTGAGCCATGGCCACTGGGCCTGTGCGTCCAGAGCCTGTGCTCCGCAACGGGAGAGGCCACAACAGTGAGAGGCCCGCGTACCGCAAAACGAAACAAAAACAAAAACAAACAAAAGAAAAGCAAGCACGTGGCGAGAGGGAGCCCTCGGTGGGATCAGACCCTGTGTCCAGAAGCCTTTTGCAAACGCGAGGGCCAGAGATGGGCCTTGAGAGCCGGCAAGATGTAAACTGGCCAAGGCGAGGGGGCCCAATGGCAAAGATCAGTAGGCCCGGATCCAGGGCACAAGGGTACATCTCTCCACCAGTTACACTGGTTCCCCCCGGGGGCCTCAGACCTGGCAGCACCGCAGGATCACCTGGGGTGATTTTTTTGTTTTGTTTTGATTTTATTAAGTCAGTGCTGCCTGGGTCCCTTCCTCAGAGATTAGGATTTAATTTGAGTGAGGTCAGGTCCAGGCATAGGGATTTTTTTTGTTTGTTTTCTCCCCCCATGATTGGAAAATAGGACCAGGACTGAGGACCCTAGCTGGCAGTGATACCCCACAGCAGCAGACTGGGAAAACAATTTTCCTCTTCCAGCTGCAGGCATGGGCGGGGCACTGCCAGGGCAAGAAGGCTCTCCAAAAGAAGAAACCTGCAGGCGGGCCAGCGGCGGGCTAGAGAGATGAGACGCGAATTCTAGGAACTCTCTGAAGTAAGACTGCCCGTCCTGCTTTCACGGGATCGGCCAGTGTAGACACCTGCTGTTCTGTCTTTTTCCCTTTCACTCAACAAAAACAGAGCTAAAACATCTGCAAGAGCCCAAGCAGCTGGTGTAGGGGTTGCGGTAGATAGAAAAGGGTCTGCCTATGTCTAGCCTTACCTACCAGGGTGCATGAAGAAAACAGCCTTAGCAGCAACAGCGAGATGCCCCCGAGTCATCCCTCCACCCCACCCCTCGGCTGAGCGCTAGCCAAAGTTCCCCTGGGTATTTCCTGAAACCCCCAGAGGGCCTCCCAGGTGCCCAACATTGAGCTGTCTGCTCTGCTCAGGGGCCCTCCAGCCATGGTGGGAAGCGGGGAGGCCTTCCTGACAGCACTGCATACAGGACTCCCGGGGCCATCAGGGTGGCCAGGCAAGGCCTCGGTCAAAGACATGGGAGTTGGGGGTGAGGGAGTTGAGGGGCTGGGTGTGGGGAGAGAGTAGTTCTTTCTCACACTCCAGCCCCACTTTATTACCAACGCACGAGTCCAGTATCTGCCCCCAGCCCCACTCGTTCACATATTCAACAAATATTGAGAAGCTACTCTGTGGGGCACTGAACTAGATGTTGAAAATACAGCAAGAAACCACAAAACAGCTCTTTTTATTTAAAAAAACAAAAACCCTTGTCGGCATGGAGGCTGCCATTCTGGTAAAAGGCCAGAGATAAGATAACCAAGTAAACAAAATAACCGAGTAGGGACTTCCCTGGAGGTCCAGTGGTTAAGACATTGCCTTCCAATGCAGGGGGTGCGGGTTCGATCCTTCCTCGGGGAGCTAAGATCCCACATGCCTCGCGGCCAAAAACCCCAAACATAACACAGAAGCAATATTGTAACAAATTCAATAAAGACTTTAAAAATGGTCCACATCCAGGAATAAAGAAGCAGACGTAGAGAATGAAGTTGAGGACACGGGGAGGGGGAAGGGTAAGCTGGGACGGAGTGAGAGAGTGGCACGGACTTATATACACTACCAAATGTAAAATAGATAGCTAGTGGGAAGCAGCCGCACAGCACGGGGAGATCAGCTCGGTGCTTTGTGTCCACCTAGAGGGGTGGGATAGGGAGGGTGGGAGGGAGACGCAAGAGGGAGGAGATATGGGGATATACGCATATGTATAGCTGATTCACTTGGTTATAAAGCAGAAACTAACACACCATTGTAAAGCAATTTTACTCCAATAAAGATGTTTTAAAAAAAATGGTCCACATCAAAAATAAATAAATAACCGAATAAACCATATTGTGGTTCAGATGGTAATAAATGCCTAGAGGTACAAGAAACAGGGAGGGGGGACAGGGTATGCGGGAGTCAACAGCCAAGGAAATCCTCCCTGATAAGCTGACATCTGCATAAAGACCTGAAGGGAGGAAGGGATAAGCTAGTGTCAGGGGGCAGAAGATTCCGGGCAGAGGGCAGAGGAAGTGCAAAGGCCCTGAGGCAGGAGCAGCCTTCTGTGTTCTAGGCAGTGTGGCCAGAGCAGAGACACAAGGAAGAGAGACTAGAAGATGAGGTCAGACAGGTGGCAGCCTGGGTGGTGCAGGCCTTATAAGACACCACCAAGAGACAGTAGAATTGCCATCAGCGAGGCTCTCCCTCTGAGTGAGCTGGGAAACTTTGGACGGCTTTGAACAGAGGAATGATATGACCCGACAGGGGCCCGCTTCTTCTTCATTGAAACTCGGACTGCAGGGGGCAGGGGTGAAGCTGAGAGGCAAGCGGGGAGTCACAGCAGAGGGAAAATCAGGGCTCGACCCAGGCTGGTGGCAGGCACCCATGAAAACGGTCTGGGGGTGTTTTGAAAGTGAGGCCAATGGGATTTACTAACCAAGCAGATGTGGAGTGGTAAAGAAAGAGAGGCAAGGGGGACTCGAAGCGTTTGGGCCTTTGATGCAGGACGAAGGGGGTAGCTGTTTACTGAGATGGAGGGAGATTGGAGATCAGAGGCGCTGGGGAGGGGGGTACCAGGCCACGCTGGAGGGGCCTTTCTGACATCCCATTGGTGATGTCAAGGAAGTTGGTAGATGACTGGGCTTCCATGCCCTGTTTCTGAGCTTTGGACCCTAAAATGAGGAAGTGCAAAGGCCCTGAGGCAGGAGCAGCCTGCTGTGTTCCCTGGGCTGGGGCATAGGCAGCCCACATCCCTCCATCCTCCTGAGTCTTTGCCCTCTCCCCCCACCAAAGAACAACAAAGCCCCCAGGCTCATCAGCTCCTGGAAATACTGGAGACCTTTGTCACCTGAGGTCAGCCAACATGGGGAAAGCCCACTTACCCTGAAACCACTCAAATAGAGATCAACATTCCCAAGTACACAGGGGGAAATTTTTTTAACTGGGACTCGATCTCAAAAATAACACTTGAATCATAAAAATAAGTTATTTCATCTTTAACAAAAGAGAGCTTCTAAGTGCAACTGTGCACTAATTCTTAACAGTAGCAAAGTACTAAGAAGTTTGGTTGGGAGTTCAAAGCTTTTCCCTCCCCGCCGCCCCACCAAAGCATCTAGTGGCACAACGACCTCTAATTCACCCTTAAATTTCACATGCCATCGTAAAGAGGGTCATTTGGCAAAATGGTTCAAGGCCTCCGTGAGTTAGCCCAAGTCTCCCTTGAGTCTTTGTTCTTCAAAGGGTCTTCTTTTGGAAACTCCCATCATGCTCCCTGTTTGTGAATAGTCTCTCCAGTTGAGAATCTGGCCAACTCAACCAGACCCCAATTAGAGGCTTCTTGTGTGATGGGAGCAACTCTCTGGCATCGTTTTCATTGACTTCAAGAAATCTAGCAGTTATTGACTTCACTTTGCAATTCAGGGACTCGGGAGGGACTTGGCTGCTAAGCGGGGAGGGATGCTCGAGTAGAGACCGATTTCATGTGGTCAGTTCATTACTGACTGTTTATCTAACACGACAACTTCTGCTTTCCTGCCCAATCACACAGCTGCAGCGACCCAGAGGGCAAATGCTTGGAGAAAGAGGAACCCCTGCACGTGGCCAAGGCCATTCTAAAATACCCGCATCTGGGGACCTCCCTGGAGGTCCAGTCGTTAGGACTCTGTGCCTCCACTGCAGGGAGCACGGGTGGAACTAAGATCCTGCATGCCACGTGGTGTGGCCAAAAACAAAAAATAAAATAAAATACCCGCATCTATATCCCAGTTCCGACTGCTCTAAGGCACCTCAAAGAGTTACCATCTCAGACGCAGAAAAACGCACGGAAGTTTCCCATCCGGCAGCTACGATTCTGCACCCCCAGTCTTTCGAAACCACAAGGCTGCATTTTCTCCTTTGTTTTGCTGTGTTTTTCTTCGCAACTCCAAGGGTATTACCCGTGCAGAGCTCTGCGTCCACAAAGCCACGTTTATGTAATCATTCCAAAACTCACAACTCCTAAAAACTTTGAGGAATGTTATTAGGCCCTGTAGGCCAGAAGGGCCGTTTCCAGGGTAACAGCAGCTCCACACTAAGGAAGCGAGGCCTTTCCTGTCCTGCACGTCTCTCAGAGTCCAGGCCACTGGGGAGAGACACAGGCCTGGAGCCTGAGGGACGCTCCCCCTGGTCCTGGCCCAACGAGCCAGCACCCACGGTGAGGACACACCACCAGTCCCGGTGCACTTAAGGCCATACCTCCTGCCTCCCATACCTCTTCCTGTTGTCTTGCCATAAATCCACCCGTTCTTGTTCATCAGCACGTCCCCATCTGCGGTCTGGAAAAGCCAGCAGAGATGTGAGAGGGACTCCTGCTTGGAGTTTGTTTTTCCACTGTGGAGCTGGAGGCCAGCTGCCTGGTTTTTGTTTGGAGCAAGGTGGAAATGAAAACTGTGTCTCGAAGGGGAAGGAATGCTCTTTCCAGGTGCTTGAGTGACTCCAGGCCCAGAGAGCTTGACTGTGCCCCTTTGACCCTGGTGCAAAGATAAAGCATCAGTGTCCTTCTTACCTGAACAAGATACGTTTCCCCCATCTGATAAGGAAACCTGGAAATGAAGAGGGAGGCCCGCAGGCGAGCATTGGGAACCGCTGTCCATGTAAGGCTTTCTCCCCTGTGATTGTCAGCTCTCTGCGCTGCCTAATCCAGCCCAGCTCTGGCCCGACAGCTGAAGGGGGGTGCGTTCAGCTGGGTGATAGACGCCCCCTGTGGGACTCATGACTTTTCACTGAAGTCCAAGAACAGGGTGATAAAGCTCACGGGGCCAAGGCAGGTCAAAGCCAGCAGCCGTTCTACCCTTTCTTCCTTCCCGTCTCTCTGCATCCCACCTCCCCTGCCCCCGTGGACACCAAAATCGGCCTTGGCCTTGCCTTGGCTTGTAAGTTTCTTACTCAGGAAAAGTCTGAGCTATGGCTGGCAAAACAGATGTTTCTGCTGATGACACTGAACTTCTCTGATTCATATGGAGTCAGACCTTCTGATTCCTCACGGGTGCAGAAGAAGTGACGAACAGGAAACCCTTGGGATTACGGGCCTTCACCCTTGGGAATGGGAGAGCCCAGAGGAGAGAGAAAATTAACACGTGTGACAAATAAGGGGCAAGGGCAAAGCTGAATGGCTCTATTTAAATTCAATAGCAATTCAAGAGCTTTTGGGGTGGGCCCACTTGAGAGGGGAGGGCCAGGCAGGGGTGGGAATGCCCCTGGCCTGTGCGAGCAGAGAGAACGATCCACAGAGAAACAGCGTTTGCTTACTTCATTTAGAGGGTTTTCTGATACAGATTGGAGCCACTCAGCATTTACCGGGCACCCACTACGGGGTACCTGCTGTGGGTCAGGCAGGGGATCTGAGGCTGGTTCAGCAAGACCAGGACCGAACAAGCAAGGACAAAGGATCGCAACAAAGTGACATGTCATCTGAACTTGGGTCCCCCGGTAGCCGCCACTGAGACAAAGACAAGTGGTTTATCTGGTAGGAGGCCAGGAAGTGAAAGCAGCCAGTGAGCAGGTTACCCTGTGGACAATCGAGGCTCAGTCCCACTGGGGACCTCTGAAAGCCGGCACAGGACAATCACTCCAGAATGTTCCACCACGGGGTGAGGGAGCTGGGGTGTTTATCCACCAGCTCCCAGAAGTCATTGGTTGAGGGCTGCTCCCAGGCAGCATTAATCCCCCGGCACTTCTTGGCTCCTGGGTGGCTAGACACAGGTGCTGGCAGCTGAGAACAGAAATGGTGAGCACAGGCACTTCCCTGGCCAGCCCAGTGGTTAAGACTCTACGCTTCCAAGGCAGGGGGGCGCGGGTTCGATCCCCGGTCGGAAAACTAAGATCCCACGTACCTCGGTGCGGCCAAAAAAAAAAAGAAAGAAAGAAATGTGAGCACAAGGGGATGGGCGTGAGGCATGCGTAACATCTGCTGCACATGTGGTTGAAACGGGGGCGGGGGGGAGAAGAGGACACGGACTTGTGACCTCAGCAAAGACACCAGGACAGAGATGGGTTCCCGAAATAGTCCTCGAAAGATCCTCTGGAATCCAGTATGTTGATTGAGGGGGGTGGGGAAGAGGTGCATCATTTCCCATAGATGGAGCTACACGAATAATGACAGCCAAGCAAGGGTCACGTCTGCGGGAGGCTGAGAGGTGCAACCTGGCTGAAGCGCAGTGGCTGGGAAGGTCGGAGGGGCACCTGGGTGACCCCGTGGAGAAGGCAAGCCCTTTGACCCAGGCAACGGCTTTACTCCTCATTCATAAGCAGTGGGGAGCCACCGAAGGTGCTGGAGCAGGGGTGGCATTGAGCTGTGTTTGGGGAACATTAACCTGGCCAAAAAGCAAGGGAGTAACTCCGAGGTGGGGCGACAAGAGAAAAAGTCCCCAAATGAACCATTTGTCAGCCACAGCGGTGATGATGTTGCCGGGGAGAGAGATGAAGGGGAGCTCTGGCCCCGAAAGAAAGGCCCTGAAAAGAACGGCGTGGGAGTTGCTAAAAGGGGGACCAGCCCCTCAGCTGGCTGGCCCGATTGTTCCTTCTGGCGGAGATGTGGGCCCACTCATTTCTCTCCTATTTTCTTTCCTCCCCAAAACACTTTTGGCCTCTGGTCGGTGAAAGCTTTGCTCCATGAGTTTAAACAGCATCTCACAGCATGGCCGAGCAGTAACAAATGGCGCCTGGTGGCTCGCCTGCTGCCGGCTTAAAACACAATTGATGACTTTTAATCAGCTGAATGAGCGCGGGACAAATGACAGCGCGGCCTGAATGCGCCCAGACGTCATCGGCTGACATCAGCGGGGAGGAAGGAGGTGTCCTTCTGGCGAGCTCAGGAACAAACAAGAGCAGTTCCTGGCCCGGGGCCTGACTCCATGGGGAGTCCCGCCCATGCCCCAAAGCTGCAGCTTCTTTCACAGCTTTTGGGGAGACCGGGAGAACCAGCTGCAGAAACAGCAAGGGTAAGCCTCTGGGAATTACAGAAACCTGCACATGGTGTCACAAGACCTGATGGGCGAAGGGCTGGGGCCCCCCCAGGTCCTTTGAAACCTGCCCAAGTCAGTTTTCCTCCAGACCTCCGTCTTCCCCTCTGGAAAATGGAGGTGACAAAGACAAGCCCGCTTCCACTGTCAGGTTGCCCCGCACGCCGGATGGCTTTGGGAGGGGGCCGGATCTCTAAAGGACTTACTTAGGGGGGGGTCTGTCTGTGTATTCTGCCTCTCCCACTCCTACCAACACCACCCCCCCACAATGACTCCCCCAACCCATACACCGAACAGTTCTG
>NW_020174707.1:884544-888318 GCF_003031525.2 Neophocaena asiaeorientalis asiaeorientalis
ACAGTTCTGATAAAGGGGTACAAGGTAGAGCAAATGAACCCGAAATGGCAGGACCGAAAATGAAGGTAACTATTGAGTGTTTACCATGTGCCGGGCCTCACGCTAAGCGTTTAGAGACATTATCTCCATTTTGCAGGAAACAGACTCTAAAGGGTCAAGGCATTTGCCCCTAGTTCCACAACGGCTACTATGTTGTAGTGGGAGGGATCTGGACGCCCCCCCCCGCCAGCTGCTTTCAAAGCCTCACTTTTCCAGATCAAACGGGGGCACAGCGCCCACCTAAGAAAGTAAGAGGCCAGGGAACACGTGGCTCATTGCGGGAACACATAAATTATGTTAAGAAGAGCCCAAAGTCCGACTAGGCAGCTAAAAGTAACGCTTACGGGCTACACCTCGGTCAGAAGCACAGGAATGCAAGACCTTTGGGCCATGAATCCTCGCTGACCACCAGAAATTAGGGATCAAGAACCTGCTTCCCAGGATTATCTTTTTTTCCTTCTATGTGCACTGCAGACTTTCCTGATACCTTCTGTGCCCACAGCCCCTTCCCAATCTTCCTTACGCCCATCCTAACACTCCCTCCCTCCTCTGACCTTCCTAGGACTTACTGTCCGTCTCTGTCACCAGCCCATCACAGACCCGGTCCCCACGCGCAGGAGGAAATCCGGACTCTCCTGCATTGCCCCAGGTGACGCCTGCTCTCCATGCTCCGTGCCCCTCTGCACACTGTTTCTCTCCCTCAGAAGGACTGTCCATCCCTCCCTCCTCCCCTCCCTCCTTCCCTTCCTCCCTCCCTCCCAGTCTTGTGTCAGGTTGCCTGGCAGATGAGCCCCCAGATGGAGACCAGTATTTAGCAGGTTGGCTGGAGGGTGCTCTCGGGAACAACGTCCGAGAGGGAGTGAGGGCCACAGGATGGGGCAGAGAAGTTGAACTACGTGCAGCTGCAACAAAGGCCTCAGCCGACCAAAAGTTCTGGAGCTGGGCTGGCCCTTCAGAGGTGTCTCAAATTGAGGCAAGGGGGTGTGCCCTAGTACCCCCCGCCAAGACCAGTCATTGAGTACAAGTTGCCCCCCCCGGGGTAGGGGGGCATTACGTTGGGTAAGGCAGCTCAGCACCCCTCAGCTAAGGGCAATTCTAAGTGGACAGCAGTCCCCCGCTAACCCCTGAAGGGGGGATCTAGGTGGTACACCACCGCATCGAGTACCCCAGCCGTACAAAGTTCCTGCTCAGCTTTCCATTAACAGCTCCAGCCTGCCCCATCCTTGCCAGACTCTAGCCACCCCCTAGGTGCCTGGGACTTGCCACTATTTCAGTACTGATCACCGGGCTTCAGAAAAGTCAGACAACTCCTTACTCTCCGTGTCTACACAGTGAGAAGCAGGGATCACCTTTACTTCCCAGGGACCCCCTGAGCCTGGAGCACTGTTCTTGCCACACAGAAGTCTCTCCCTAAGTGCCGAGTAGATGGATATTGCATGGGAGGTACCAGCAGGTCCATGGGAATGTTCCAGCTTCCACGATTTCTACTCTGTCAGTGCCTCAAAGTGTCGACGTGGCTTCTGCCCATGACAGGCAGGCACAGAGAACGCTTGCTTCCACGGCCAACCTGGCAATCTCTCTTGGGCTCAAGCCAAGAAAGTCCTGTCCTTGTTTCCTTCCCTGTCCAGCATTCTGCTGCAAGTCCATTTCCTAGCTAAGAGGACCGAGTGCACAAGTGCATTTAGAGACCTCCGTGCCAGGGAAAGCCCAGTACCATTGCCAAGCGCGCTACATCGCCGTTCTTCTGAAGGAAATTACTATTGATCCCACAGCTCGCCTCCCCGTGCTGTTTGCCGGGGACAGCCAAGGATTCCCATGCCAGCTGGGCTCCCACACGGCTCCACTGTTCCTGCACCAGATGGCCAGACCAACACTCTCTGGCTGCCACACGCCCCTGGGAGACGAGGCTCTGACGTCTATCCGCCTGGCTTTTTATGTGCGGAGGGCTGCAGGGTCAGAGATTACAGGGCCAACCACATTACAATAAAAATCTCTGCAAAACGAAAAGAGGTCCAAATCCCAGTCGCTGTCAACGGAACCAAAGAACCAAGTTTTTCTGTAGCCCTGACTTTCACTGCACACTCAACAGATCCCAGTCAAAGACTTATTCGGCCAGAGGGATGCAGTGGCGAACAAGACAACCCTTACCCTCAGGGAAGTTACAGTCTAGCGGGACACAGGGAGGGTGACTACATCATTTATTGTTCAAGCCAGGACGCTTTTGAGAACAAAAGGGTGTGCGATTAATAGTTAAACCAAGGTTGTAGGCATAAGGCAGGACTTGTCCCAGGCAAACCAGGACCCTTGGTCACCCCAGATATAGATCCAACATGTCCAAAGTGGGGGAGTTCAGACAAGGGGGTGTGGTAGTGTTAGGTTGTGCCACAAGGTGGCGCAATTGAAATACTCGTAGCTTTTCTTTGTTTTTGTTTTCTATCTTGATGAAAATTAATTTTTCTTTCCATTGCCACAGAGCAAATAGAAGCCTTCCATGGTGTGCTGGAGCTGGAGAGTACCAGTTTGTGAGAGCTGATCATTAAATTTTCAGGAGTTTTGTAAGCCAATTGTTAAACGCAACCCCCAATACAAATGAAATTAAAATCACTAAAATTAAATCACAATTAAAATAATTAAAAACTGAACATTGAATAAACCATATTAAGAAAACAACGGTGATAAATGCTCAAAACTCACGCCTTCCTGATGACTTTGCTGCCGTTTCTATTATCTGTGTTTCTGAGATTAGCTAATCTGTGTTTCTGTGTGGTGGAAATGCTACTTAATGGTATGCTATTGTCGCTCCCCAGCTCCACAGTCAGAGCCAGCGCCTGAGTAGCTTGAGACTGGCCGGGGTTGGAGTATTTCCATCATGGAAATCAACAGATGCTACAGCTCAGGAAAGGAAGTGGGTGGGGCAGCCAGTCGTTAAGCATTTACCAGCACACTGCTGAAACCAGAATTTAAGCTCATAATTTAGGTGGCCAACTTTCATGTACTTTGGACAGTTTTATCACATTCCCCCAAAAGGACGATGTCCTCCTCCACCTCAAAAAGACAGAGAGTTGGGAGAGAAAGGGCTCACGTTCCTCCCATAACCTCATCTAGACAAGTAGGAGTGGGGACCCCGCACAGATAAGCCAGTTCAGCGCTAAATGTCACAACAGGGGTGAGTCAGGGGGTCCACAGGCAGGCTCTAGACTGTTACGGAAAGCTTACCCCAAGTAATTGACGCCTAGCATTTGCATATTCAAATTGACCAATAGGGAGCTCAAGCTATCTTGTCTGTGATTGGTGAGATGACTTTGAGGCCGCCCACAGCACAGCTCTCGCTGTCCTGAGTCAGGGCCCCAGCGGGAACGGATGGCGCACTCAACAAGACGGTTAATTGGAAAGAGTTTAGCAAAGGGGCTATTTACAGAGGTGTGGGAAGATTACAGAAACCACGAGGGACAGGGAAGTGCCCTGGGACTAGCAACAGTGGGAAGCTACTACCAGGCCCCGGGCCGAAGAGGCGAGGGCTGAGGGCTGTTAGCCGAACAGGAGAGAGCTATAGGTGAAGGCTGCTGTGGGCATAGAAATGTAGCCCGCACCAAACTGCAGCCCAGCCAGGGAAATAAATACTCCCACCTCTTGACTCTTCCTGCCAACCAGGTTGCCCGTTGGTGCATCTCACTGGCCAAACCTTAACCCAACTGGGAGTCAGTGGCCAAGGCCACCCAACTGATCTGGTCCACG
>NW_020174707.1:888411-892660 GCF_003031525.2 Neophocaena asiaeorientalis asiaeorientalis
TGGCCCTGGCCTGGCAGAGCTATACCAAAGAGTCAAAGAAGAGCTGTCCCACACCATGCACTTGACCCACGCTTAACGTGTGAACGTGTCTTAGCTACACGTATGCCTGTAATTAAGCATCTGCACCGGTGTGGATTTTACCTTGACGCTAATAAAGATTAATGTTCAGGCCACGGGACAGGGACTCTTCTCCCACCACCCCGCGTCTTGAGGGGAAAGAGGGGTTTCTGGGCTGCTACCTAAGAAGTAGGATCTAGCAGAGAAACGCACGGCTCTCCCTGACCCCAGCTTCTCTCAGAGGACCCTTTCCCAATCTCTTCCTTCTCGGGGAGAGGGTTAATAGATACGAGGGAGTCGGCGGAGGCCTTTTGTGGCCAAACACTCTGGAAAAGATTGGCGCTCCCCCCAGCCCCCCGAAGATTCACAGTGTACATTAGCATAGTAAAGGCTCCAGATAAAGAAAACGTTTGGCTTTGTTTACATTGGAGGTTACCCGTACTTCCTGGAGCTTAAGCTGAAAGCGAAAGGAAGGGTAGGAGCTAGATAAGAGTGTTTGAGGCTGAGGGCACGGCCCAAGCGAAGGCCCGGAAAAGGCTGGAGAAGTGGATGAAGTTTGAGTGCAGCTGGAGGAGCCGGCCTTTGATCCAGAGGGCCCCGGGCGACGATGCGCTCGGAGCTAGCGCGCCGCAATCCGAGGCAGCTCGCCCAGCTCTCCGCAGGCTTGGCTGGCTGCCCCCTTGCATCCTTCCATCTGTAACCGATGTCTGGGGGACGGGCAGGAGTGGAGGAGGACCGCGGAATTAGCACGTCCTCTAGGAGTTTCTCCCCCGTAGCCTCCGGCTCTCTTCACTGGGAAGAACCACAGTGCCCAGGGGTCCCCGGCAGCAGATAACCCTGCTAGCCCCTCAGAGGGGATGTGCACTTCAGGCTGGTTTCCCAGGAACCGAGGGAAAGTACTGTCCCCAAAACCCTTGGCCATGGGGCTGCAGCCTGGCAGCACCAAGTAAAGCCGGGCTCCGGGGACAAAAAACAAAACAAACAGCCCGCAGGGGTGGCACTGGCTGTCTTGGAAGCTCTACAACCCAGGTCACTGGGTGCTGGTCTCAGTCCCGTGAGACTTCACAGTTGCCAGGGATGGCAGAAGTGAGAGTTCACAGATGGATCCTCTTCAGAAAGGTGGGGGGATGGACAGAGGTGCTGTGAATGGCTGGCAGAACAGGAGACCTCCGCAACGCATCCCTCTCCGCCACTCTCCTGGTTGAGGGCCTGTCCGTTCTCCCCAGCGAATAGTATCTGTGGACTGCATCTCCCGGACCAGAGTGCACTCTCCAGCCTCAAATTACCACCCTCCTTATGTCAAATATAACACATTCTCTGAGCTAATGACCTCTGCCCTCGCCTTTTAAAAAAAAACAGAAAACAGCCCTCCACTTCATCTGTCTTTAGGCTGGTGACTGCCTTTCCAGGAGCAGGCGGAGAGTCTAGCAGTTCTTTTGTTTTCCAATGATGTTTTTTCTCCTTGATTCCCTTCCTTTCAATCTGATTTTAGTCCATGTCTCTAAAGAGCAGGGCGGCCCAGGCTTACTGGCTCACCCTGGCATCAGGTGGAAGGCGGTCAGGGGAGCCTCTGATTCGATGTACAGATTTGCAGGGTTGGCATTCAACTCTCAGATTCATGCTCGGAGTGGCCATTCGGAAGGAGCTCTGGGCTTCAGAGTGCGGCCTGGCCTGAGGACTGACTTTCCAAGAGCAGCCGGGCAAGCTGGTGGGTAGAGCCAGCCTCTTTGGCAGCAGGGGCCCTGGGCAGAGATGAGTCCGACTGTACCCAGGAGCAACTGGAAGAATAAATACAAGTCACAAGCATCACGACCACCCAAGTGTGGCAGCGTGCCACCTAGCCTTAGAGGCACGTGGGAGAGCGTCTGGTGCCTACAACCTTCTGGAACAGGGGCAAAGGAGTAGCCGAGAGCTCCGAGCTTCACCCTTGACTCTACATGACCCTGCACACACAAGCGTTCTACCTAAAATGATGGAGAGCACAGGAGTCTGAGTGTTGGTCCCTGTGGCAGTCCGGGTCCTCCAGGTAGCAGACACCAACGTGGAATCAGAAGTTCAGGAGATGTATTGGGGGTAATGTGCGTGAAGGATCAAGGGGGAGGGGGCAGGAGTAGGTGGGAGAGCCTTCAGGATTCAGGTCTGATCCCTGAGAAAGGAGGGGAAAGGAAGGAGGATGGGGTGGGAAGAGCCTCAGAGGAGCACAGCTCTGAGAAAGGCTGCACCAGGCCGATGGGGAGCCCCGGAGCAAGGACCGCCCATCAGAGACGTCCCACGTCCGGCAGAACGGCCCAGCTCTGGTGTCCCCATCTTGCGGTCACTGGGTGGGGCAGCCTGGGGGAGCCTGTGGTCTCAGCTGCTGTGGCTCCTGAAGGTACAGCAGCTGGGGGCTGTCAGCTAAGGGTACTCCTTCTAGAACCTTCTCCACCGAAGGGAAGCCTGGGCAGGGCCCCCCCATGGCTGCCACAGTGCTTTTGTGCCAAAGCAAGAGGCTGTATGGGAGGGTGCGGTGCACTGGCTCTAACCCTGGTCTCCTGACCGCAGACAAACTTTCCCCCCTTTTTGTCTCGGTGTGTGGATGAAGAGAATTAGCTGTCACCTCATCTGTCCTCGTCTCTATGGGATGCTGAACACCCTTGGATTCTGGTTATTTTCATCTTTGAGCTCCTCCGAGGTAGATACGGAAATCAGAAAGGATTTGGGGACTGAGGGGCCTCTACCCCAGAGATAATTACATTCAAGTTGGAAAGGGTCCAGAGTCGTATTTGCAAGTCCAGAAGGGAGGTGCGGTGGGCCAAGACCACTCAGCTACCCGTTGATTTGATTATTCCTCAAAGGTGTCCTAAGCACAGGCTCTGTGCCCAAGAGAGGCCACGAGTCTCGAGTACCCCAGCAGTTGGAGCAGGAAGACCCTGCCGTCCACTCCCTCCATCCCCCACCCCTGAGGTAGAGAGATGAGGGCTTCAGAAGTTCCCTAAGATGGAGAATGTAATCCCAACGCCCCCCTCACACACACACTGCCCATTCACAAATGAACGCGCGTGCGCGCACAGAACACACACACGCACGCGCGCGTACAGAGCCATCTTTGGCATCGTTAATAATTTATCTTTGTAGAACTCTGTACAGTTTACAGATATGAAAGCGTTATCTCATCGTTTCGATCACAACAACTGCTTTGGAGTAACCTCATTCTTCCTGATGATGAAGCTGGGCTCAGAGACAAGATCTGAGCAAGGTGAAACAGCTGCTAGGCGGTTCTTAACCTTTGGGGCGACCTCAGATCCCTTTAAGAACCCTCCTCTCAGAAAAATGCTGACCGACTCAAATTCTTCCCCAAGCTTTCAGTGCATGACAATTCCCTCCTCCAAACCCTCCGAAACCAGGGTGAACGCCCCACCCACCAACCCCTAGTGGTAGCAGGCCAGACTAAAGTTTCGACCTGCTGGGGCTGAGGTCCTTGAGGCAGCCCCTGGATGCAGTCCTGAGAGGAATCTGCATGCCACCACAGCAGGACGAGGAAATCTCTCAGCCAGGTTGGGCATGGAAGGGTTAAGGGGGTGTAGGGTTTTGTTTTTCACCTCTGAGGACTCTGTTCTGGGTCATTAAGAACACACAAGGCCGAGTGAGCATTCCACTCGCCGGGCCTGCCTCTAGCTCACAGCTCTGCTCCCCAACAAGATAAGTCCTGTACAGAAGACAATCCTACTTCCCCGAGAGGCAGATGGGAAATCGCCCCAGATAAGGGCCGTCCAGTGCCGGAGTCACACGGGGCCTTTCTGCTGCAAGAATGGCCAAGCCCGAGGCTGCATTTTTTTGCAGGCTGAGGTGGGGGAAGCCTTTCTGAGGGGCCCCCTAACACAATGCTCTTTCGGGCCGCTGTGGAGGAAGAATCCTGCCCGGGGTGCAGCACGGTACGAGGCAGAAGAGGGGCTGCCTCCAGGTTGTGGAGACGTGGCCTCGGTGTCGGTTTGGGGCATGGCTGGGTTCCAGCGATCCCTCAGCCGTATCCTGCTGGGCTCACATGCCGCTTACCCACCCTACCCGGGCTTTGGAGCACCCCCCCAACCCCCATTCACCATCCAGGTAGTACCTGGGCCCGCACAGGTAAGTAGAAAGGCCTGTGGAAAACACCATTACAGATAAGTAACAGCCCTTTTCAGGTTTAATGACACGTTGCATCCATCCTAAAGCT
>NW_020174707.1:892677-898381 GCF_003031525.2 Neophocaena asiaeorientalis asiaeorientalis
AACCTAGTCCTGGTGGCTTTCCAGCCAGGGCAGGTTGTCGGGGAGGCGCAAGGATGTAGCGGGAGGACGGATCCTGGATTGCGCCCCGCCCCCCTCCGCAACCACGCTTCCGCCGAGTGCCCCAGGCCCGGAGCAGAGCCAGGCACTGGCGGCCGCCTCTGAGTGTTTGCGCCGGCTGGTCCGGGAAGGGTTCGCTGAGTCCAATGAAATCCCCACGTTTTTTCCTCCCTGAGCCCTTTCCAACTCAAACTCGCTCCTCCTCGGCCCCTTCAGCTTTCTGCACGAGTAGAACCACGGCGGCTAGACACACACCCCGGGGTACCGTTCTCCAAGAAGCCCCCGGTCTGTTTGGCTCCGAAACTGGACAAGGGGAAGAGTTCTCGGGGATGACGGGTCAAACGTTGCTCCCTGTTTCGCCAGCCCGGTTCCTGCACTGCTTCTAACTAGCTGGTGACCTTGGGCAAAGACTCAGCGCCTGGGAGCCCTTTCGGTTACACCCTGCCAAGTTTATCCAGCCCTACCAGCTAGGTGCCTGGGATACAGCGTTCAAAGACATGGCCAAACCCTCCAGATCCTCCCTGTAGTTTGCAGACCCTCCTCCCTCTGGAGAAAATCCGAAAATCCGGGCTTCTGGGAGGCCCTAGCTGCTCCAACTTCTTCTACCCTCCTTCCATTCTGCACTTTCTGTTGCTGACCATCAGTCATGCTTATAGCATTTAACATCACCCAATAAAATAAGCTCTTGTTTGTTTATTATCAGTCTTCCCCACTACCATGTAATCTCCATAAGGACTGGGATTTTTGTCCATCTTGTATCCCCAGCACCTGAAATTAAGCCTGGAACATAGGAGGTGCTCAATAAGTATTAGTTGTATGAATGAATTGAAGGAATTTGAACTTGGCCCAACTTCTTCATCTCCTCTCCCAGAAGCAGATAAGACCTTGGCTTCTCACTCCCTGGGTTCTGTGGCACATCGTGTTTTCCAGAAATGGCCACAGCAGTATTTCTGGTCTCACATGCTCTTCTGTACTTTATTTATTTATTTAGGCTCTGTTGGGTGTTCGTTGCTGCACGCGGGCTTTCTCTAGTTGCGGTGAGTGGGGGCTACTCTACGTTGCGTTGCGCGGACTTCTCATTGCGATGGCTCCTCTGGTGGAGCACAAGCTCTAGGCGCACAGGCTTCAGTAGTTGTGGCACGCGGGCTCAGTAGTTTTGGCTCGCGGGCTCTAGAGTGCAGGTTCAGTAGTTGTGGCGCACGGGCTTAGTTGCTCCGCGGCACGTGGGATCTTCCCGGACCAGGGCACAAACCCGTGTCCCTTGCACTGGCAGGCGGATTCTTAACAACTGCGCCACCAGGGAAGCCCTCACATGCTCTTCTAGAACCTTGCCACTAGCCCCCTTTAGGAGGAGAAGTTTCCCCTCCACTTGAGCCACGTCTGGCCTTTGTGACTACCTCCACGAATAGAATGTGGCCCAAGTGATACTGCAGACTTCCTAGTCTAGGTCATAGAAGGTGATATGGCACCCATCTGACTCTCTTTCTCTCCCGGGATGGTCACCCTTGGAATCCAGCCACCATGTTGTAAGGAAGCCCAGGCCACATGGAGAGGCCAAGATAGGTGTCCCAGCCAACAGCCTGATGTTCCCACTAATGTCCTAGCTGACAGCCAGCACCAAGCACCAGATAGGTGAAAGAGGGAGCCTTCAAATGATTCCTTTGATCCACCCCAGTCAATGCCAAGTGGCGTCACCCTTTAAGCTACCCAGCTGACACTGAGTGGAGCCGACAAGCTGTCCCTGCCAAGCACTGCCCAAGTAACACATTCGTGAGCAAACTAAATATGGATGTTGTGAGTCACTAAATTTGGGGATAGTTTGCTACCCAGTAGTAGATAGCTGGATCTCCCACTCAAGTGACTTCTCTTCAGCCCCCTACTTCCTTCCAAGCACACCATGGACCTGCTTGCCACGGTACACAGAGCCACCCCTCTTCTGAGGCGCTCAGCTCTGGGCTCCGTCCTTTCAGCCCAGCACTTTCCTGAGGGTCCTCAGTTCCCCCAGCCAGCTCTCTCCCACCTGACACACACCTACTTCTTACTCTCCACTCAGCTCCAACTTCACAGAGACCACGGGAGTCACAGATTAACCCCATCCCATCCCCCACCCCAGCACCTGAACGTTGCTCCCTGTTTCGCCAGCCCGGTTCCTGCACTGCTTCTAACTAGCTGGTGACCTTGGGCAAAGACTCAGCGCCTGGGAGCCCTTTCGGTTACACCCTGCCAAGTTTATCCAGCCCTACCAGCTAGGTGCCTGGGATACAGCGTTCAAAGACATGGCCAAACCCTCCAGATCCTCCCTGTAGTTTGCAGACCCTCCTCCCTCTGGAGAAAATCCGAAAATCCGGGCTTCTGGGAGGCCCTAGCTGCTCCAACTTCTTCTACCCTCCTTCCATTCTGCACTTTCTGTTGCTGACCATCAGTCATGCTTATAGCATTTAACATCACCCAATAAAATAAGCTCTTGTTTGTTTATTATCAGTCTTCCCCACTACCATGTAATCTCCATAAGGACTGGGATTTTTGTCCATCTTGTATCCCCAGCACCTGAAATTAAGCCTGGAACATAGGAGGTGCTCAATAAGTATTAGTTGTATGAATGAATTGAAGGAATTTGAACTTGGCCCAACTTCTTCATCTCCTCTCCCAGAAGCAGATAAGACCTTGGCTTCTCACTCCCTGGGTTCTGTGGCACATCGTGTTTTCCAGAAATGGCCACAGCAGTATTTCTGGTCTCACATGCTCTTCTGTACTTTATTTATTTATTTAGGCTCTGTTGGGTGTTCGTTGCTGCACGCGGGCTTTCTCTAGTTGCGGTGAGTGGGGGCTACTCTACGTTGCGTTGCGCGGACTTCTCATTGCGATGGCTCCTCTGGTGGAGCACAAGCTCTAGGCGCACAGGCTTCAGTAGTTGTGGCACGCGGGCTCAGTAGTTTTGGCTCGCGGGCTCTAGAGTGCAGGTTCAGTAGTTGTGGCGCACGGGCTTAGTTGCTCCGCGGCACGTGGGATCTTCCCGGACCAGGGCACAAACCCGTGTCCCTTGCACTGGCAGGCGGATTCTTAACAACTGCGCCACCAGGGAAGCCCTCACATGCTCTTCTAGAACCTTGCCACTAGCCCCCTTTAGGAGGAGAAGTTTCCCCTCCACTTGAGCCACGTCTGGCCTTTGTGACTACCTCCACGAATAGAATGTGGCCCAAGTGATACTGCAGACTTCCTAGTCTAGGTCATAGAAGGTGATATGGCACCCATCTGACTCTCTTTCTCTCCCGGGATGGTCACCCTTGGAATCCAGCCACCATGTTGTAAGGAAGCCCAGGCCACATGGAGAGGCCAAGATAGGTGTCCCAGCCAACAGCCTGATGTTCCCACTAATGTCCTAGCTGACAGCCAGCACCAAGCACCAGATAGGTGAAAGAGGGAGCCTTCAAATGATTCCTTTGATCCACCCCAGTCAATGCCAAGTGGCGTCACCCTTTAAGCTACCCAGCTGACACTGAGTGGAGCCGACAAGCTGTCCCTGCCAAGCACTGCCCAAGTAACACATTCGTGAGCAAACTAAATATGGATGTTGTGAGTCACTAAATTTGGGGATAGTTTGCTACCCAGTAGTAGATAGCTGGATCTCCCACTCAAGTGACTTCTCTTCAGCCCCCTACTTCCTTCCAAGCACACCATGGACCTGCTTGCCACGGTACACAGAGCCACCCCTCTTCTGAGGCGCTCAGCTCTGGGCTCCGTCCTTTCAGCCCAGCACTTTCCTGAGGGTCCTCAGTTCCCCCAGCCAGCTCTCTCCCACCTGACACACACCTACTTCTTACTCTCCACTCAGCTCCAACTTCACAGAGACCACGGGAGTCACAGATTAACCCCATCCCATCCCCCACCCCAGCACCTGTCCACACCTCCCTGTCCGCCTGCCCTCCAGTGCCAAGGGAGAAGTGTCCTCTCACTCATCTCGTGGCCAGTCCCATTGAACTCTTGAGTCCCAGGAGCTCAAACTCTAGGGCAGAGATCTACAGTAGATCTTTTTTGCAATGACGGAATTGTTCTACACTTTCCTAGCCACTAGCCACGTGTGACTCTCGCGCACTTAAAATGTGGCTAGTCTGACCAAAGAACTGAATAGTTTTATTTTGTTTATTTTAATTAATGGAGAGAATTGAGCATGGCTAGTAGCTACTGTACTGTACAGCGCAACTCTAGACATTAGTCCCCGTCCTTCCGTGTCCCCAGCCTCACCCTCTCCATCAGCAATTAACGTGTCCTTCTCTCTCTCTCATCCCCTTCCACTGCGTGCCCCTCATCTTTCCCTGGTCTTTCGCAGCCACGAACACCCAGCACCCACACCTGCACCCTCTCCGTGCCCCAGGTCTTGCACACGCTGTCAACTCTGTGAACTCTGATTCTCTTGGAAGCCTCCACTGAAAAGTCTGGAAGAAAGAAAAGGCTTATCTTCCAGGAAGACTTACCTGACCCCCCGCCATCCCCAAATAGGTTGGGGGTCCCTGCTGTGTGCTGCCATGGTTCCCAGTTCCCCAGGACTGCACGTGTCACTGGGTATTGCTACTGTCTGTGTAATCTTCCCTGCAGACTGGTTGGCCCACGAGGGCAGAGGCCAAACTCCCTCATTCGTCTTCACACCCCCGTGCCTGGACCAAGCACATAATGGGGACTCAGGACATATCTGTGGAAGAAATACCCTGGGAAGAGGGGGACAAAAGTCACAGCCTAGTGGGGGAGACTATAGCTCTACAAGCGAGTGACAGCTGCTTCAGTGGAGGACCCACTGGGTGGGTGGGAGCATTCTGGGGGCAGGGAGAGGGGGGAGAGCTGGGGGCTGGCAAAGATTTCACAAGAAGGTGACATCTCCAGCAGAACTGAAAGGACAGAGTGCATTTACCGGGTGGGTAGGTTGGGTGATTATTCCAGGGAGAGGAATGTCCTGAGCAAAATTCCAGACGGGAAATGGCAAGGAGCAGAAAGAAATGGAGTGTTGGCGTGAGGGGTCAGAGAAGGGAGCTTCCGGTGCCCTCGATGTTTGGTGTCCCCCCGTGCCTCAGGCTAACTTCCTGTCCCAGGACTGCCCACCCAAGATGCCCATGGACAAAGGTGGGGTTTTTCTCCTGGCTTTCAAGGTGATCTGTGCTCTCGGCTCAGAAGTCTGAAAGATGATGTTTGCAACCAGGGGGGCAGAATACCTGAGAACGGCTTAGGCAGACCGCCAGGCCAGGCTGCCCGGGGAGAAGGCTTCTGGGTGGGGAGTGCAGGACGGAGAGAGAGGAGCCCACCCCAGGCCTGCTTGAGCCGGAGCCTGGCCCTGCCCACGTTCACAGCGAAGAGCTTCTCCAGGAGAGGCTGCAGGGGTCGGCAGTGACCCACTCGGCTGCCCACTCTGGGGGTCTAACCAGTGGTGTGCTGGTGAAGGTTTAACAGCCGGCTCTGGGGTAGAGGAGTCTCAATTTCTAGCATTTGCCACTTTCTATAGAAGAAATCCTCCTACCCTAGCCAGTTCCAAGCTACCTACTTGTCCCTGAACACAGAGGTGGGAAGGGATACGCACAGTGGACTTGGCTCTTTTTTCTTTTTTTAATAAATTTATTTATTTTATTTATTTTTGGCTGCATCGGGTCTTCGTTGTGGTGTG
>NW_020174707.1:898443-898997 GCF_003031525.2 Neophocaena asiaeorientalis asiaeorientalis
AGGGGCCATGGCTCCCTGGGTACAGCCAGGGGCTCCTAAGTACAGAGGGCAGGGCTGGGGAGCGGAAGAATCAACGAGAAGGGACAGGGGTTAGGGGCTTCGACTGCCTAGGCCCATTAGCTGGGCTGAGGTCCTGGGAGGGGAGGTGGCCCCAGATGCCAGATCACAGCCCGGGGTGTGCCCAGATGGTCTGGCCCAGCATTCATTCCTCTGTTTGCTGTCTCTTTCTGGTGACCCTCTAGAACTCAGGCCCTACACGAGCGGACACTCACTACCACCTGTAGTTGAGAAGCGTGTGCAAGCTTTGATCCAGGCCTTTTTCAAGGAAAGCTGGGCCATGGGCTTGGCTGCTCTGGGCTGTTGGGGTCAGAGTCGGGGGCTGCAGTTCAGACCCCAGGGCTGGGGTGGGGGGGAGAATTGCTCAGGGTAGAGCTGAGCTGGACGAGAGGCTCCTGAATCAAAACTGGCAACAGGGCTCCCCTTCTACAGAGAGACCCCTCAGACCAGGCCTGAGGCCATTAGGAAGCTAAAGGCCACCGCCCGACCCGCTCACC
>NW_020174707.1:899043-902957 GCF_003031525.2 Neophocaena asiaeorientalis asiaeorientalis
CTCCCTGCTGCTGCCTGACTGACCCGAGATCCCTTTTTCTTTTCTTCTTTGTGCACAAAGGAGAGGACCAGTACTTCTCAGACCTGCTCCTCTCTGGGCATTGCTGGGAATCTGACTGAGTGACGCCCGCACGCGGCGGAGGACGGGGCAGGTTCCCGAAGCCCCGCGTGGGCACCTCTGATAACCCCCATGGTGTCTGTTCTTCATGCCACCGGCTCATTAGGCTTTCTGGGCCCGGGCCAAGGAATTGCCAAGGACAAGACACGCGGTGTCTGCTTGCAAACTCCGCGGAGCCCACTCCCCTCCGAGGCCCTTCCTTCAGTGTGAGTTCCGCTGAGCTAGAACCGCGCCTGACAAGTGACACTTTGACGAGAGATGTGATGACGAGTCCCTTGGGAGGCTGTGGAGTCTGGTTCCTGCAGACAGTGTCTCCCCTGAGGCAGTCTCCGTGCTTAAGTGCTGAGTCTGTGTGTGTGTGTGTGTGTGTGTGTGTCCGCACATCCTGCTTCTCTGAGGAAGATTCTCCAAGCTCCACAGCCAGCTTGACAGAGACCCTCCTGAACACTCGTGGGGCCCACAGACACGGAGAGCAGATGTGACACACCAGCCAGTGGCTGCCGGATTCAGGAGATCCTTCCCCGGGTTGCCCGGGCTTCACCCCCTTGTTCCAAGCTGGTCCCGACGTGGCAAGGGAGCCTCCAGGTGTGTGATTTGCCTGTTAAGTCCAAACCCCTGGATGGAGCCCGAGCCATCAGCCCCGTGCTAGGCACTGGGCGAACAGAGAAATAAATAAAACAGGATCCCTTTCTTTAGAGAGCTTGCCATCCAGGTACCGTAGCTGGTAAAAGCTTTCAGAAAGAGGTGGCATTTGAACTTCAAAAATGCCTAGGCTGAGAAAAGCGCGTGGAGGTGGGACAGACGGCAGGACTGGTTCTGCCCTTCAGCAGGAGTGGCGGGGCCAGCAGAGTTCCCTGTGTGGGAAACAGATGGAATGAATGTGGAGGAGAGTAAAGAATCGAAGAAGCTTCGGGTGGGACGGTGTGCCAGTCATCTGGCCCCCCAGGTCCCCTTCCAGACGCCGACAAGCAGCCTGGGCTTTCCCCTCCTGCCCCGCAGGGAGCGCACCAAGGTCACACATGGTCTCATTTAGATGGCTCTCGATGTCTCAGAGTCCCCACCTCTACTGAGCCAAAAGGGGCTACTCCCTTGCTCTGCTCCCAGGGGCTTGCAAGGGCAAGTCTCACTCCTCTGCCACCAACTGCCCTTCAAACACCCTTGACCCTTGAATGACGCGGGAGTTAGGGGCGCCGGACCCCATGCAGTCAAAAATCCACGTACACCTTTACTGTCAGCCCGCCATTTCCACGGTTCCACATCTGCAGATTCAACCAACCACAGATTGTGTATTACGATCGTGCATACACGTTGACTGAAAACAAATCTGCGTGTAAGTGGACTCGTGCAGTTCAAACCCATGTTGTGGGAGCGTCAGCTGTATTTGAAACAGCAGTGTTTTGGTTATATACTGCTGCCTGAGAAGCAACCCAAAGCTCAGCGCCATAAAACAACAATTGACTTTTTCGCATGATTGATGGGTTGGCTGGGCCCAGCGGGTGGTTCTTCTATTCCACATCGGCTGGAGTTGCTCACGCAACCGCACTCAGCTGGGAGCCTGGCTGGGTCTGGGACATCCCAGACGGCCTCACTCACGTCTTTTGCACTTGGTGGCAGCTATTGGCTGAGGGGGGCTCTGTTCTCCCCGACTCGGCCTCTCCGGCGGGATGGCCTGGGCTTCTCACCTGGCGCTTCCGTTTGAGGGAACAAAAACAGATGCAGCCGGACCTCTTAATGCCCCAGCTCAGAAGTTACGTGGCGACACTTCCGATGAATTCTGTTGGCCCAAGCAGGTCACAAAGCCAGCCCAGATTCCAGGGGAGGGGAAATAGACTCACCGTTCCTTCTTTTGGATGGGAGTAGCAGCGCGCACGCGTAGGGCTGGGAGAAATTGGTGGTGGTTAAGTTTGTAGAGTCTGCCATCGTGGCCCCTCTATCTCAGCTCCTCCAGGCTGCATAGCCCACATCCCTTCAGAAGCTCCTGAGAGGCCCAAGGCTCTTTCTTCAAAGCCATCTCTCCCCCTGTGAACGCACTCTGGGTTGGGTACATCCCTTTCAGACCTGCCCTAGAACCTCCTTCAGCGGGTTGGGAGGAAGCCATCTGAGCAGAATACTGAGGGCTTTCAGAGGAGATCTGGGGAGATGGCTGAGGCCAGAGTAGGCTCTCACCTCTGAGGCAGCCCCCAAATTGACTAGGGCCGGAGGATGGGGTGAGGGAGAGGGGCCTCTTGATTGACTGAGGATGATTTAGAGACCTCCTTGTCCTAAAGGTCCTTAGGAAAGAAAGCTTCCCGGCTGGTAAAGACTCTGGGAAACCTGTCACACAACAGAACAACGCGTTCTTTAAAAAACGCTAAGGACTCTCCCTGTCCCAGCTGGTCACTAGGAGCAAACACTGCTGGTTAGGAAACTCGTAGCGCTTACTTGGCAATTCATCACTTAAAGCCCTATGACGTCCTGCATATTGTGTTGGGGTGTTATTTAACTCTGGTCGTGTTTCGCTGCCAGGCGCTGGGTGGAGCCTCTAGGACAGAGTGCAGAGTGGCCCAGACACCTTCTTCCTGGGGAGAGAATCTCTCCTCTCAATCTCTCTCTCTCTCTCTCTCAATGATCATTTTTATTTTCTTCTTTACATTCTTCTCTATTTTTCGATGGTTTTCTATACCAAGTATATTGTACTTTCATAACAAGGAAACAAATGTCAGAAACGAATCCAAGGAACCCCTGACAAAGGTGTTCATTGCGGCATTATTTATGTTAACAAAAACTTGAGAACAGCATCCATGTCCAGCAACAAGAAAATTGCTAAGTAAATTAAGATGAATCCATGGGAAGCAAGAAAGCTATTTAAAACGATGCTCTAAACAGACTTCTGGTTGCCAAGGGGGCGGGGTGGGGGAGGGCTGGATTGGGAGTTTGGGGTTAGCAGATGCAAACTAGTATATACAGGATGGATAAACAACAAGGTCCTAGTGTATAACACAGGGAACTATATTCAATATCCTGGGATAAACCATAATGGAAAAGAATATGAAAGAGAATGTATATATATATATATATATATGTATAACTGAATCACTTTGCAGTACAGCAGAAATTAACACAACACTGTAAATCAACTGTACTTCAATAAAATAAATTAAAAATAAAAGTGAAGAATTAAGTGATGCTCTAGAAAGAGTTTTTGATGATACAGGAAAATGCTCGTACTAAAACATTCGGTGGGAAAACAAGTAGCATTCAACACGTTTTAAGGGTTTGATCTAAATTGTGATAGACGGAAATAGGCTGGTAGGAGCTAGCGTTTATTAAGCACTCACTGTGTGCCGGCACTTAAGGAATCATCTCATTCCATCCTTGCAACATCCCTATAAGGTAAGTACTCTTCGTATCCCCATTTTAAAGACGGGAAAGCTGAGGCCCAGAGAAGTTAAATACCTTATCTAAGAACGACACAGCTAATGTTACAGGGCACAGATCTGAACCCAAAGAGTAAGATTCTTCTCCCATACTCTTCACCACCGCGCTGTGTGTACACTTATAACAGGCTGGAAGGAGACGGGTTAAATGTTCACGGCCGTGACGTCTAGCTAGGGATTATAGGTGGTTTTCAGTGTCTTTGTTACACTTCTCCGCGAGTTCCAAATTTTCCACAGTAGAGCGTGATTTACTTTGATCACTGGGAAGAAATAAGTTGGCAGCTCTTCATCAGTATCTGACTGGACCTCGCAGGTCCTAAGTGACTACGGAGAGGCAGCTGCTTCCCCCACGCCAAGCCACACCCCCATCCTTTCCACCGT
>NW_020174707.1:903175-911689 GCF_003031525.2 Neophocaena asiaeorientalis asiaeorientalis
CACTGCCCCAGCATCTGGCAGACACGTGTGTATTATCCCCCACTCCTCCCAGCGCAGACCGTGCCTTGCACACATCCTGCCATCACCCACGGCAGCTGACGTTTTGACATAGATAACCCGCCTCCAAAAACACATCTACCCACTGGCTGCCCGACACCAACACCGACACCGGAAGCTTAGAAACACTTGGGCAGTGCAGACAGCTTGGAAGGTTATGGTGGGTGGAAGCATCACGCCAGCCCCAGACATCCTACCCGAGTGGGGAGAATCGAGAAGAAAGTGTGTGCCTCAGACCAGACATACCACAGCCACCAGATGGGCCAGTTTGAGGCAGTCAGAAAAAAAAAAAAAAAAGCAAGAAGGGGCACCAGAAACTCCATTCCTGCCATAGAACCTTGAGGTGGGGTCTTGCCTGTACTCACAGCAAGGAGGTCGTCTTCAGACTCATTGACATTCAATCCAAGCCCCGGTGGGATTCGCTTCGTCCCTGTGAATGTCAGCCTGTATTTATCAGCAAGTTACAAGGTACTTGGGTCAGGGCAGGGGTTTGTGGGGTGTGGGGAGGAACAGTGGGCCCCTTATCTGCCCCACGCACTCCCCACCACACACACACACACACAGACACACCACACATTTTGGAACCACTAACATTGGAACTTGGGAGGTTGGTTCTGGTAGATTTCAGATGGCATTAATGGCTGGTTTACAGGCTGCAGGATAGAGCGGTCAATGGATCATCGTCCCCCCAATTCCTCTCTGCTCCCTGCATTAGAATGATACACCCACACCCCTTGACATGAGATTTTTGCCGTTTTTCTCACTGAAAGTGGAGTATATTTCTCCACCCCTTGACTTTGGCTTGCACCTGTGACTTACTCTGGGGCAATGGGGTGCCGGCTCCAGAAACTTCCAGGTGAAACACCAGGTGGTGAACGGCTCTCCTCACTCTCTCCTGACTCCCTGGGAACCTCATCAGCCAGTAGATTCTGGGTTCCCAGGTCAAGTCCAGCCCAAAGGGAACATCCCTCACCTGTGATGACCTGGTAGCTGTGTTTCATCTCAACCCCTGGCTGATAAAGAGCCTGGAACACTCCTGCCCACTCTCACCACCACGACACTCACCTGCTTCAGAGGCCCGGGCCACTTGAGCTTCGGCCCTGGGCCACCAGAAGCAGCCTGTGGCAGTGAGCGTGCCCCTGGCCACGTGACAGAGGTCCTGGATGTGCTGGGGGTTGGCCTCCCGGTGGCCCCCGCTCCCTTTCACACTGGAATTGGAAACCTCAGGCAAAGAATAAAATCACCACTTTTTCCATCTCCTCCAGGGCCAGGGCCTGGGGGTTTGGAGATAAGGGCCCAGGATAAGACCTTATCTCCAAACCCAGAGGCCCATCACAGGACTCTCCAACGAAGGCGCCTGTAGCCTGAGGACGGCAAGCACAGTGTCCTGGGTTTACATAAGAGAAGACCCTTTCTAGTTTATAGCCCCTGGAGGACAGGGCAGGAAGGTGGAAGCCCTGTCCTTTACTATTGTATTAGAAAAGGAGATTTATTTGAGTCAAACACTAATTCACACCAAGTCCATAAGATGGCTAAACAGTCCTATACTTAAAGTCCCTTAAAATCCCACACAGAGCAGATCTCTACGATTAGTACAGGATTTGTACTCTGAGTAACAAAGGCCAAAGATAAGAGTGCCTTAAGAGAGTCAGAGTATATTTCTCACTCGACTTCCAAGCTAGGTGATTGAGGCTGGTATGGTAGCTCTCTCCCTGAACTCTAAGGGAATGTGGCAGGTGGTATTTTCCAGAACTGACCTCCAACAATGTGACCTTGACGCTCTTCCAATCAGGATGGGGAGTCTAGTTCCCCTCCCCTTGACCCTGAACAGACTTGTGACTGTTTTTGGACAATAGAGTTGGCAGAACGGATGCTGAGAGATTTTTGAGAGTGGGTCATAAAAGGTCATGCAGTCTCCTCCTTGTTCACTGGAATATTCCTGCTTGGGGCTCATGGAAGACACCAAACTACCCTGAGGCCGCCATGCTGTGAGGACGCCAAGCCACACGGAAAAGCCACGCGTAGATGCTCTGGCTGGCAGTCCTAATCTCTTTAGTCATCCATTTCGGGCTCTAGCCATGCAAGTGAAGCTGTGTTGGATCCTCCAGACCAGCCCTTCAGCCTACCACTGAGTGACCTTAATCAACACCACCAAGGGTGAAAGAATTGCCCAGCCAAGCCCTGCCCAAATTCCTGACCCACATAATCTATGAGCACAGTTAAATGGCTGTTTTAAGCCATGAAGTCTGAGGTGTTACATACCAAAAGTGACTGGAACGGGCACTCAGCTTCCATCCAGTTCATTGCTCGGCCATACCTGGGTGGGTGGGTCGGGAGGGATAGCCTTGTCCTCATTGTTCAAAATGGTGTCTAGAGCTCCAACCATCACATCTGCATCCGAGACAGCAGGGTGTTGGGAGCGATGAAGAAGAAAAGCAAAGGGCATGACCCTATTAAGGAAGTTCGTGAAGGATGTCTCGGGACATGACACATCCTATTGGCTAATATTTAGTCATGTAGCCATACCTAGTAGTAAGAGAGGGTGGGAAACATTGTCTTTGTTCTAGATGACTGACTATGTACTGAACTAAAAATCAGGAATTCAATTACCAAAGAAGATGAAGTAAATGAATATTACAGCAGTCTGCCCCTCATCCCAAAGTTCCTTTGCCCTCCTCCCTTACCACCCCCCAAATTTATTTCTATACTCTCAACCACCTGAACACCAAGGCTGAAGAAACTATAGACCTTCAGACTGAACACCCACAAGACAAATGAGTGCTTCTCCAGCCAGTACTGAAGGCGTCTCTCAAGGCATGATTTCTGATGCTGACATAGTCCCTTTTCTCTTCTTTCTAAAGACCCCTTTCCACAAAGGATGAGGAAAGATGGTAAGTTTGGGTGGGGGTGGGGGACCTGGCCTGCCACATATATTAATTAAGCATCTGCTAGCTTGTCCAGCACTGGCTCATCTAATCCTCACCCTGAGATCCAGCACTGCTATTATCTTCATTTAACAGATGAAAAAACTGAGGCTCAGAAAACGTAAGTGACTCACTCAAAGTCACACAGCTCATCCCCCGAGCACAAGGCCGGGGCAGTGACTCTGTAAACACCAGGTCCAAGCGTGTCCCTCCCTGAGTTCCTCAGAGGGCCCACCTGTGTTCTGCAAGGTCCTTCCACTATGGAGATGCTCCACGTCTTTCTCCTTTCTGCTTCTTCAGGATCCTCAGTGAGTGTGCCTGAGGGCAAGAAGCCAGTGTCATTCTTAATCACCTACCGCCTCAGCCAAGAGCAGCCCCACTGACTCCTGTGAAGCAGGCAGGCTCCACAATGGGGTTGTCAGAAGCCTTGAGCTGGCTGGGGATGGGGGTGGGGGGTGGCCACAGCTGAAGCACCGGGAGCCTCTTTTCTTTCAGCTCGGGCTGGGTCACGCTCCAGAGCCCCGTGCCCTAGCCTGAGCCTCCCACCTGGCTCCCCTCAGAGGCAGGCTCACCACTGCGAGAGAGTCAGGGAGGTGGGGGCAACCCCCACAGCTTATAAATCAGTGAGCCTTGCTATGTAAAGAACCATCACAAATGATGAAAAAGTTCTGAAGATGGATGGTGGTGACGGTGGCACAACAATGGCAATGTACTTAATGCCACTCAACCATACACTTAAAAATGGTTCAAGTGGGGACTTCTCTGGTGGTCTAGTGGCTAAGACTCCCTGCTCCCACTGCAGGGGGCACAGGTTCGATCCCTGGTCAGGGAACTAGATCCTACATGCCACGCAGTGAGGCAAAAAAAAAAGTTCAAATGGCCAATTTTACGTAATACACATCTTACCACAATAAAAAACATCCTAAAAACTTAGTGGCAGGACTTCCCTGGTGGCACAGTGGTTAAGAATCCATCTGCCAATGCAGGGGACATGGGTTCGATCCCTGGTCCGGGAAGATCCCACATGCCACGGAGCAACTAAGCCCGTGCGCCACAACTACTGAGCCTGCACTCTAAAGCCCGCAAGCCACAACTACTGAGCTCGCGTGCCACAACTACTGAAGACCGTGAGCCTAGAGCCCGTGCTCCGCAACAAGAGAAGCCACCTCAGTGAGTAGCCCGCGCACCGCAGCGAAGAGTAGCCCCGCTCACGGCAACTAGAGAAAGCCCACGACCAGCAACAAAGACCCAGCGCAACCAAAAATAAATAGATTAAATAAATACATTAAAAAAAAAAAAACTTAGTGGCTTAAAAGAGCAACCGTTCATCAGTTCGTGAGTCTATGAGTCCACAGCTTGGGCTGGGCGAGGCTGGGCAGTTCTGCTGGACTCACCCGGGCTCGCTCAAGAAGCCGTGGTCGCCTGACAATGGTTGGCCGAGGAGGGCTTCACTCCTGTCTAGTGGTCGGTGCGGTTGTCAGCAGTCTTGAGCCACATACCTCCAGCCGCCTAATCCAGGAACGTGTTGTCGTAACCGAGGTGTATTCACAGCTTGGTAGTTACGGGGGTCGGGGGCGGTCCCAAGAACACCAACAGAGGGTAAGTCCCAGTACACAAGCACTTTGCAAACCTCTGCTAGTCATGTCTGATAGCGTCCCTTTGGCCAAAGCAAGTCACATTGCCAAGCCCAGAATCAGTATGAGAGGAGACGACACCAGGGGATGAATCCAAGGCGATGTGAGCAAATGGAGGGTCACAACCGTTACACGTCTTGCCCACGAATTACTGCCACAATGACAACGTACGTGTGTGACCGCACAGGTGCCTTCATTTTCAAACCAGAAAAGAGAGCTGGTTGCCCAAACCAGCAGCTACTTTAGTCATTAAAGGCACAAGATGCCTCCAGGCAGGAGCGTGGTTTCTGATAATGCAGACCAGAGAAAGGGAACATTCTAGCATGAAGTCTCCCCATGGAGATCCAGAACAGAGCCCACATCTTCAGCTCTTGGGGATTTCTGCAAGTCTCGGGGAGCAAGCTGGTTGCCCCCAGCTCTTCCCCAGCCGGGTTTGTGGCAATGCTATCCTCTCCCGACCCATCCACCCCTTATGGGCCAACGGTGATTCCCAGGCCCTGTCCCCAACAACAGTGGTACGCTGAAAATCAGGGCTGGAAAGTGGTGAGGAGGCAGAAAATGACTCTTTCCACAGTCTCCCTTTCTGCCCTGCCCCGGGAAAGCTGACTGTGCCCTTTCACAGGTGACCCCCTGTCTGTCTGGGAGGAAGGTGGGGCGTTTGTCCTGCCCCAGTCACCTGTGGAAGGCCAGCCATCACAGCTAAATGGATGGCAAGAGAAGCACCCACACCAACAGCACAAGTTTGTACAGGGGGCTGGACGGCCTGGGTCAGCGCCACCGACCACTGCTGAGTGTCCCTGGGCAAGTTACTTAGCCTCATCCAATTAGTTTCTTCCTCTAAGTAAAAAGACTAGATTAGGGCTTCCCTGGTGGCGCAGTGGTTGAGAGTCCTCCTGCCGATGCAGGGGACACGGGTTCGTGCCCTGGTCCGGGAAGATCCCACGTGCCGCGGAGCGGCTGGGCCCGTGAGCCATGGCCGCTGAGCCTGCGCGTCCGGAGCCTGTGCTCCGCAACGGGAGAGGCCACAACAGTGAGAGGCCCGCGGACCACAAAAAAAAAAAAAAAGACTAGATTAAAAGACTAGATTAAGCCCTCCTGCAGGGCCATCCACAGGATCCTAGGCCCTAACCCAGCGGTCCCCAACCTTTTTGACCCCAAGGACCGGTTTCGTGGAAGACGATTTTTCCACGGACGGACGGTGGACGGGGGCAGGGATGCTTCAGGCGCCTGCTGCTCACCTTCTGCTGTGCGGCCCGGTTCCTAACAGGCTGCGGACCGGAACCGGTCCGCGGCCGGGAGGTTGGGGACCCCTGCCCTAACGCTTGCATACAACAGACAGTTCGGAGCATGTAGAAGATACTTAACAACCAAGGCTTGTCTTTCAAAATGGCTGTCTCTCCCAAGCCACAAGACAAGAGAGCTTCTGTAACCTAGGCCAGGGTAACAGGGCACAGAGGTTGCTTTTAAACCCTTGTTTGGGCAGCCCATCTAATAGCCCTCCCTTCATCCAAAGGGCCATTATGGCATGATTCCAGATAGCTTCCCTCTCCTCTGCCCAGGAGCCATCCCAAAGTGTAAGGATATCCCAACAGTCCCTGGAAACCCTACTTCTCACTCACTATGGCAGGGGTAGGGGAGGCGCCTGACAGGAAAGGCGGTATCACCATGGCGGTGGTTGGGGGTGATCACAGGCCGCTGTCAGGGTGCATCCCGGCAGGTTCCAGAGAGCAGGTCAAACCATGGCCCCGCACACCACCTCTCCACGGTGCACACCAAATGCCAACCCCGGGGGAGGGACAAGAGGGCATTTTTAATGACGTCATGTGGTAGCAGCATCCTCCAGGATGGAGCATCCTTTGGGGAAAAAAAAAAATTAGGATTCTCATCGGCTGGAGAAAGAATCTGAGGCTAAGAGATGGTGTTCTCTCATCCTATCCCAAAACTGCCACACACACACACAACCCCCCACTTCACATCCCCTTCACCAGATTTCACCACTGAGCATGTTCCGTGGTCTGGAGCGGACCGGCAGTGCACCACAGATTACCTAGGTGCTGGAACCCAGGCTCAGTTTGCATGTTGACTCGACAAACGCTGCCCCCACCTGTTCAGTTGGTTTATTGCAAGTTCGTTGGTCTCCCCACCCCTACCCAGCTCCGTCATACTCCGTTATTTATTTTAATAACTTTATTGATTTCTATATATCAAAAAACATAATGTTTTCCTGCTCTTTCATGAGATAAAAACCGTCTCTGCCTCCCAATTCTTACTTGGAGTTGGAGGGAGGGAGACAAGCGATGTCCCCCTGGCACTGGGGAACACTTGGAGGCTCCCTCCCCAGGTCTGTCCCACAGAGGCTGGGAAGGATGCACTGCCCCCTTTTCCTTACAGGTCAGGCTGGGAAGGCTGCAGGCCTCCTGCTGTCCCCTGTGGGCTCCTTGCCTCCTCAGCTAGGGGAATCTGGCCATTGTTAAATTGGGGGGGGGGCACATAGGTACGGAGTGGGGGGCAGCAGAGGACCCCGATCAATCCGTCCTGGCTTTGAAGCTCTAAAGCGGAGCTGCCCTCGCGGCCTCCTTTCTCCAGTTTCAGAAACCTGGACAAATAACTCCCCGCCTCCCAGGGCCGATGCCCAGATCCGGATGAGGGGGAGGAGAGAGCGGGCTGTGGGAGGGAGGAGGTGGCAGTGTCGCACCGCCGCTGCTGCCGCCGTCGCCGCCACCGCCTCCCCCTGTGTATAAAACTCCCTTTGTATGCAGGTCGCCGGCTGCTCCCCATGCCAGGTGCAGCTGCCAGGATTCTCAATGCGGTTTGAACACAATTTGCCAGTGTTGGTTCAGCTCCGCTGGCTTCCAGTTGGGGGGCCATATGCTGCCTTTAATCTGCCTGTGTGATTCTCCCCGATGTCAATAGGCGCGGGCGGGTGGGTGGCTCAAATGGCCCGAGAGCCGGGGCTGGGGTGGGCTCCCACTGCTGCCCGGCGCCCCGGCTCTCCACGCCGCCGGGGACCACCGGCCGGGCGCCGCGGGCGTCCGCGTTGGGCTGGGGCGTCCCCCCGCTGCCACCCAGCTTCCCGGGGGAGGAGCAGACCTGCCACTGGCAGCTGCCCCTGTGTTTGGCTATGGC
This sequence comes from Neophocaena asiaeorientalis asiaeorientalis, assembly GCF_003031525.2. Classification (NCBI taxonomy): domain Eukaryota; kingdom Metazoa; phylum Chordata; class Mammalia; order Artiodactyla; family Phocoenidae; genus Neophocaena; species Neophocaena asiaeorientalis. The sequence goes on from NW_020174707.1 coordinate 910,917, forward strand.
GCGTGGGAGCCTCTCTGGTAGGCCATCCCCATAGCCATCATTGGCCTTCCCCTCCGCAGAGATCCCTGCCAAGGAAGTCGGCCAGGGAGGTGCCAGCGCTCAGTCCAGACTTCACATTTCCCTCATTCTTTCTTTAATTGGATTTTTGGTCCTGCTGGGCAAAATAAGCCTTCCACTGGCAAAGCACTCTTGCCTCTTCTGAACACACGATGGTGCCCGGAGGCTCTGGGCCGCTGTAGGCAGAGCCTCGCCTTCCTCCCCCGCCAAAGCGTTCATTCCTTCTCTCCAGGGGCGTGAGAGCATGGTGTGCCCACACGCGCGTGCACGCACACACGCACACCACATGCACAAACACACCACATGCACACACATGCCACCGACCAAATGCACACAAACATGCCACCACCATCATGTGCGCACGCATATACCACGTGCACACCCTACGTGCACACACGCACTCTACCAGGTCCAGGCAAACTCGCCTTCCCCCCAGAATTTGATTTTGAGGCCTTCTTGGAAAACAGTGATTCTCGCTAACCAGGTGAAGACCCCTGCTGCGAATGGCGCAGCATCGGGCACCAGTGTCCTGACCCAGCCACAGATCAAAGTGCCAAGAAAGCCATCTCCTGTCCTTACAGGACCACCAGGCAAGCAAGCCTAGCTTGCTGGGGGCGGGGCGGGGGCTGAGGAAGAAGCCGGCAGGCAAGCTGGAGTCTGACGGAGCAGTGGCATTTCACTAGCAACGCAACAGAAGACATTTGTATTCTCTCTCT
>NW_020174707.1:911758-923087 GCF_003031525.2 Neophocaena asiaeorientalis asiaeorientalis
CGAAGGAGAGGAGGGGAAGAGAGGGGGAGGGGAAGGAGAGAGGAAGGGAGCAGAGGAAGAAGGGGAAGAAGAAGAGGAAATGGAGGGGAGAAAAGGAAGGGGAGGAGGGAGAGGAAGAAGGGAGGTAGGGAGGGAAAAGCCATCCCCCACCCCATCCCATCCCATCCCCATCCCCATCCCCATCCATCTTCAAAGGACCACCAGGGAAGCCCAAGGAGGTGTATTTTAAATGGAGGAAGCTCTGAGGGCAGGACAGGCTAACCCCCGCACCCCAACCCCGCCGGGGTTTAGCATATTAAGGAAACGCAGCCTGTGGCATCCTCGCTCCCACGCCCTCCGGCAGCCCAGCAATCTTCAATCCCGGTCACCGGAGGCCGCAAGTCTGCCGGCGGCTGGGCCCTTCCACCCGGGGCCCGCGAGCGTTAGAAACCTCCAAGGACTACCTTAAGCAGCCCTGGCCCGGGGGTTGCGAGGGCGCCTATTAAAATACACCGCGCTCAGCCCCAACTGCGGCCCCGGAAAGCTGCTGACCGTCAAGTACATCACAATATTTCAGAGTCCCTGTTAACAAGCGCCCATTAAAATGTGACGACCAGATAGTAGCGCAGAAAGCGCTCATTTTGAAAAAACGTGAGCGCTTTCTGCTGGTTCAGCAAGACAAAGCCGGTTTACCTGTCCCTGGCATTTTAAGCCCAGAGGAGCACGGAGGCCTTAGCTCCCGGGTGCCGCCTGGTTAACGGAATGCGGGGTGTTTATTTGCCAGGCCACATCTGAACCCGGCTTGTTAATGAGCCTGCCGTTGTAAGCTCACTGTCAGTCAGCCTGCCTTTTTTTAATCAAAAGCTAGAACAGTCGGTTATCAAGGATTAATGACTCTTACAGCATCCATACGAGACTCGTATTTACCGTTTAAAAGAAAACGGAAGGAAGAAGAATGACGAGATTTTGTTTCAATAAGCAGTTTCAATCTGCTCTGGTAAGTTGAATTCATTCATTCATTAATTCAGTCATGTGTCTGGGAGAAGCCAGCGGGAGCCCCTTCCATCATAAGAACTTCTGACTGTGAAATAAACCCCCAGTAACCAGATTAACTATGAAGTATGTCTCCGTCAGGTTTTAGGCATTAGTTCAAGTGTAGTTTCTGGGCGTTCTGGCTTATTGTAGCGAGTTGCCGATTCTGGGATTCTAGGCAGCACTTCGGGAGGAGAAAGAGTCTCTGTTCCCCTTCTCTGGCTTCAAAATAGAGCTCGTGTGTGGAGTTGACATGATTGTGCAGTGTTGATTTCACCGAGAATATCAATATTCTAAATAGATTCCCATATAATTCATATATTTTTGCATAGCACGGAGCACGTAAATCTCTCCCCACATCTGAACACACGGAGGCACATGTGCACACACAGGCACGCGCGCGCACATGTGCGTGCAACACGCACCCGTATCACATGTACGTGCTTGTGACCATGCACAGACTATGGCTACCAAAACACTCATTTAGACTGTCAGGGGACTTTGTTTACAACAAATAGTATGCTACTGGGATCTTTTATTTAGTAACCCAAGATATATAGTTTGGCCAAAAGAAAAAGCTATTGGCTTTGCTCTCATCCAAAGTGGGCCCAGCCTTTTTCTAAGTTGGCTGTCTCCATTCACGGTCCTCTCTGAGTGCCCGTGTGCTCTGGGGGATGAAAGCAATAACTCACATGAGGATACTTGAAATCACAGCCAGAAATGTCAAGGTGATCCTTCCCAACGTCATCAACAATGAGACACGCTCAGGTGACAATGCTGGACATTCTGGAAATCAAATGGTGTTTATGGTGCTGCCGCCCAATATTCGATGGCTTCAGAGAAAGGCAAACACTGATTCTGGATGGGCTGGGGATCACAGACAAATTCAGAAACCTCAATGAGGTCTGTCTACTGTGATTTAATCTCGCCGGATGTCCGGCTCCTCATCTGTAACATGGTGATATTAACACCTGATCTACCAGCGGGCTGGGGATCCAGGAGAATTAGAGAAGAAAATAGAAATGAAAGGAAATGCCTAAAGGGGATCATTTCAGGGTGGGGTAACTAATAGTTCGGTTCCCTTGGGAAAGGTGTCACCTGGAGGACCTGGAACCCCGGCTGTTCTGGCCTCTGGGTTAGGAAAAGAGGTTGTTGGGGGTAGGAGTGTGGAGACAGAGTCCCAGGGACTCCCCTTAACAAAATGACAATGTCAGCAAACCAGCGTCCTATCACATGGCTTGCGACACGAAGCACTGAGAAGGACACAGCATCGCTTCTGCCATCTTCTCGTCCAACGTGCAGAAGCTGAATGGAGTCATGAGGAAACATCAGACAAACCCAAGTCGAAGGACATTTTGCAAAATAACTAGCCTGTATGTTTGAAAGAGATCAAGGTCAAGAAACTCAACTAAAGACCGTGGAAGTGTTCCAGATTAAAGGAGACTAGAGGGACATGACAATGAAATGCAATGTGCAACTCTGAATCGGATCTTGGAGCAGCGATTTTTTTTTTTCTTTTGCTATACAGAACAGTAGTGGGACAATTGGAGAAATATGAATGTCTGTAGATCAGATAACGGTATTATAGCGATGTTAATTTCCTGATTTTGATCATTGTATTGTGGTTATGTAAGAGAATATCCTTGTTTCTTAAGAAATCTATACCAAAGTATCATAGTTGAAGGGTCATCATGTCTGCAGCTTATTCTCAAATAGTTCACAGATATCTACTGTACATCTACAGCTATCTACCCATCTATGTCTGTCTAGAGAGAGAGAGAGAGAGAGAAAAGGAAATTGGTAAAATGCTTACCTTTGGAGAATCTGGGTGACGGGTATATCAGAATTCTTTGCACTATTTCTGCAACTTTTCTGTGAGCCTGAAATTGCTTTTAAGCTAAGGATTAATAACTATATAAAGGACTTTGGGTTTCTCTTTGGAGATGCAAGGAAAGAGGGAGCGGAGGAGGGGACTGGAGCCAGACTTGGTGAACACGAGGGTGGCCGTGACCCAGCAGAGAAGAAACGAGACAGGGCTCGGCACTAGTGCTGACCTCAGCCAAAAGCTGCCGCTGGAATTTTCTGCAACGTGTAGTGAAGTTGGCTGGGAAAGTGTTCTTTATGGCTCAGCGCCTAGCACTGGGCTCACCACTCAGTAGGGGGTCAGTCCGTTTTGTTGCTTGAATGAATGGATAAATGAGTGATGCTCCTCCTTTCGTATCACAGGGCAGCAGGCTCTACAGGTCTGTCCAGGGCGTTAGAGGAAGCTTGCTCCTCCGTTTAGTGGCCCCAGTCGGGTGAGAAGTCTTGAGTGGCGGTGGGGGTCAGAGCTCCCTGCATTCATCCGAATCCTTATTCGAGATTCATTATTGAAGCGACAGCACATCCCCCAAATAAACACGTGCGTCTTTGCAGCCTGCAGCCCAGGAGCACTATTAAACACACAGCAGCAAGAGGCCCAGGCCCCGGCTGCTGCATGCAATTTCCAGCCGGCTCACTATTCTTTTGTTACCGCCTTTTTATTGGTTTTCTCAAAGTGGTTACAATGCTGTTATTGTAAAACCCTCACACCAGAAGAGCGAGGGAGGCGGCAGTGAAGGGGAATCGAGCAATTTCTGCTGGGAGAGCCTGCCGACCCGGTGTGGGAGGCTACCTAGCAAAAGGGGTCTGGGTAGGGGGAAACAGAGCCCTTTCTTTGCTCCGGTCCACTTGACCTGCGCGTAAATCCACTGGGAGCCAGGGCAGCCCTTGAATTCCCTGGAGGGTAAGTGGCCTTGCGCTTTCTGCCCCTGGGGAGGCCCCTGTAAAGAAACTCAGGAGCCCCTCCCCCTTCACAGTCTACCCCTGCCTGGCCCCGGATGGGGGGAGGGGGGAGGCTGGAGGACAGAAGCCAGACACTTGGGGGCTGTGACTTCCCCAGCATCCCCACTCCTCACCCGCAGGAAAGACTTTTCTTCCAACCCACCCCGTTATAAGTATTGAGGTATAATTTACATGCAATGAAATGTGCAAATGTTGTGTCCCGACACCTCAGTGACTCTCTACACGGCCCAGTTCAAGAAATAGAGCAGCGCTGTCCAATACAATGTTACGCAAAGTTGAAAATGTTCTGTATCTGTTACGCGCGACCATTGAGTGCTTGAAATATGGCTGGTTGTGACTAAGGACACAGATTTGTAATTGTATTTCATTTTAATGTCCGTAGCCACATGTGGCTAGCGGCTACTATGTTAGCACAGATAGAGAACATTCCCATCAGCCCAGGAAGTTCCCTTGAGCTTTTTCCAGTCAGCCCTCCCCAAGAGGTAACCACTTTTCTGACTTGCATCGCCCAAGACCAGGGCTGCTCCACTTCGGATGGACATTTGGGGCCGAGCTGTGCCCTGGAGAATGTTCAGCAGATCCCTGACCTTGACCCACGAAGTGCCAGTAGCGCTCATCCCCAGTCGTGACAACCAAAAATGTCTCCAGACATAGCCAAATGTCCCCCGTTGGGGGGTGGGGGGTTGGTAGGGTGGAGATTGACTCCTGGTTGACAATCATCAGAAGCTCTTTTTCCCAGAGCGGCTGTGCCATTCTACGCTCCCACCAGCAACCTACGAGGGTCCCGCTTTCTCTGCACCCTCGCCTTGTGACATCACCCATCTTTTTCATTTTAGCTGTTCTAGTGGGTGAGAGGGTGGCCTCCTAAAGGCCGCAAAGCCTTCCACAGGAGTCAGATTAAAACTGCGGCTACGATAACGACAGCGTCGGGACTTCCCCGGTGGCGCAGTGGTTAAGAATCCGCCTTCCAATGCAGGGGACGCAGGTTTGATCTCTGGTCAGGGAACTAGATCCCACATGCATGCCACAACGAAGAGTTCACGTGCCACAACTAAGGAGCCGGCGAGCCGCAACTAAGGAGCCTGCCTGCCGCAACTAAGACCCGGTGCAACCAACATGAATAAATAAAATAAATAATTTTCTCTTTAAATGATGTATTTTTTAAAAAATGACAGCGTAAGAATTGGGAGGGGCCTTGGAGACCCCTGGCCTTAGTGAGCTTGAGTCTGGGGAGCTGAGTGCGCCTTGGGGACACCCCCCACTGGGAGTGTGGCCAGTTGCTTCCCCATGAAGCTCTTTTCTGCTCCACAGCTTGTAGGAGCGGAGACGCCTCAGAAGGTGCCCCGGGGCAGGGAAGACACAGACAAGGAAGACAATTCCTGTAAAACAGTTTGCATCCCAAATGAGAACAGCACGGAAAAACGTGTTCAACCCCTCCCCCCCAGCCCCACCCAACTTCCAACGCACATGCGGACACACACCCCTCCCTTAGAGACACAGGACAGCAATTTGTTCTTTGCAAAGCAGACGGGTGACATTGACGAAGGGGAGGCAAGGAGGAGGCGAGAAAAGCTGCTTGGCTGCTACTTGGGGAGTTCAGAATGGTTGGCCGAGGACTTGCCAACTTTTGGAGGGCAGGCCCTGCGAATATTATAAATTAGACACTAGAAGATGGGAAATACATCCAAGAAATCAATCCCTATCCCCACCTCGGAGCACCTTCTGGTCTAATTTTCGAGGGAAGAAAAATAGTGCAACTCTGAAGTTGGAGATCATATAATGCCACCAGGACCTGGATGCAGAGCACACCGCCCACGTCGGGACTGACAGAGTATGACAGGTTAATCCAGAGGGTTTACCACAGGAAGTTGGGGATATGAAGAAAAGGAGCACGTGGAATTAACCACGAGACAGAGGAAGCACCCCGTCCGAGTCAGAATCCGTGTCTCAACACGCTCTTTCATTTGGTGCTGTTTCTGAGGGTCTCTTTAACTGCATTGCTCCCCTTAATTGTGATCTTGGGGAAATGTCATTCCCCCCCTAAAAAACCCCCCACTGATCTCTTTTTTTTTTTTGGCTGCGCTGGGTCTTTGTTGCTGTGCGCAGGCTTTCTCTAGTTGTGGCGAGCGGGGGCTACTCTTTGTTGCTGCACGCGGGCTTCTCATCGTGCTGGCTTTTCTTGTTGCGGAGCACGGGCTCTAGGCGCATGGGCTTCAGTAGTTGCAGCATGCGGGCTCAGTAGTTGCGGCCCGCGGGCTCTAGAGTGCAGGCTCAGTAGTTGTGGCGCACGGGCTTAGTTGCTCCACGGCATGTGGGATCTTCCCGGACCAGGGCTCGAACCTGTGTTCCCTGCATTGGCAGGCAGATTCTTAACCACTGCGCCACCAGGGAAGTCCCATTAATCTCCTTTTAGAATCTTAAGTAAACTCCTGGTAATGAAGCAACCTATATCCACTACTACAAGAAGTGTCAATCTCTTGTGGGTCGCCAGGGAAGGTCTCTGACAATATTATCCTGTAGAGGTCAAGGTAGGGGTGGCAGACATAGGGAATGGGGTAGGGGAGAGTCCCCTGGAGACGGCATCACCTGTTCTGTCAATGGCTCAGGAAAAAATTGGCTGGAACTGGGAAGTGGCCCTTCTGGCATTCGAAGGTGGACCTTGGTCAACCTAGAGAGGGGACTTGGTCTAGTTCTCTCGGGGCTGGAACATTCTTAAGGGCACCCTCCCATGGTAGGGCTCCAAGGTGACATCTGCTCGGGGAGAAGAAATGTTAGCCAGCGAGGAAATCCTAGGGGGAGGACGATCAAGCTGAAGACGGTAAGCCAAATGCTCCAGGTTAATGTTTGTGTATTTCCTCTGTGCCTGCCTCAGAAATAGTTATTAAAATGTGAGCCCCACGAAGGCAGGGACATCAGCTGTTTTGTTCACAGCCACATGAACGGCTACAGATGTGTCTAGCACGTCGCTCACCGAAGATGCGTTGAACCACTCAAGAGCAGCGCCCTGATTCAATGCTCAGGTCTTGACTCAGCTGAGCGGCCCAATCATCTGGGAAGGCACAGTATCTGGGAGCAGAGAAGGCCCGCTCAGGGTGTGGTAGAGAAACAGGAAGCGCCCGTGACGCCAGCGTGACAGGCTCAGGGGTGACCAGCGCAAAGAGCCCAAGGGGAAGGTGACGTCTCTGAGGCTTCGTTGTCCAGCCGTGTTCTCATTCCCTTGGTCCTGGTTCGGCTTCCATTGCCAGTTTCCGGGGACAGTGGCTTTTATCTTACTTCTCACTGCCCTTATGTGGCCTCTTTTCTTATACAGGCCCCTGAGCCTTCAAGGTGTGAACAAAAGCAAGTTTCCAGGAAGGAAAAGCTCCAGGCGGCCGGACTCCCAAACTTCCCTCCATCCCAGAATGGCCCTTCCCCTTGGGGTTTGTGCCTAGAAGCCTCGGGCCACGCCCCAGGAAAGATGCCTTTGGTGACTGGTCCCTGAAGGACAGAGTCCTTTTCTCCATTTCACCTCAGCAGAGTCGAGACAGGCAGACATTTTTTAAATGAGCTTTGCTGAAGACTGAAGGAAGAGCAGAAGTATAAGTAATAAAAAAATCAGGGGCTTCCCTGCTGGCACAGTGGTTAAGAATCTGCCTGCCAATGCAGGGAACACGGGTTCGAGCCCTGGTCCGGGAAGATCCCACATGCCGCGGAGCAACTAAGCCCGTGCGTCACAACTACTGGGCCTGCGCTCTACAGCCCACGAGCCACAACTGCTGAGCCCGCGTGCCACAACTACTGAAGCCCGCGCGCCTAGAGCCCGTGCTCCACAACAAGAGAAGCCACTGCAATAAGAAGCCCGCACACCTCAAGGAAGAGTAGCCGCCGCTCGCCGCAACTAGAGAAAGCCCGCGCGCAGCAACAAAGACCCGATGCGGTCAAAAATAAAATAAATAAACAAATAAAGAAATAACCTCAAAAACAATATCACACTCATTTCCCAAGTCCAGACTCCAGGAGGTAGGCATGCCGGGACACAGAGTGTACCCTTGGTTCCAAACCTGCACTCCAGAGTAGGATAAGGGAGCTAGAGTGCCAGCCAGCAGCCCCAGTTTTGCCTAAGTCTCCCTACTCCCAGCCTACAAGAAGCCAAGGCCACCTTCCTCCAAGAGGCAGACACCGTCTCTGTTCCAGGGCCTGTGGGGAGTCGTTTCCCTGTCCTTCTGCCTCGGGATGGCACTTCCCAACTCCCCTTGATCTCTCCGCCATGGTGTGAGGGTGCAGCTCGCCTGTGGATGATTTGCAGGACAGCTGTACTTGACAGCCAGCAAATAATAGAGCTCCCTGGATCTATGTTATCTAATCCACCTACCTCTGGAGCTTCCCTTGGCAACTCACTCAGGAAGTGCCCCTCCCCCCACACCATCTGGAAGTGGTTTTTGAAAAATCGACTCATTATTGTTAAAAAGCAACACGTAGGCTTTTGCAAGATACAGTTGCAAGAGCAGCCCCTAAACTGTAAGTTCCTGGAAGGTAGGGATTTGATTTTGTGCCCCACTGTAGAACCATCACCCGGCACATCGTAGGAGCTTGATAAGTGATGGTGGCATGAATGAGGAATTAATAAACTTACAGAAGGGTGTTCCAGCTTTTTCTGCATAACAAATTATTCCAAAATGTAGGAGCTTAACAACTGTTTTATTATTCTTGCAGTTTCCACGGGTTGGGATTTTGGACCAGGTACAGCAACGGTGCCTTATCTCTCTGCCCCATGATGTCTGGGGTCTCAGTTGAACAAAGGTGAAGGTTTGGGGGCAACAAAGGTGAAGGAATCACCTGGAGAGTCCTTCAGTCACATGTCTTGCACTTGGGCTGAAATAACTCAAAGTCTGGGCTCCGCTGGGGCTGTCAGTTTGAGCATCTACATGTGGCCTCTTTGTGTAGATTGGGCTTCCTCACAGCATGGCCAACTCAGGGTGATCAGAGCGCTTACACGATAGCCATTCAGGCTCCAGGGTGGAAGCTGCCTGGCCTTTCATGACCCAGCCCTGTCATACTCTTAGTTGAAGCTGTCATCAACACATCCACATTCAAGGGGAGGAGAAACAGACCCCACTTCCCTTTAGAAAAAGTGTCAGAAAACTTTGGGGTCATGTTTTTAAACCACCACAATGGCTGAAAGATTGGAAAGCCCTGTCTCTTAAGGACTTTGCATTCATTCCCTCAACAGAATTTATGCTGTGCCTCTACCACGTGTCAAACCCTGGGCTGGGTGATGTGTAGGGATTTAAGGGAGTGAACAAAATAGACATTGTCTCTGCCCTCGTGTAGACTGCATTCCACTAGAGAAGATAGACATTAAACTAATAAACATGCAAACAAATGCATAGTTACAGATCACGATGAGCGCTATTAAGCAGGGTGTGGGGGTGGGGAATGCCCTGAGAAAGAAGAGGGAGACTTAATTTAGACGGAAATATCTTGCTCCTCTAGAAGCAAAATCTGATGCAAGGTTTTGAGTGTAAGCAGTTTCTTCGGAGGCGATCCTCGGAAGCACTATAGGGCAATGAGGGCATGAGAGAGAGCCAGCAAGGAAGCCGGAGGATGTATTAATAAGTAGGCCATCCCTGTGGGCAAATGGGTCACTTCTGGTTGACAGTGTAGGACACACGTCAGCCTGTTCCACCCCAAAGTCAAGGAAGCTGGGGCATCTCCTACTACAATCCTAGTAGTTGTAGTTGGGGGCACTAGCGCAGGCTGCCCTCCCTGTGGGCACTGTTCATTCAGGCAGCCAGGGAGAGCCTCGGGCAAAGGGCCGCAAGTGCTGGTGGAAGGAGCTTTCCCTTGGCTCTGAAGCCAAGGGGATGTGGAGGGACATCAAGGTGCCTGCCCCAGGGGTCAGGGTGGCCCTCCCTGAGCCGGCGACCTCTCAGAGAAGGCATTCAAGTGTCAGGAACACAGGATCTGTAAATGCTGTATATATTTCTCCGTGTTATATGTGGGTTTTCACCAAACACCACCCCAATGCCAGCACTTAGCACGGTGCCTTCGATAGCAATGCATTTTGGGTTTTCTTCTAATGACTGTGGGTTTGCGATGACTGGCCACGCTGCCCACCCTACCCCCACCCACCTCTCCTCCGTTGTGACTAATGGAAAAACATTGGCAAAGTTGCCCATGGGCAGGCAAGGTGGAGCTGTTTGTGCCCAGGAGAGTCTTCCCTTTGTGTGAGGGTAACCGCCAGGGGTTGTGGGTGCCACAGCCTGCAACTCTGACCTCAGCTGGGCTTGCAGCAGAGAGGCTGGCCCACGTTAAGCCACCACGTAGCAATTCACGGGGCTCGTGCAAACCTAGTCAATTCCCCAAGAAGGGAGGATGTACCTAGAGGGAAATCTGGTAAGCCCCACCGTTGTCCAGGGGTGGTCCCGTTCGCTGGAGACCATGCTCTAGACACGTGCCGGATTCACAGTCAAGGCTGGCAGGTGGCTCTCTGGCTCTGGACCCCTTAGTGAGTTTCCAAGAGAACACACGCAGTTCCTGGCAGGCTAGGCTCCACCAAATCACAGGGCTGCCGCGAACTGGGGGTGATGCTACAAAAACAGTATCTAATTCTAATGAACTAGAGCAACGGGGTGGGGGGGAACAAGTGAGTCGCTGAAAGGAAAGGTATTTTTACTACGACAATATAATACCCTTTTATTTTCAAATAGCGAAGTAGAATTTCTGTAAAAATTTCAAAGAGCATTTGTCTTAATATGATCCTTTTAAAGCATCCTTTTCCAATTCCGCTGCTACCGAACATCAAGTATATGCCATGCCCTGAGTCAAGCAATTTTTTTAAGTTAAAAATAATAATGACTGTTGAGGTAGTGAAGCGCTTGGCAGGGTGGGTGACTGAAATCAAGAATGGAGCTCTTGGCCACTTGTCAACACGTTTTCCGTGCTGTGCGAGCACTGCCGTCACCTGCAGCTTACCTGAGAGGCCGGCTCGCCTGGGGGCTCTCGAGTGTGCTTCCCAAGCAGTGGCCCATCCCTGTGTCTCGCCTGGGTCACTGCCACCCCAAGGACGGCCAAACCGGGAAGGGGTGGGGGAAGGGGAAGAAGGAAGGAAAGGGAGCGGAGAGGGAGGGGAAGGGGGAGGGGAAAGAAAATGGAAAAAGGAAGCAGAGGAGAGGGAGAAGAGCGGAGGAAGGAGAAAGGGAGGAGGGGAGGGAGGGGAGAGAATTCTATGGGGATGGAAAAGCCAGGAAGTCAAATTCCTAAGCTAGCGATAAATAAAATCCCAGCTGCACTAAGATCATTCACACTCAGAATTCCTGACCGTGGAAAATAAACTCATTGTTGCTGGTGAATGGAAACTTAGTAGTGATGACGTCGGGGACTCTAGACCTCACATCCCGTGTCCCGGTAGAGGCCACAGACACCTCAGTGGGCTGAGAAAGGGGGCTGGGGGCCTGCCTGAGGAGGCACCCCTGGAAGTCTTCAGACCAAGTTGCCCAAAGTCCAGAGAGGCTGA
>NW_020174707.1:923295-943205 GCF_003031525.2 Neophocaena asiaeorientalis asiaeorientalis
GGGGGGGGTGACCTGAAGGAGAAGCTGCAAGTCTGGGATGACGAGTGGAAGGAAGGAAGGCTGCTAGGCTGCGGGGAAGGAAGATAAAACCCCGGACGTGGATTTTGAAGCATTTGCAGCAGTGACGATCAAAAGCCTCGCCTGGGGGGTGGACAAGACTTAGTCGCTGGCATCCTGGGTCAGCACCTCCCTCACCCCCATGACCCCGCCTGGTGTGAGGGGCAAAGCCTGGGCAGCGCCTCGCCTCCCGACTCCAACCACCTTCCCCGCCCCTGACACCAGTCTCATCCATGGCGGGCTGCTGGTCACTGATGGGAGGAGAGGGACAGACCCCTGGGTCCCATTTTGATTATAAGCGCCCCTCCCCCAACTTCTGACAGCCTGCACCTGTGACCCTTTGCAGGCTGCCCTCTCCTCCTGGAGCAGCTACACCTCAGGGAGCCAGATGGGTCTGGGAGTTTGTCGCCCCACTCCCAGGGTCACCCTGAGCCTCTGACAATGCCTGGTGAGGGAGTATGACAGCTCACCTCTCTTGCCTGGAGTCAGGCCAGACTGTGAGGTATGACTTCCCCTCCAGAGCCCCTCGCCGGGTCAGGCTGAGGCTGCCCTCTGCAGTGGGACTTTGTCCGAAACTGGCTTCTTCGCCTTCCCGGTCCTGTCCCCTCCACACCTTACGGGGCATCTCCTGGAAGCCCTTCCATCAGAAATCACTTCCTCACACATCCTCGTCTCAGGGTCTGCTTGTGGGGAAACGGAAGTCCTAGGGCCCACGGGCTGGGCAAGAGTAACAGTTACTGTGGGTACACACGTTACCGACGGCCCCTCGTCCAGTCCTCGGAACCAGACGGCCCTGCTGGTACTGAGCGCGCCGCACCGAAGAGGAAGCGGAAACTCAGCGATCAGAAGGGACTCTCTCAGGGTGGCACAGCTGGTGAGCAGAGCAGCCTAGATTAAAGCCAGCTGTTGCTGGCTCCGAAGCCAGCATTTAGTCCTTGACATCCCACTGAAAGGAGATGGGGGCTGCCGGCTCTCCTGCGCAGAGCCCGGCTGCTTCGGAAAGGAGCCAACATCTCTGGGGCCCTGCTGCCAGGGCCGATCTGGGGCCAGCCGGGTATTTAGGACAGGGGACCAAGGAGAGAGCGAAAGCTCCATTCAAGCCCTTAGCTTAGCAATTGATGTCTCTGCGTTCACTGGCTCACCCGGACCCAGTTCCCCAAAGCCCTGCTGGATTTGCCAAGCACCCAGAGGTCTTCAGCTAGGGGCCTGCTCGTTCATCAACCCCCCCCCATTCTCCATGTGGTTTTTTAAGACAACACCCCAAAGCCGGCACTTACTAGGAGGAGGGCAGAAGCTGCGAAAAACCGCCCTATGAATAAATGTTCAGGGTTCCATCCAGAAACGCCCACAGTGACTGGTGAGTCATCAGATGACCAGCTGTCACCACAGAGTGCTATATATAGAAGGGGAAAGCCAGAGGGGTGCCTGGGACCTAAAGCAGAGAGTAGGAACGGGCACCTAGGAGGCGAGGCCCCAGCTGGGGGGCGGGCCTACAGGGCACCTGGAAACTGCACCCTCGCCTCCCCCAAATAATGGAAGGCGGGTCACTGGTGCCCCAGCACAGCATACTGCTTGATCTGGAAACAGACAGGGCCGGACGCGGGCGATGCCAGAACACTGGTGATGATTACTGCTAATGGCGCTAATGGGAGAATAATCGCTCAGAGAACTTCCCGCACATCACCTTGTATTCTTCCCATCAAACATACGTACGGAGGACGTACTAACAGCGCTGCCACTTAGGCAGCCTCAATTGAGTTTCTGGACTCCAGGCTTGGTTAGGCTGGTCATTAGGGGAAGAGCATGAGATGTGGTGGGTATAGGCTCAGGTGGGTATAGAGAGTGGTGGCAGGCTCAGACCCTTTATTGGAACTGGTTGCCTATGGAGCATCTGAAATGTGGTCAGTCTAAATAGAGACGTGCCGTAAGCATAAACTACACGCTGGATTTCAAAGGCTTAGTTCCCAAAAAACAATGTAAACGATCTCCTTAATCATTTTTTTCTTCACTACGTGTTGAAATGATAATATTTTGGATAAATTGCGTTAAATAAGATATACTATTAAAATTAATTTCACCTGTTTCTACCTTTTTCATGTGGCTACAAGAACATGCTGAAGGACGTATGTGGCTCACACTTGCGGTTTGCATTGTATTTCTATTGGACAGCACTGGGTTACAGGCTAGAGGCCAGAACCTTCAGGAAACCCTGGCTATGCCCTGTCCTGATAAATAAAGCCTGCTCCATGGTTCAAGGCTGAGGGAGGCCAAGGCTGCTCTCCAGACGACGCCGGTGGCCAGCTTCAGCTCCACACACTGGTCACAGCAGGCCCGGGTGGCACACAAAAGCCCCTGAGTGTCTGTCAACCTCAAACTTGCCCCTCATACCTTCAGAAAATTCCCAGCCTTCCTGGGAAATGTTGATGAATCCTCTCTGGCTGTGTCTGTCTTCTCCCATCCCCCACTTCACCCCCAGGAGAGTTCAATTCGATGCTGTGTGATTACAAAAAAGAGTCTCATAAAATAAGGCCACTTCATAAATGAAGTAGCCCTTTCCCTGGAATATGCAAACAGCAGAGTCAATCAAAGGAAAGAAGGGAAATGAGAAACAGATGAGTTATTACAATTTACACCGAGAGGGAGAAACTGTATCCCGGAGACAGACGCACAAACGTCGCACACCCTGCCCACAGAGGCCTGGGGGGAGGGAGAGCAGGGCGCTTGCGCGCACACCTGTGTGTGTACATACACCATGAGTGTGTCTGTTGAGCACAAGAGAACACCAGAGAAAGGTTCAAGTTCAAGAACGAGGCAGACACACAGAAACTGAACAAGAGAAATGCAGGAGGTAAAGCCAAAGAGAGGTTCGGGGTGTCTGTGTGCGTGTGTGTGGTGGGGGGAGAGTTGACAGCCTCCCCTTTGTGGCATAGGGCTGCCCTTCCTTTCTGTGTCAGTTTAAATTATTCACGTCAGGACAATGGAAAGCATATAGCAAAATAAAAAATGCATCAGGGCCAGGCGAGCCCTAGATGCCTACGTGGTGGAAACAACCCAGAGGGGAGGAAGGCTGCCTGCCCTGCACCTAGGAGTGGGCTAGGCATCAGGTGACTTTGCTGGGGGTGGCTTTCTGCTGGTTCCCATACCTACAGAGTTGACAGGGTCAGGGCTGAATGTGCACCCCCAGGGGCCAGGCCTGGAGGGTCCCTGCAGACCACAACTCCTCTCGGGCCAGACCAGAGGCCTCCCTACTTCCTCCTTCCCATCCCGAGACTGGCTAACACTTTGCACCAACCTCCTGCCTGCCCTGAGCTGAACCCTCACTGGTGAGTTCAGAGACCCTGCGTGACCACCAGTTAATCCAACCAAAGCAGCTTTACGTGCTGCCAGGACAGGACGGGGGCTAAGGGGTGCTCCCACCCCAGGGCTCCCACTCCTCCCAGGTAATAGCTCTAGGGACAGGCCTTCTGGGAGCCTGTACCCACCTTGGTAACCTCACCGGAAGAGGGCCTTCCTAAAGAGGATGCAGGATGAACGTGTTAGTCTGCTCGGGCTGCCATAACAAATCAAGAGATATTTAAGACTGGGTGGCTTAAACAACAGAAATTTATGTCTCCCAGTTCTGGAGGCTAGAAGTCCCAGATCAAGGTGTCAGCAGGGTTGGTTTCTCCTGAGGCCTCTCTCCCTGGCTTACAGACGGCCGCCTTCTCGCTGTGTCCTCACATGGCCCTTCCTCCGTGCGTGCATGTCCCTGGTGTCTCTTCCTCTTCTTATAAAGATATCAGTCTTATTGGGTTGGGGCCACACTCTTGTAACCCCATTTTAATCTTAATTACTTCCCTAATTAAAGGCCCTATTTCCAAACATAGTCACAATCTGTGGTACTGGGAGTCACCATATGACTTTGGGGGGACACAACTCAGCCCATAACAACAAAGAACAGAGAAAGACAAGGCCAAGCCAGCACAAGGACGGGGGGAAGGTGGGGACAGTTCAGGGTGAACCGCTCCGACTCCCTGACTGTGTAAGGCCACCTCCACGTATATTTATAAAAACTAAAGATGACAATTCTTTGGGATAGGGGCTTGGGGGGATTTTCTCCTCATGGCTGGTAGTTGCTGTTTTCTCCAGGACCAAGGATTTTGTATCCCCAATTCCAACTCAGTGTCTGGCTCCTAGCAGGGAAACTATAACAGGACAGAACAGAGGCTATTGGGCAAGGCTCTGGGTCCCTACTCATTTAGCATCTTCTCACTAAGGGAAGTGACTCCAAAATGAATTTGGACTTAATTCACAGAGGCCCTTACAAGGTTAAAAAAAAAAATTAAAGAGAAAAAGCGTAATGGCAGATTGCATTTTCCAAGATGGTCACGACAAGATCTCCCATGCCACGTGCCCTTCTTACAATCTCATGTCATTCTTCCCATCAAGAGCTGAGATCTGTGGTCCCTCCCCTTGACTCTGTGTGGATTTGTGACAGTGGTAGAAGTGTCACTATGTGACTTCTAAGGCTTCCTCTCTCAGGATACTTACTCTTAGAAACCAGCCGCCATGCCGTGGGGAAGCCCAGAATACACAGAGAGGCCTCATGGAGATGTTTCAGCTGACAGCCCCAGCTGAGATCACTGCTAACAGCCAGCATCAATGACCAGACATGTGACCGAGGACGGAAGCCTTCCTTAGGACTTCAGACCCAGGCATTGTCTGATGCAATGGCACCAGATAGAGACAGAGACAGAGGGAGAACTGCCTAGCTGAGGGCAGACAACCCTCAGAACAGCAAGAGATAGTAATAAAATGATAGTTGTTTTTTTAAAATCACTAAGTTTTGGAGTGATTCATTATGCATTAATAGATAGCCAAAACACACACACACACACACACACACACACACACACACACACACACACACACACGTGCGCAAAAGCCCCACTTCACAGGACCTGTTTAGGGGCCCCAGGCAGCAGGCCTGGGTGCTCACTACATGGGCCCTGGGGCCAGGCTGCCAGGATCAAATCGCTTTTCCACCACTTCTGCTCTACAACCTTGGATGAGTGAATTGACACACCTCTGCCTCAGTTTCCTCATTTCTGAACAGGGACCCATACCCGAGCCCTCCAATACGGGATGGGTGTGAGGACGCAATGTGATAACCCACAGCAAGTGCTCAGATGGGCGCCAGGTATGCAGTAAGCGCTCAATAACTACTTGCAGTGATGATTTTAGTCAATATCTCTCTTTCCTCTTCCTAACAGGTGGGCTGAGAAACATGCCATTTCTGGCAGACACTCTGCTGACTCTTTTTCCATCACACTGAGGTCACCAGCTCTGCCCCACGCTTATTTGTTTTGTAAAAATGTCAGCAGCTGGGCCCCAGTCCCTTCCCCCAGCCCTTGTGGGAAGTAAGCTCCCCTCCCCCTGCGGTATTTGAGTTGTGTTCCCTGCCACTGTCATCTCGCCTTTGCCTTGCAAACCATTGATTGGCAGAAGACAAAACACTAGCTAACAGCTGACCTCAAGACCTGTTTTTAAAGTCCCTGGGCCCGGCCCAGCCACCCAGCCGTGGGACCCGGGATGGGCCAGCAGCAGATGACGACAGTTGGCTGGGCTTGCCCCACCCTCTTGCCTCTCCTTTCGTGAGGTGGCTGGACGTTACAGCCCCGGGATGCCCAGTTCCTCTACATGCTGCTGGCACATGGGACCCCCCTCCCGGAGGCAGCTCCCCCAGCCTGCAGCGGACGAGGCCAATACAGGTTGTCTCCAGCTATAGCAAGTCCTCCTCCCTGCAGGGGGCCCCTCGGGGGTACCAACAGAGGCAGAGGCCCCTCCCCTTAAGAACTGGAGAAGCCGAGAGCAGAACACAAGGAAATCAGCGACAGAACCCTTTTCTGTCCAGCTAAGGCTTGCCTGGCCTCCGCAAGGGCCCCCTCTGCCTTTTGGGGGGCAACACCTTGATTCTGCCTGACCTGAAATCCCACCTGACCCCGCCCCCACCTCCTCTGACTTTTGGGCTGTCTCGCTCTGGGTGGGGGAGGGGAGCCCAACCTCACTGGGAACCACCCACAGTCTTCTCAATTGAAAAATGATCCTTAATCTCTAAGGAACCAGCGGGATCTTCAGAAAAGACACCTGGAACTTTCTTTGCAGCTACTAGCTCTGTCGATGGGAGCACTACTGATATCTGGGTCTGGGCATATCTCCATTGCATGGGACGGTCCCCCTCACTGTAGGATGTTAAGTGTCCTCGCCCCCCACCCCGCCCACTAAATGTGAGCAGCTCCCCCTACTCGTTGTGACAACTAAACATGTGCCCCCATTTCCAAATCCACCCCCCCACCCCCAGAGCGGGGAGACAGTTCCTGAACAGGGAAGCACCGTTCATCTCCGGATAAAATTCTTTCTGCTCCACAACCATCACGGAGCTGCAACTCCCCCACAGGATCAGTTATGCACACTTGATCACTGCAATCAGCAAGTCCCTCCTTCCGTTCCCACACTCACCTGTGCACACTGCGAGCTGGGGCTCCAAACCCCCTAACTCGATTCCCCTTTAGTAAGGCTTAGGCCACAAAGCGTTTACTGAGAAATCCTTTGTAGAATTCCGCACCTCCCCTTCCATCGCTGGGCATCACGTTAAAAAATAACTAACTAAATAAATAAGAGCCACCATGGTGGGAAGTGTTTCGTGGGAGTTATTTGTTCTTCAAGGTCTATCGAGTCAAAATTCCCAGTTTAACTTTGAATGCTCGGCTCTGCTGCTTCTACTGTGAGGTGGATGCGGGTACCTTAAAAAGAGAAGGGAAATCTTGTCTTCTAAAGAAAGAGAAAAGGGAATAAAATAATCCTCCCTCTACAGTGCCTACTGGATGCGTTCACTTTTCAGTATAACGTGAGGATGCTGGCCCCTTTCATCTGCCCTTTGAGCTACCCTTTTACTAAAACCCGTGGCCAGCCTGGCCTGAAGTACCCGTACTTGGATCTACCAGGAGAGAAAGCATCCGTTTTCACAGGGACGTAGCTTTGACCCTCCTGCTGACAGTGAAGTATGTCTGTGGGTTTAGCTGAAGTAGGTCCAGATACCTAGGGCAGTTTTCCTTCTTGGAACAACTGCTCCTAACACCAGTAGCTTCTTGCTTATGTCTTAGATCCCCAATCTCATAGTGACGGCCTGGGCCTGAAATTGAAGGGGGAGGGTAGTCTTTGGGGGTCCACTTTTACTACAGCCTCTCTTCCCAGAACAAGACGTGCACGTGTACGTGTGGGGTGTGCCCACACCCGGTCACACAGAATTTTTGCACATAATCGTAAAGCTTCCGGAAGCCTGTCCACAGGCCGTGGATTGAGAATCCAGCCCTGGTTTACCCCAACAGGGAATCTGATGTCAAAGCAGCTCTGGTGGCACATAGAGATAGGATTTGCTTCCAGCGGGTAAGGAGACAGACTCTGTGACTGTTCTTCCTGAAACAAGCCGAGAGCCTCGAGAAGACGATGGCCGCTGTACATAGCTCCACTGGTTTGCACATACAGCCAGAGATAGTGAGAGAAAGCTTCCAGAACCCACTGTCGCTCCTAAGCACACAAAATATATGTGGACTACTAAGGAGAGAGGCCATAAAACAAAATGAGCTTGAAAAACTCAAAAACCATTGCCCCCAAAATGAAACGGTTCATGCTGGTGGCAGTTCCCGTAGCTAATGACACCGCACTGCCTTGGACGATGATTTTCTCAGTTCACACTGCTTTCACGGGTGTTTCTCCATCAGTCTCTCAACCACTGCATGAGGAAGGCAGTATTCTTGCCCCCATTAAGAGGTTATGACAAAAAAGGAGGGTTCAAAGAGCTGCCTGAAAAGCACATGACGAGTAGTGGTAGGGCTGGAAGGACAACTTGGGCGTCAGCTGACCCCCCAAGTCCAACAGTCATAGGAATTGGAGAGGGTATTACACCATCACAGGGTAATCAAATAACAATAAATATAAGGACCACAATTCACTCTTGTAAGACAGATGCCTAAAGTTCTGCCCCCAGTGCTTCAGCAGCCCCATTGGGTCATGAAAAGGAATAACTCTAAAGGTTCTTTTCTGGAATTAGTGCTTGGCAGCCTGGAATTTAAACTCATGCCACTACTTCCAAATATTTTCCCGTGTCTTCCTTCTTTCAAACTGGACTTAGAGGATGCTGGAGTTAGAACAGGCAGAAAAAGGCAGAGAGAAAGGAAGAAAAGACAAAGGAAAACTGGGATTTCCCTGGTGGTCCAGTGGTTAAGAATCCATCTTGCAATTCAGGGGACGCCGGTTCGATCTCTGGTTGGGGAACTAAGATTCCCACATGCCACAGAGCAACTAAGCCCTCACGCTGCAACTACAGAGCCCATGCGCTCCGGAGCCCGCGTGCCACGCTGCAACGAAAGATCCCGTGCCGCAGCCAAAAAATAAATTAAAAAAAAAAGACAAAGGAAAACTGTATAAAAAAGTTATACTGATGCTGGTAACAAAGTGATGGGATCTGTAAGCAGAAGATGGGGTGGGGGCGGGGTGTCGGGGGGAAGCTATATGGATGGGGAAGGTCACAGTGATGGTACTGCATGCCCCCCCCCAGGCCAGCACTGACACCAGCAAGACTCAGCCCCAATTTTAGCAAATGTTTAGCCACTGCCTAACATGGGTCACTATCTTTCCATCCTCTTTGCCATCTGCCACCCAACCCTAAGTCAGGACCTTATATTTTAGAGTTTCTGTTACGGCTGAATCCCACTTCTGGTACCAATTTCTGTTTAGGTTAGGTTATCCTGAGGTACCAAGCAGTACCCAAAATCTCACTCCCCAGACCCCCCAAATCTGGATCATTCTCTTCATGTGGTCTTTTCGCCTCAAGGAGGCTAGACCAGGTTTCTTCATATGGTGAGGGCAACAGGTCAAGTAGGCAGGCCTCAATGCCCAAGCGCTTCTTTCATGCTTACTGATGTCCCATTGGCCAAAATAAGTCATGTGGCTCAACTCAAAGTCAGAGTGAGAGAGGACTACCTTCAGATGTGGTTACTGGCAGTTATGATCCATTGGGGGCCGTGTTTGTAACAATCCCCCCCACACATGAGCAAAATATCTCCCCACCCTCATGGTGCCTGAAATGCCATCATTTACATTTTAGACTTTTGGCCTCTTTTTGGCTTACTCTTTTAAAAATCAGGCATGGTTTCATTGCATATCCTGTGACCCAGCAATTTCATTTCGAGGCATAGAGCCAAGAGAAATGAGTGCTTCTGTTCACCAACAGCCATACACACAAATGCACGGAGCAGTTTCATTCAGAACAGCCCCAAACTGGAAACCACCCAGATGCCCACCAAGAGGGGAACAGATAAACTGACCATGACGTATTCATACAAAGGGACATTACACAGCATTGGAAAAAGAATGAATGACTGCTCCATGTGACAACACGATGGATGGATGGATGGATGGATGGATGGATGGATGGATGGATGTTCCAGGCAATGGTGAATGGAAGGAACCAGACCCACAAGAATATATATTGTACGATTCTAGTTAATGGAGGTTCTCAAACAGGTCTATACTGTTAGGAGACAGAATAATGGTTACCTTCGGGGGCATGTCAAAATGTCAGCTGGCAGGGGGCATAAGGAACTTCTGGGGCAGATGCTGACAATGTCTTGTATCTTTTTTGTTGTTGTTTTTGTTTTTTAATTGCCGTATAGTTGATTTACAATGTTGTACTTGTTTCAGGTGTATAGCAAAGTGTTCAGTTATACATACACATATATTCTTTTTCAGATTCTTTTCCACTATAGGTTATTACAAGATACTGAATGTACTTCCCTGTGCTATACAGTAGGTCCTTGTTGTTTATCTGTTTTATATATAGTAGTGTGTATCTGTTAATCCCAAACCCCTAATTTATCCCTCCCCCCCACCAACGTCCTATATCTTGATCTGGGTGAATCTATACTTATGATTCATGAATCTATACTTACGTAAAAAGCCGTAGACCTGTACACTTAAGACTGGTGGACTTAACTGAATGTATGTTAAATCTTAATTGTTTTCAAAGTACAAGATTAGACGTAAGGATAGGTTTCCTAGCTTGGTGACTCTGGACAGGGTGGCAGGCAGAGGAGGGGCAGGTGGGAGCACCTGACCCAGGCCTTCTCAGCCTTTGAAGCCAGAGGGAAGAGACCTTGCTCAGGACCTGAAGGGTTCCCCATCTCCAGCCCTGGATGGGGGTACTTGGGGCTGGGGCCCGGTGGTAGTGGCCCAGCGGGCTCCTATGGGGACAGAAACGCTTTGAGGAGCCTTTGTTCCAGGAATTGATCAAGGAAACGAGCTGGTAATGAACAGTAGAAACAACAATAATTAATAATGGGTAGAATAAAAATGGATTTCAAATCCTGCAGCTAATTTGCCAAGAGACTTATTTCTGTGGCAGGCAGCCACTCTCCTCTCCTCAGACTGCTGAGTAAACCAGGAAGTGGCAGGACCAGGCCAGCCAGCTGCGGGAATGCGGGAGCGAGGAGAGAGGGAGGGGAAGAAGGGCCAAGGAGGTGCAATAACCCCGGGCAGTGGGAATGAGCTAGGACTTATCTGGGTACTGGGCTGGGTCATGGGCTCTGCACCCCACTAGGAAGGGCAGGAGACCCCAAACTTCGAGGATGCCTCTCAGAGGCCAGGCAGCCTCCCCTGTCCCCATGACGGCTGCCAAGCCCAGGGAACGACCCCCCAGGGCCGCCCTCGGACCCTCAGACCCTTAGCATATATCCCCACCAATACTGCCCCCCTCCTAGGAGTCAAGACCACACAACAATGGAAGGAAAACCCTTGTCAGAGAAGAAAGATTCTAATTGGAGCCCTAAATGCTCCAGAAAGATTATCTTTCCGGTTCCCATTGCACAGAGAGCAACCAACAGTCGCCCCGCCCATTAACCCTCACCACCCATTTCCTCCCCCGACCCCCCTCCCCCCAAACAGGCTGAGTTGTATAGCTTTTATCACTCCGTTAAACAGTGAGTGCTCAGAGATCCTTCCAGCTTCCCCCCAGGACGGGGCAAAAGGCTGCCCTGGCCTACTCTGTTGGTTTTTCGTGCAGGGTCTTTGCAGGGAGGAGGTCGGTGCTTGCATGTGAGGATCGAGTCTATTAAGACCTGCTCACACCGGTGTCTTCGGCTGAACTTGTCCGTGGCCTGTGAGAAAAATGCTCCGCTTCCCATCATGTCCTTCCCTGTGCGTCCCCAGTCCCCTTCAGCTGTCTCTGGCTTTGGAGGGCTTCTCTCCCGCCCTTCCCACTAGGGCCCAGGCTCCAAGCCCACTGTTTGCCGATAGCATCTACCCTTCTAAGCTGCATCCCCCCGCTGTTTTCCAGGACGTGCTTATCAGGTGCAGGGGAAGCCAAAATCTATGTGTGCATCTCTGTCTTTGACCACGAGTCCTTGGAGCTACAATGCCTTAACCCTGAGGCCAGTGGACAAGCTCTGAGGGGACTCCTCAACCCCCACTCCTCGAGCAGCTGCCTACATTGACGAATGGATCTCCCTCCCTTTTCAACTTTAGCAAAGTGGATTCTTCTTGCTAAAGGCTAAGTACTCGCTAAGTTGCAAGTTTTAGGAAATGAGGCCATTGTGGGGCTATTTCTGAGGGAAAGAAAGGCCAGTGGTGCCAGCGCCAGCCCCGTCCACCTCCCACAAGAATTGGGCACCATTATTTTTACATCGGGGAAAATTCCATCTCCTGTTTCAAAAACAGCTGAATCTGGCTTCATCTTCTGCAGGTGACAAAATGATATCAGCTGTGGGGTTAAGGGGGTAGGGGAGAGACCCCGGCAGGGCAGTGTACCGAGAGCACAGCCAGGCTCTGGGCAGGGAAGCCAGGCCCCCAGGAAGGGGCCAGGAGAGGCAAGGTTCCCGGTAGGTTTTGAAACCTGTCATATCAGTCTGCTCAGGCTGACGCAACAAAGAACCACAGGCTGGGTGTCTTCAACAACAGTTTTATTGTCTCACAGTCCTGGAGGCTGCAAGCCTGAGATCAAGGTATCAGCAGGGTTGGTTTCATTCTGAGTCCTCTCTCCTTGGCTCATAGACGGCTGTCTCCCCCCCCCTACCCCGTGTCCTCATGTCATCTTCCCTGTGCATCTGTCTGTGTCATAATCTCTTATAAGGACACCAGTCAGATTGGATTAGGGCCCACCCATGTGAACTCATTTTAACTTAATTACCTTTCAAAAGACCCTGTCTTCAAACACAGCCACATTCTAAGGTATACTGGGAGTTAGAGCTTCAAAGTATGAACCTGGGGGGAGACAAAATTTACCCATGAAACCAGGACAGGGTTTCCATTTTGCTTCCACAATCGCAGCCTGTTCCCACTCCAGTCAACGTAGTTGCTGGACTGGGAGAAGCTCCAGGGCTGTGGACCCTACATAAAGGGGTCCTTGTCTGCCCATCCCCCAGGCTCCTCCCTATGCAAATTCTCCTCAGCAAAGTCCCACCTCTTCCAAGAAGCCCTCCCTGACTGCTAAGTTCACATGGAGCTTTCCTTTTGCCGAACTCCAGTGCACTATAGGAAGGGTCAGGGTCCAGCTCCGTGTCCTGAGTATAAATCTGCGTTCTAAATAAGACCTTTGAGGATAGGCAACCCCTGCCCACCCACTCTCCCCCTCACACACACACACACACACACACACACACACACACACACACACACACACACACACACACACACACACACACACACACACACACACACAGACAATGCCAGTATCTGTTTCCTCCCTTTCCCAGCTAGGCAGTTTGGAGAGTTGGGGTTGGCTTTACAGCCAGCTCCAGGGATCAGCCTGATCGGTTTAACTAGAGGACACACACGACCTAATTGGTGCAATCAAAGTGAACATCAGGACTTTTGCCGGGAATGCTGGGACATGGTCTCTCTTCTAGGTTGGGTTTGGCTGGGGGAGAAAGCCAAGCTTAGAGTACACAGCTGCAACTAAGGTGGGGGAGATGGGGCGTGGCAGGGTGCTAGAAGTTCCAGAGATTTGGATGGGGCAGGGCAGGGAACAACCGCTATGTGCAGCCACTGAAGCTTATCCAGAGGAAACGAAGCAAATAAGGTGTGCTAGAGTGATATTTAAGTCCTAGATCAAGCCATACCTGAAGTACGTTACCCCTGGACCATTCAGTAACATAAAGCCATCAATTTGCCCTTGCGCTAGCATTGGTTTGGGCTGAGAGTATAATGGAAAGATCACTAACTGATACAATTTCTTTCAGATCCTACAAACAGCCTAGCCCCATGATCACAAGGACACTCAATAAATACTACAGAATCACAAACTCGCAACATGTGAAGGCTTTGTAGATGAGGAAATTGGGACCAGGGTTAAAGGGATTTGCTAAGTCTCGTGACAGATTAGTGGCGGAGCCTGGATGACAGCCTAGGTCTCCAGTCTAGTGCCTTTCCCTCTGCACCAGAAGAGAGGAAGGCCACTGTTCCTCCTTCCCTGCCCCCCAAAGCTTGTCCCTGGGGGAGAGGGAAGGGCCGGAGAAAGCCAGTGCAAAGCCACAGCACCCTCAGCCCCCCAAACAGGAAGACTTGGTTGCAAGCCAGGGGGCCAGAGGGGAGGCGAGGCAGGAAATTGAGTGGCTCTGTGTCAACCACACGTGCCAAGTCACCTGGGAGCTGTGAGCAAGGAGCCAGTGCAGAGAAGGGGAGCAGCCGCTAACCCAGGCAGCAGGCACGTCCGTGTCGCCAGGACCTCAGAGGAACCCATCCCACGCTCCAAAGAGTCCTCTCCCCTCAGGAAGGCTGTCCTCAAGTGGAATAGTTTCCGGGCAGGCTCCAGTAGGGGTAGAAATACGTGGTCCCTAGAACAGAACAGTCAGACATTTGTGATAGGTAAGTGCTTATGGCCATCTGCATAGCAATCAGATGCCTTGGATTTTCCACACCAGTTGGCATTTCAGTCAATGAATTTTAAGCTCCAGAAGCCATCTTGGGCCATGAACTGACTTTGGGAAAAAGAGCTGACCTAGTTGTTTTACTGCTTCGTAACAAATCACCCCAAAGCCCAGTGGCTTCAAAGAACATCCTTCGGCGGTTTTGCTTCATTTTGTTTTCTCTTGGTCCTGGGGATGACTGGACTCAGATCAACAGTTCTTGATCTTTTGTGTGTTTGTGGTCAGATGCTGTCCGGGGCGGAAATCGTCCGAAGGCTTCCTTTCCTCGCATGTCCGGTGCCTGGGCTGGGAAGACTGCAGCGTCTGAGGGTGGGGTGTCGCAGAATACCTGACGTACCTCATGTATCTCTCTCCAACACGGCAGCTTCAGAATAACCGAGCTTCTTACATGGCAGCTCAAGAAGGAACCAGATGGAAGCCGTATCTCCTTTTGTGACCTAGCCTCGGAAGTCCCTCAGTGTCACCTCTGCCTCGTTTAATTCACTAGAAGACTCTGGCCCATATACAAGGAGGGGGGGATTTAAACTCCACCCAGCTGAAGACTGTTCAGACATGGTTTTCAACCACAGTAGAAGCCGTACCTGGCAAAGCAACAAGGTCAAGGAGCCCGGGTCTCTGCCATACCAGAGCTGCCCGGGACTGCCTAAACCTGAACTCCCTAAACATGAGAGAGAAATCGAATTCTGTTGTATACATGCCGCTGTCAGTTGGGGTTTTTTGGTGACTCTCGGCCCAACCTAATCCTAATTAATACGAGAGTACAGACTGCCATGTCCTGTTCCTGGCACAGAAGAAGTTCTCAAAGGGAGGGAGGTTAGGGGGTGTGAGGCAGGGACGAGCAGGACATCAGAGCTCAAATATTCCCTTGTCCCATAAGTTCACTTACACTATGTGCCCGTATTGATTTGTCAAAATGAGAAAACATGCAAAGGAAAACTAAGGAAGTAGAGTGCAAACAGTAAGTGCCTATCAATGAATGAATAAGTACACGGGATAAGCGGACGGGAGAAGGTCCCCAAAGCAAAGGTTCTCAGATGTGGCAGAGGGGCCCAGGCCGGCCGTAGGCCACGTTATGCAAAAGTCCTTTGTCTTAAGACTTGTCTCTCATTGAGATATCATCTCACACTGGTCAGAATGGCCATCATCAAAAAATCTAGAAACAATAAACGCTGGAGAGGGTGTGGAGAAAAGGGAACTCTTGCACTGCTGGTGGGAATGTAAATTGATACAGCCACTGTGGAGAACAGTATGGAGGTTCCTTAAACAACTACAAATAGAACTACCATATGACCCAGCATTCCCACTACTGGGCATATACCCTGAGAAAACCATAATTCAAAAAGAGTCATGTACCACAATGTTCATTGCAGCTCTGTTTACAATAGCCAGACTTGTCTCTTTTCCTCTCCTCCTCCTCTTTCTTCTCCTTCATCTTCTCCTCCTCTTCCCTCGCCCCTCCCCTTCCGGTTTTTCTCCTCATCCTTCTCCCCGCACCCACTGCCTCTCTTCCCACACCCACCTAGCTCCTATTCTTCCCAAGCAAACCAGGAATTTTCTGATGCCCTGGCCAGAGGAAAAGAGAAAAATCAATCCCTCCATCGATCCCAACTCTTTGACAGACCTGGCAGATGTGGTCCCAGCCTCCGTCCACCCTCCCCTCCCGCACCACTTCCACCCATGCTCCGGTCCCCTCATCACATTCTTCCCCCCCCCACCTCCCTGCCTTTGCACGTGCTGTCCCCTCTGCAGGGATGCCTGTCTCATCTCCCCTTTCTGTTCTGGTCAACTCCCACTTGTCACTCACCACCCAGCTCATATGTCACCTTCTGTAGGAAACACGGCCCCAGTGGGAAAGGCTCCCTTCCCACATGCTCCCAGAAGCCCATGCTTGCCTTGTCGGAACACTCATTCCACCAGGTAGGGATAATCTGTCTTGGTCTCTACGTGAGACACGGCGTTGCAGGGATGGTGTGCTATCATTGCAGACCCTCTAAGAGTACACCTTCCAGAACTAAGCAGCTCTAATGACTTATTCTCTCCTGGATTACAGCAACGACTAACCCAGAAGAGGGTGTGTCCTGTGTTCCGATACCTGGAATGAGTGCCTTCTTGGCATCTCTCTGATCAAGGTAGGTGGGCAGCCCCTATATTGTGTCTGGACCCAAAGGAGCCCTGGGTGTTCCTTGAGGTGGTTCCCTGGAATTTGAGTTTTTAACATGTTTGAGCAATGTCTTATCCATTCATTCCCTGGACACTTCTGTTACGATTGACTGTATTTTTCAAATACAGCACAGCAATATTTCCAGTCCCATAGGTTCTTCCAGAATCTTGCCACTCCATCAAGAGGTGGTGTCTTTTTCCTCTCCCCTGAACCTGGGTGGCTTAGTGACTCTTCCAACCAATAGAATATGGTGGAAGTTCCTTAAAAAACTAATAATAGAATTACCATACGATCCAGCAATCCCACTACTGGGCATATACCCAGAGAAAACCATAATTCAAAAAGACACATGCACTCCAATGTTCATTGCTGCGTTATTTACAATAGCCAGGTCATGGAAGCAACCTAAATGCCCATCGACAGACGAATGGATAAAGAAGATGTGGTACATATATACAATGGAATATTACTCAGCCATAAGAAGGAACGAAATTGGGTCATTTGTTGAGACGTGGATGGATCTAGAGACTGTCATACAGAGTGAAGTAAGTCAGAAAGAGAAAAACAAATATCGTATATTAACGCATATATGTGGAACCTAGAAAAATGGTACAGATGAACCAGTTTGCAGGGCAGAAATAGAGACACAGATGTAGAGAACAGACGTATGGACACCAAGAGGGGAAAGCAGCAGGAGGTGGGGACGGTGGTGTGATGAACTGGGCGGTTGGGATTGACATGTATACACTGATGTGTATAAAATGGATGACTAATAAGAACCTGCTGTATAAAAATATAAATAAAATAAAATTTAAAAAAAAGAAACGCAAGATGCAGAAAAGTGTGAATAATATGACCCTGTTTCTGTAAAACTAACAGCAATAAAAATATTTCATATACATGTAAAAAAAAAAAGAATATGGTGGAAGTGATGCTATGTGACTCTTGATGCCAGGTCGTAGAATGCAAACAGTTTCATCTCTCTCTCTCTCTCTCTCTCTCTCTCTCTCTCTCTCTCTCTCTCTCTCAACACAGGACCTTTGTTCTGTGAACTCTAGTTGCAATGGTGGAAGTGATGCTATGTGACTCTTGATGCCAGGTCGTAGAATGCAAACAGTTTCATCTCTCTCTCTCTCTCTCTCTCTCTCTCTCTCTCTCTCTCAGGACACTCACCCTGGGAACCCAGCTGCCATGCTGTGAGGAAGCCCAAGCCACATGAAGAGGTCACGTGTAGATTTCTGGCCAACTGCCCCAGCTCAGCTGACAGCCAGAATCAACTACCAGACATGCAAGCAAGCCAGATGCAAGGTTTGCACTTTGAGTGAGAGGCTGTCAGGGTGAGCTGAGTGTCGGCCAGCCACAGCTGGAAATGGAGGTCAGGCCGCCGGGAAGTGAGCCTGGGCACCAGAGGCAAATAACCCAGCAAGTTCTTTAACCCCTCGGTCTCAGTTTCCTCATAGGCAAACTGGAAATCATAACAGGGCAGTTGTGAGGATTAAACTGAATAACCCATGCAAAGCGGGGGCCGTGTCGGAAGTGTCCATAAATCTTAGTCTGCTGGGAAGGAAAAGCTTCTGAGGTCCCACGAAGACTTCTGTACATCTGTAGCAGATTGGCTGCTCTTGAGAACCATGAATTCTCAATGCAAGCACCAAGGGCTCGAGACAAAAAGGATGTTCTGGAATTCTGAAAACCTACCTTTTTAGATGCCTGGGATTTAGAACGTTGATTCTATACCATAATATAGAGAATGGGGAGGCATGAGAGCAGTTTTCCTGGGAACTGGAATAAACGTCCTGCTTTCCAGGGAGCGAGAATAAAGGTTCTATCAGAGACCGGTAGGAAGGTCTCCATGTCGACTGAGGCCTAGGACAGGCCTGAGGCTCTTATGATACAGAGACGCGACAGACACGGAAAGCCCAGAGAGGTTGACAGGCATGGAGAGGAGAGAGGGGCCCGGACCTTGCTCCACAGCAGCCAGCAGGGAAAACCGCGTGTCCTAGAGAGAAGATCCGCACGCCCTAGAGAGAAGGTCCGCACTTAGCGTGGAGCCGCAGAGGTAAAGGGGCTGTGACTAAATGAGGGGACTTAGCCGTGGTGGCCCAGGCCCTGCACACCCCAGCACAGTGGAGGGAAGAGTCAAGACCACCCAAGTGCCCACAGTACCCCGAAGGGCTAACCAAAGGGACCCACCGGGCATGTAAGGAAACAGCACGTAGGGTCCCTGGACCCAAGGCTGCACAGGACATCAGGGTCTGTGTTCCAGTCTAGGAAGGACAAGTGCAACTTGTCCAAGGTCAGCGAGTGCAGTAGGGGGCGGAGGGCAGAAACAGGGCAGCATGTGGATACAGGCTCAATGCCTGGACGGCGTAGGACTCCTTCCCACCCTCCCCAACCCAGGGCTGCAACTCAGACCAGGGAAGAAAGGGCGAGAGAGAATAGGCCCTATAGTGACCATGATTTCAACCCAAAGTGACTGTTGCCTCGACTTGGCAAGTTCGAGCTGTCCGCCGTCAGCAGAAACGGGTGCTCGGGAGCTCAGTGAAGCCTGCAGTTTGGGAGAAATAGAGAAAACCTACATCTTAGCACATCTGAGGGTCAGGATTCTAGAATTTCACCCCACGACTCGTCTTTACTCAAGGCTTTGAAAGGACATCAGGGAGTGAAGCCAGAACGTAGAATCCGGTTGACAAGCTGCGACCTGCTCTCCAGGGTCCACGTCCCCGCGGGAGGCACAGCCACAAGGGGAGGTGGGGGAGGGGCAGGATTTCAGGAGTCTGTCCAAAAGAAGACAAAAACGCGTGTGAGTCTCCTTTTTCCATCCTGCTGGCTCTCTCAACAACTCTTAATTACCAGCAATCAGCTCTTAATTACCTACAACAAGAGAGACGGGGGAAAACACAGATAAATGAAATCCATAGATAATCCCCAAACCCCAATTTGGTCGATAACATCATCCAGCTTCCCCAAGCAACCTCTTGCCAGGACTTCTGATCTCCCGGCAACTTGCCGTGTAGAACGATCCCCAATTCCCCAGCGGGCCTTGCCCTTGCCCCTGGTACACAGGGAGAAGCCGGTGGGCCCTAAATAATGCCCAACTCCATACCGTACTCTTTCCTGCTGTCCCCGGGGGGCGGCTGCCAGGCTCTAAGCCTTTCGGGCACTGGACTGTTTTCACTGTCTGTTTGCCCAGCAAACAGGAGTGCTGGCTGCAAATTGAAGCCACCTCGGAGAGCAGGAAGGGCAAGGGCCTCTGGGACCACAACTGTCCAAGGGCTACTGTAGGCCACCACGTGTCCCACAGACCCAGGGGCCTCTTTGTCTACACCTGAGGCAGGATGGCCACCCAGAAGGAGGGATGCAACTAAAAGCAAGTTAGAGCCTCAAGTGAGAGCAGGAATGGGGCAAGATGCAGCATTCCCAGGGGCTCCCTGTTTCCTGACTTTTCCACACTCAAGTATTCTCAAGTGTTCCCTCCTCTTGAGTGGGCGGGCAAGGTAGACACCTCAGGCCCCATGCCTGGACCAGCAGAGCGCTGGGAAAGCTGAACTGTGGAAAAAGAACATCTTGTCATCAGTTTGGGAAAAATGTCCCATTGTGACCCAAGGGCACCAAAAATGGTGCCCAGTATTAATTCGAAAGAAAACAAAGATAGGGACGGGGGATACAGAGAATGAACGACAGCCCCCCTCAAACCCCCCCATCCCCTCTCCTCCCCCTGCACGCTGAACAGG
>NW_020174707.1:943493-947685 GCF_003031525.2 Neophocaena asiaeorientalis asiaeorientalis
GCGCTAACTCGATTTCATCACAGGGAGACAGGAATCATTTTTCTCCCGTCCTTTGCTTCTGCTCCGTCTCTCTCCTCTGATGGGGACAGTTGGTTCGGCCTCATGAGGCCAGATTTGCAGGGGTTTTGGCCTTTTCTTACTTGCTTAATGACAACCTGGGGAAAGAGGAGGCCAAGACGGAGAGATGGAGAAAAACACAGGCTCCGGGCACAAAGCAGTCTCCCACAATCTAAAGCCGACCTGTTTCGGGGTGGGGGGGGTCGTTATGCATCTTTCCTGTCACCTGGTGACCCGGGACGCCCGAGGGCCACATGGCACGGCAGGCGAGTTATGCCAACAGCCCTTCTCGCCAAATTGATGGGAAATCAGATGATGCAGGGAAGTTTCTAGAAGGGAAAAGGAGAAAAACAACATTCGATTTCCCCCGTTGAGGAGGCTGACACCACCCTCTGCCAAGCAGAGATTGCCTGCCTTTCTCCAAGCCAGCACACTGGAGCTGTTTTCTGATTATTTCAACCAGCCTAATAACATGTACATTTCAGACAGCTGCCTTGGCGGTTTGGAGAGTTTGGCTTTTCTGCTGGCTCCCGCAGAAGCATAATTTTTGCTCCCCGAAGTTCACGTGTAGCTAGGGAAAAAGGGTTTGGATGGATTTCCCGACCCCAAAATAGAACCATCCCAGAATTCTGTTCTGGGTCCGGAAGCCTTTTCACATTGACTGGTCCGATCAGAGGCCCGGCTGCTGTGTCTCTCCTTTGGAGCATATACGTTTTCAGCTGGTTTCCTCCCCCCACGAGAGGAACTGGCTAGATTGGGGTTCTGTTAATTCCTGTTGGCAATCCGCAGGCCTCGGAGCCCCGTGGGGTGCACTGGCTATGATGGCTCCCCTTGTGGCTTGTTACTTCATGCCAGGCGTGTGCAGAGGGTTGCCGGCAAGATCATAAACAGCTACAAGAGCAGAGCACAGAGCCACCCGCCACGTGCAACGGAAGCCCAGAAATGGATGCAATTCATTGGAACGTGCTTAACTCAAGGTGGCTCTCCGAGCAGGCAAGGTTAGAATCAGGTTCCTCTCAGGTGGGGAAAAAAAAAAATCGGAACGGCATCAGAGAAAGTTAACCAACGTATTGTATAAAACTACATTTATTAGAATAATAACACTCGCATTTTGAGCGCCTGCTCTGAGCGGGAGCGTTGCCAGACCTTTTTGCATACATTACCTCATTTAATCCTCACGACAAGTAAAGCAGATATTACAGTCTCCGTTTTCATTTCTGAAATCTGGAAAACCTTCCTGTGAGTTCATTTTTTCTGCAGCTGCAAATGTTCCCCTCTCTGGGCCTGTGTGTTTCTAAAACACATGCCATCCTAAATAAACAGTAAAAGATCGTGATCTTCAGAAAACAATGCAGGAAGAGGTCTGTCTTCCTGGAGGCCGGCACTGATGGGAAGGGGTAGGCGAGCTGGAAGGGCGTCCTCCAGCTGCAGTGGCATGTGAGCTGGGGCAAGGAGCGGCCCTCCAAGAACTCCCCACAGCTAGCTGTCCACACCCACCTCCTCACAGTTCGGGGAAGCACGCTCTTTTTTTTTCTCTCTTTTTTATGGCTACTCTCCCCGATTGGAAGTTTCTTTCTGACACCACTGCATGCATGCACAAGTTGGTTCATATCTTTACTCTCGGTTGCAAAGCATTGACGGCAGCCTAACTGTCCTGAATATTTCCTGATGCTCGTCATCATGCAGGCTTTCAGAAAATGGGGAGGAAGTTGTCACGGACCCTGGAGAAGCTGACCTCCGCTGCCCACCGCAGGGGCAAAACCTCAATCCAACAAGGCATTCATGGAACATCTCTGCGCTGGGCTCCCCGGAGTTCACAAAAGCCCCCACCTGAGCAGGGAACAGTGTCCTGCCATCACTGAACAGAGCCTTGCTGGGAGAGGTCACAAACAGGGCAGGGTTAGGGAGCTAGAAGACTGAACAGTCTGCTAAGCGGTACCCCAGAGCACGGACACCCAAAGGTGTCTCCCTCACCGGTGACACCTTACAAGACCACAGATTGATTTCGATCACGCAGTCATCACTCAAAACCTTGAGAAATTCCAGCGGTAGTCGCCAGACCACATGAAAACCTTTGTTTCATTGCATTAATCTTAGTTTCATATTTGCCCCCTCCCATAAAGTAGTAGTCCCCACGTACAGGTAATCTCTTTGGGAGGTGATCCCAGGAAATACAATTGAGAGAGTGGAGAAAGTGAGATAAGAAAGGGGGAAAAGGCAAAAAGAGTGCACTAGTAAACAGATTTGCATTGTAGGCAACTGACCCATTTGGGACCCTCTGGGAGACTGTAGAATTGTCCCACAGAGCAGTGATATTGATCCATTATCTCCCCTGCCTCATTGGTTGAGAGTCACTCTAAAGGTGTTCTTTCCCCAGCTCTTGCAGTGCCGTTATCCCGGCCGCAAGCCACTTGGAAGGGCCTTCATCCCCTCCAAGGCCAGCCAACCCCTTCTGGCAGAGACATGCAGGAAGCCATCTGCAGGTGCAAGAACTGTCAGCAGGGGCCTCTGGGGTGGGTGGAGGGCACACGGGCACGGACAGCACCTGCTCCAGATCTGGATGACTTTTGAACCGTCAGCAAGAAATCAGATCCACCTTCACGAGGTAAAGATTGCTATCGGCAGAGATCTTTAGAGGAGTAATAATAATAGCTGGAGTTTACTGAGTGCTTATTGCATGCCAGCTGCTGTCGTAAGCACTTTTATGCACTAAGTCTTTTCACGCACCTGTATAAAATAGGCACCGTTATTATAGCCCGTTGGCAGATAAGGATGTGGACGTACCACAAACTCCAAGGCAGTCCCACAGACATCTTGGAGCACTGAACGCATCGTTGGGATGAACAGTCATCCAAGGGATAGTTTTAAGGAAGGAGATAAGGTAGATTCGTGTGTGTATATATAAATATATGTATGTGCAAATGCATTTGGGTATGTTTGTTAAAAGCAAAAACTGTCTCGTTATTTATACGTGAACCAACAAATAACCAGTTGAATTTTGCCCACCTGAAATGCCCTAGGAATTTAGAAGCAGTAAGTACCTGTGCTGGAAATACTAAGAAAGGCTTTATGGGAAAGATGGTCCTGGAGCTGTGGTTGAAAGGTGAGAAATTAGCATGAAATAAGTCCTAGAGGCAGGATGGGGGAGGGCATGGAGGGGCCACCTCGTCTAGAATATCTGTCAAGATGTCAACCTACCGTTCGCCAAGTATTTCCAGCTCTCTGCTTCCCCGGCGTATGGTAGAATGACATCGGCTTGCCCTCCTTTGGAGTTCGATGTGGCCATTTAACTCGATTTGGCCAATGAGACATTAGCAGAACTTACTTGTGAAACTTACTTAGAGTGAAAGTTTTAAGATTCAGGGCATGAGTCACCGTGTTCTTTCCCCCCTTGGAGGTGATCGTAGAGCACAAACTAAGATGGACTCTCAGCCCTCCTAGATACCTGAGTGACTATGACAGGAAGAGCCTCTTCTCCTGCCGACCTACCTAATGATGTCCACCACACCTGGCTCCAGAATACTGGAAAGTAGTGGGCAGTTGGAGGTTGGAGAGCACGGGCACAGGTTAAGAAGGCTTTTGAGAGCCAGAACGTGACCCATGAGGTATCAGGGAGCCACTGTAAGTCTGTGAGCAGGGCAGGGACAAAAGAAAGGCTGATTTAAGTATCACTGGACCAGCAGTCTAGTGCTGGACAGATGGGTATGCAGGGGACCAATGGAGCTTGGTGGGGATCGTATGCTTATATTCAAGGAGATTTGTTAGGAGGCTGTTGTATTAATCAATGCCTGTAGTGATGAGAGCTTGGCACCCACTGTTGTCAGAGGAAGAGAGATGAGGAGTGAATCTTGTGATATCCTTAAGGAAAGAGGAAGTATGGTATATTGGGAGCTCAGGCTTTGACATCAGACAAACCAGGATTCAAATCCCACCTCTGACACCTACTATCTTTTTTTTTTGGCCGTGCCACGTGGCTTGCGGGATCTCAGTTCCCCAACCAGGGATTGAACCCTGGCCACGGCAGTGAAAGCCTGGAAGCCTAACCACTAGACCACCAGGGAACTCCCACCTCCCAGCTTTTTTTTTTTTTTTTTTGTGCGGGACGGGGGGCCCTCACTGTTGTGGGCTCTCCCCT
>NW_020174707.1:947812-952263 GCF_003031525.2 Neophocaena asiaeorientalis asiaeorientalis
TTTGATCTTTGGCAAAACACATTAACTTCTCGGAGCCTTGGTGTTCTTATCCGCAAAATGAGGATAATAATGTTACTTACCTCGTACAGCTATCATGAGCATTGGAAGATTAGTGATTATGTTTCTAAATTGACAGAGGAAGTGGTGATGGTGGAGACGTTGATGGTTGTGGTGACAGTGATGGTGACGGTGGTCATATTGGTGGTAATGGAGATAGATGGTGGTCGTGATGGTGGTGGAGATGGTGGGAGTGGTAGTGGTGCCGGTGATTCATAAAACGACTAAGATTAAAGCTTAGGGGAATAAAATATCTAGAATTAGGGGCAAGACAAGGAAGAGGCTCCCACTATGTAAAATGTAGAAGTCATAGTCAGAAGATAGAAAGTGAACTATGAAATCTAGGACCCTAGAAACCAAAGGGAAAAAGTTTCATTAAGAAGGCTTAAGAACACTTTAGGGAGACTTCTCTAGTGGCACAGTGGTTAAGAATCCATCTGCCAGTGCAGGCGGGTTCAAGCCCTGGTCCAGGAAGATCCCACATGCCGTGGAGCAACTAAGCCCGCGCGCCACAACTACTGAGCCTGCGCTCTAGAGCCCTCGAGCCACAGCTACTGAAGCCCGCGCGCCTGGAGCCCGTGCTCCGCAACAAGAGAAGCCACCGCAATGAGAAGCCCGCGCACCGCAACGAAGAGTAGCTCCCGCTCGCCGCAACTAGAGAAAGCCCGCATGCGGCAACGAAGACCCAACGCAGCCAAATATAAATCAATAAATAAAATTATTTTTAAAAAGAACACTTTAGGACACAGAAGACATGAACAAGTCATTAGATTTTGTAAGAATGAAGTGACTATGACCTGGTGAAGGAGCAGGTTGGTGGCAAGGGATTAAGAGGGGCGAGGCATCTGAGAGGTGGAGCCCAGCGCGTGTAGACCTCCCTCATGAGTTTCCAGTGAAAGGAAGAATGAGAAAAGGACCTTTATCAGTCAGAAATGTTTTTGGCTGCAAGTAGCAGTAATTTTTTTAAGAAGTCCGCGGAGAGAAAGAGAGGAGAAATAGCTGTAAAAATGCTTTGCATTCACAGAGTTGAAAAGATCAGCCATAGATAGAGAGGGGAAAAGAAATCAATAGTTAAAATTTAAAATAAGGCTCTATTTAACTTATAGCTCCTTTCTTTTCCTAACAGATCTTTACAGACCATTTTCATTGAAGAACCCCAATATTTGGATGAGGTTGAGCCATTTTTCATAGTCTTTGAAGTTGTCCCTCAATATCTCTTCTCTCCTGGCTCCCCAGGAGAAAGACTGCATTTCCAAGCTAGGTGTGGTCACGTGACTAAGTTCCGGCCATTGGGACATAAATGGAAGCATGACCTGTCAGTTTCCAAGAATCTTCCTTAAAAGACAGCAGATCTGTGCCTTTTCATCTCCTTATTTTTAATCACTTCCTCTCTCCTGTTGCCTTAAACATGGGTGTTGTGGTTGCCATCTTGGACCACGGGGCTAAAGGCCCCATTCTTTTTTTCTCTTCTTCTTCTTTTGGCCACGCTGCACGGCATGCAGGATCTTAGTTCCCCGACCAGGGATCGAACCTCTGCCCCCTGCAGTGGAAGCACAGAGTCTTAACCACTGGACCGCCAGAGAATTCCCTAAAGGCCCCATTCGAGGGCAGAGCATTGAGCTTGCGGATCCTAGATCCCTGAGGACTTCACGGAGCAGAGAAGTCACTCCAGCTCTGGCCTGAAGCCAAAGCCCATCTTCCCAGACGCAGTGCCCAAGGAGGGGACGACTGGCCTGGATACCCACCGGGGTGCTGTCTGAGATTCACCCAGAGACTGCGGCAGTCTCACAGAGGGCCGTCCCAGTTCCTAGGTACCACTTTGCAGGGGGGAGAAGTAAAATCCACATTGTCCTCTGCCTACGCCTCAGGCGGGAGAAATCTTAGAAGGAAGGTGCCCGAGCAGCCCTTCAGAGCAGCTTGTGAGACACTGGGCCTCGGCGCTGGCTGGCTGGCTGGCTGGCTGGCAGGAGGACAGATTCTGATCTCAGTTGTGCATAGCTAACAAGCGGTGACTTCACGTTGGCAAGGCGAGCCGATTTGAGTGCTTTCAAGGACACAATGTGTCCTGCTATCTGGAGGTGAAAATCAGAACTAAGCTGCTATATCTAGAGGCAAAGGAAAAGCTTTTGGAGGTTGATTCCACCCCTGTCCTGAAATGAAGGCTGCTCCTTGGCCACACCAGCCCTTCGCCCCGTATGAGCTTCTGCGTCATTTCCCCTTAGGATTCATCCAGTACATGCCACCTACTGCCTGATTCTGTGGTCATCTTTTGGGCAGGGTCATCCCTCCCATGACCCCATTATGAACTCCGGGAGAACAGGGAACCTGGTTTGTTCATTTTTGTAACTTCATGACATAGCCCCACGCCTGGCACGCAGCAAATGTGCCGATCCCCTGATGCCAGGCCAGCCTAACAAAGCCACATCTAGTCCATATCGAAGACCTGCCTCTTGTAACCCCGCAACGTTTCAGAGAGAACTTCCACCAGCCCACCTTGGTAAAAGATAGTGACGTCAGTTTTCCAACGACTAGCCTACTTTTCTCTGTCGCAGTTTAGAACCACTCCATGTCCTCTCAACATCAGTGTGACAGCCCAGCTGCCCACTGCCACCTACAACCTGGGCTGACATTCAGCCGCAAGGCACTGCTACGACAGCTGGACTGGTTGTTAAAATATTGAAATGCTTCTGTACCATATAGTAAAG
This sequence comes from Neophocaena asiaeorientalis asiaeorientalis, assembly GCF_003031525.2. NCBI lineage: Eukaryota > Metazoa > Chordata > Mammalia > Artiodactyla > Phocoenidae > Neophocaena > Neophocaena asiaeorientalis. Next base: position 950,575 of record NW_020174707.1, read on the forward strand.
AGCCACTGTCCCCAGCCCCCTGAATGTCCTCATCTGCCACCCTGACCACCCTCGGCTACTCCCCTGGAATCCTTAGATTCCACTCCAGAGCACAGAGGACCTCCAGGAACCCAAATCTCCAAGACAGTTCTGAGTCGTTGGTGCCCACATTCGAATCTCGCCCAGCCGTGGCAACTTCACCCTTCTCCTCCCCAGCTGAGTCCGGCAGCCTGTCCCCTCCCCTCGGGCGTTGATGTGCAATGACAGCAGCCCCTGGCAGATGTGTAGGCAAATGTGCCGACCACAGATTGGGAAGTGGAGCTGTCAGCTGTCCACCACGGGAGGAGAGGTGAAGTCACTCAACAGGGACAGGTGGGGATCAAATGCCCAGAGAGGGGACAGGAGGCCAAAGCCCGGTCTGTGAAGCCACTGAAAGCCAGGATGAGGCTGGGCAGGATGAGGCTGGAGCCTGACCTGAGCGGGATGCCTGAGAGAGACCAAGTTCTTGGGCAAGTGTGAGGTCAAGGCCAGCCAGGCAAAAGACAAGCTTATCTGGGCTACCAGCTCCCTCTCCCAAGCCTGGAAATGCCCATGAAATGAGAAGGTACCCTGTTTTCCAGAAGGCAACCAAAAACCCACGAGAAACTCCAGGAGAGCCTTGAAGACAGCCTTGAAGTGGTGTCTGTTGGGATGGTGGGTGGCCAGAAGCAGAATGAAGGAATAGGTAAGAAAGAAGCTTTTGAACTTTGGTTTTTGCATCATCTCATCCACCGAAGACCTTGGGACTGTCATTTCCTGCCCCTCCATGACAGAAATCAGTGGAACAATCAGGTGACACAAGCCCACTGGGTGAGGAGCTGATGCAAAAAGACACTGGGCGAAGCAGTAGCGCCCAGGACTGACGGGCTAGAATCTAGCAAGCCTGCCCCCTCCTCTGCTGCGGACATTTGAGGGCTGAAAGGAAAATCACCATCCGTAGGATTTGCCTGGTGACGTGGCTGCAAACTGGAGGGACCAAGACTGGTTCTGTGGTGCCAGGGACTCTGCCACTACCTGGGGTCTGGCTTTCGACCCTCCACCATGGCATGTGACCTCAAAGGGCAAAGCAATGAGGCCCCTGAGAAGAACGCCCGGCACAAAAGAAAGCCCTCAAACTGAACATCAGAACCAGCTGCAACGGACGTATGTGACCGGCACGGAAGGCCCAAGCATTTAAAATAAGCATGAGGACCCTCCTAGGAGGGAAGAGAAGACAGCAGTGACCTCAGACAAGAACAGAGGATCATTGAAAAATACCAAGTGGAAATCAGGAGAAAGAAAAGAAGAGATGAAATCAAGAGCACGCCGGGGGACTTCCCTGGTGGCACAGTGGTTAAGAATCTGCCTGCCAATGCAGAGGACATGGGTTCGAGCCCTGGTCCGGGAAGATCCCACATGCCGTGGAGCAACTAAGCCCGTGCGCCACAACTACTGAGCCTGCGCTCTAGAGCCCGCGAGCCACAGCTACTGAGCCCACGTGCCACAACTACTGAAGCCCGTGCGCCTAGAGCCCGTGCTCCGCAACAAGAAGAGTCACCGCAATGAGAAGCCCGCGCACCGCAACGAAGAGTAGCCCCCGCTCCCTGCAACTGGAGAGAAGCCGGCACACAGCAACGAAGACCCAACGCAGCCAAAAATAAATTTAAAATAAAAATAAATAAATAAATGAAG
>NW_020174707.1:952297-959088 GCF_003031525.2 Neophocaena asiaeorientalis asiaeorientalis
CACTGGGACAATTAGAGACCAAATTGACGAGCCTGTTCTTCGGATGCCATCCACGTCCCACGCATATCCCTCGGGTCCCTTTCTCATTTCTGTGCATGCCCAGAAACCCGCACCAGTGTCCCTTGGCTGGAGGACTGTCCTCCGGGTGCCAGACTTTCTTTGCCCGCACACACAGCCAGTACCTGGTACTGTGAATTCAGCCCTTAACCACTCATTGGAGGGAGAGGTAGTAAACACTCTGGCCGCCTTGTCCCAGACCAGGGCCAACTCTGAGGTGTGACCTCCCCTGTCTCCCAGAGGTCCCCTGTGGGACTCTGCATGGTAGCACACCCTCGCCTGGCACTTTCTCCTCCCCATCCCAGTTCGACACTCCCCAGTTTGTTTTCCCAGAAAGCAGGTCCTAACAAATCACTTTCACATACTGCCCTGGCTCAGGGGCTTGCTTCTGGGGTACCCACCCTAAGATGCAGGGCAGCTTTTCTCAGTGAACGACACTGCCGTCTCTCCCGCTGCCCAAGCCCAAGACCTTGGAAGCCAAGATCTTGCACCTTGGAAGCCACCTGCACGCCATGCTCTCCCTCACCCCCACATCCAATCCACCAGATTCCCTTGGCTCTAACCCCTGAATGTCTCTAGAATCTTCTCTCTCTCACAGTCATGTCCTGTGTGGACTACTGAAACAGCTCTTAGCAACTCATCCCTTCCTGTCTTGGCCCCTCCGATCCTTCCTCTAGGAAGTGGCTCCCTGTTGCCCTCAAGCTGAAGTCCAGTCTTAAGCGTGTTTGCAGGGCCTCTGCTGCCCTGGCCCCTCGTCTCTCACCGCTCACCACCTCCCCAGCCTCACTGAGCCCATCAACTCCATGTCTCACACAGGCTCTTCCTTCTGTCCCCAACAGCTGTCCGCCCTGCAGCCTGCTCTGAGCTTGCCCTCTTTCGGCTCTCCATCTAAATGCCCCTGACTCTGGAAGCCTTCCCCTCTCCCTCTCTAGCCCTGTCCAGTGCCCCTACCACTCTGGGATGGACACTTCATGTATTATCTGCTCCTTTTCCACAAGCGGCCCCCTCCCCATCCACAAGGTTTCCACGGACAGCACCGTATTCATCGTTCATAACCCCACCCCTTCCCTGAAGTTGATTGGACCAGAGCTGGATACCTGACCAAGCAAAGCCAATGAAACCCTTCCCCAGAATTTTTGGACCTGGAATGGAGAAAGGTGAGTAAATCTGACTGGGCGGCTGAAGCTGTGGGAGATAGTACCCCAAAGCATCGGACTTTATATTCTCTGTCACATGAAGAAAGCCAGTCTGCATGAGAGAGAAGAGAGTTACAAAAGAGCAGAGAGGAGATGGAGAGAAGAGGTTCCCGGGTTCCTAGTGTCCTGAGCCCAGACACATTGCTGCCTTGAGTTCTGTGACATGCCCGTTTCCCTGTAAATGATAGCGGAACTTGAACTCCATTTTCCTTTAAGCTAGTTTGAATTGAGTTTTGTCCCTTGCAACAAAAGAGCTGTAACTATTAAGCTAACGTCAGACTTCCCTGTGAGCGTTTGTCTAGTTGGCCCTCTTCTAGTCGGCGAGCTTCTGTCCCTATCTTCTTCCCTATGGAATGAGAGGACCAAGTGCAGTGCCTGGGCCATGGTAGGCGCTCAGCGTGCGTGTGGGCAACAGCATGGAGGTGGCAGCGGGTGTGGCGGCTGCTCATTGCTGCAAAACAGGTGCAGGCACAGACTGGTCATTTCATCCCTCCAGAGGCTACCCAATCTGGCAGCTCCTACATCCCTTCTTGTGCCCTGCAGGTGGGCAGTGGGGGAGGATGGGGCACACGCACTGGGACTCAGTCCAGTTCCGAGCTTTAGGAGTTCAAAGGGGGCTACTGACAGCTTGAGCGACACTCCTAAGTAGCTTTGGTCCTGTTGCAGGGACACACTGAGTTATGCCCCTGCAGGGGTCTGGCTGACCCTGACCATAGGCTCAGAAGTGAGTCTGCTGTTATTTCCCGAGCCCGATGACAAGGAATTACCACACGGAAACCCATTACCACATGGCTCCGGACATGGCCAGAGGAATGGGATCCTATTCCCACAGACCAGCATGCTGACATTCAAAAAGCCAAGGAATACATCCAGCTGGAATCAACCCCCAAACGTGTCTGAAAATGCCCGTGACATCCTTTAGAAATGTCAGCCCCTGGTCATCAGCGAGGGTGGGGAATGTTCTGTCACTCCTCGGGGACAGCACACCCCGGGAGTGGAAACACCTGCCCTTTTGCCTTTGGAGAGAGGGTATTTCCCAAAACGCATCCACAAAGGGCAAAGCGGGTCAGGTACCAAGGTTTAAATTAGGCATAATTACTCAGCCTCCCCACTGCAGGCTCTTCTTTTCTTTTTTTTTTTTTTTTAAGATCTACAAAGGCTTCTGGAAGCCAAGCAGACCTGTGACTTTCCCTTTCTTTGTTTATTTTCCTCTTATCTGTTATATTATTATTACACACTTTAAGGATATTTTACATTAATTTGTGAATATGTGTTATCATACCAGCATGGGGACTTATTTATACAATGCAGAGTCTCCACCCATCTCAGTCCCCTGTCCACGCGGTGCTCCCCCACCTTCATGCTATTCCTTTCTTGTTTCTCTTTCCAGAGTTAATTTATGCAAATATAAGCAAACACACATACATATATTCTTATTTCTCTCCTCTATTTACATAAAAGGTAGCGTTCCGTACACACTGCCCTGCACCTGGCTTTTTCCACTTCATCTACCTTCAGGATTTTCCCAATCGTATACAGGGGGATTTTTCATTCTTTGTTCAGCTAGATTATTCCGGCGCGTGGATGCCATAGTTTATTTAGCCCATCCTCTACTGATGGCCATTTTGGTTGTCTCTATCACAAGCAATGCTGCAGTAAGTAACCATGCGCAAATGTCATTGCACACGCGTGGAGGATTGAATACATATGTCATTGCATCGATGACCCCAAGCCTTTACCTCTTCCTGTGTCCCTGCCCTTTGACCCTTGACTTTGCTGCTTCGCTCGCGAAAGAGGCACAGTGCCTTTCATCGACCCTTAAATCTGGACTTCACCCTGTAACTTGTTTAGCAGACTTGATGCATACTTAAAGCAGACTTTAAGACATACTTGCAGTTTTAGTTTCCTCTTTCGTTTCCCTGAAATTGCCATGAAACATGCCCAGGCCCGCTTGAGAACAAGCTCAGGATAGCCTGCTGGAGGATGAGAGCGTTGCAGGACGCACGGCCCAGTGGCCCAACTGAGGCTGTCCTAGACAAGCCAGCCCCTAGCCAATCTGCCAGCTGACCACAGATACAGGAGTGAACTCAGCCAAGATTAGCTGAGTCTAACTCAGATCAGCAGAACCACCCCCACCAACCAACTAGTGAGAAATAATTAAGAGTTGTGGGGAGGTTTGTCATGAAGCAATAGCTAGGTGATACATCATACAATATAGGTGCAAGTAAGATAAATTCCCAGAAGTGGAATTGCTGGATCATAGCGTAGGATGCATTTGAAATTTTGACAGCTATTGCCAATTTCTCTGCATAAAGATTAAACTAATTTACACTCCCACAACAATGTATGAGAGCACTTGTTTGTAAACAGCCTCACCTTCGTGGTATGTTGTCAGTTTTTCAGATTTTTGTCAATCCGGTAGATGAAAAAGAACACCTCTGTGTCGTTTGTTTGTTTTTTTTTAAGACTTATTTATTTATTTAATTTATTTTTTGGCCACGTCGGGTCTTAGTTGCGGCACAAGGGATCTTTGCTGAGGCGTGCGGGGCTCTTCATTGTGGTGCGCAGGCTTCTCTCTACTTGTGGGTTGCGGGTTTTCTCTTCTCTAGTTGTGGCATGCAGGCTCCAGGGCACGTGGGCTCTGTAGTTGTGGCATGCGGGCTTAGCTGCCCTGCGGCCTGTGGATCTCAGTTCCCTGACCAGGGCTCGAACCCCCGTCCCCTGCATTGCAAGGTGGATTCTTTACCACTGGACCACCAGGGAAGTCCCCCTCTGTGTAGTTTTATTTGCATTTTCTTATCGTAAGCATGAAGCAACACTTCATATGTTTAAAAGCCATTAGATCTCCTTTTCAGTAAACTGTGTTCATCGTTTGCACATTTTTCCTATTGGATCACTATTTTTCTTACTGATTTCTAGGAACTCTTTATATATTGGTGAGATTAGCCTTTTGCCTGTGACCACCCTTCCGTGAAACCACACACTCCAGATGAGAAGCTTAAGGGCAGGCAAAGCGGGTAAACACAGAAAGCAGAGCTTGAGCGGAAGGTAACTTTTCCTCAAACAATCGGCAATTAGGTATTGAGCCCTTTTTTGTTCAGGGCTCTGGGTTACGCATCCCAGCATACTCAGAAAAAAATTGACATGGTACATAAGGAATGTTCTATAGATGGCTATGGTTAAATCCCCACATATATCTACCCATAGTCCCTGCCTAAGGAGTGGGCAAGGGGACCATATATATTCCTCATGGCCCAACCTCCCTGACCACTGCTGACTGGCCAGAGCGATACGCCCGATCTAGGGCAGAACCAATTCGATTCTCTTTTGAGGTTTTGAACTCAGAGACATAAAATCGGTCAGAGAATGGTGGGCCCTGGAGCTATCACGTCACTTTGCAGAGATGGCGCTGCCATTTGGGGTAGCCATATGGAGCCATGTACAATCAGACAAATGAAGCGAGGAAGAGCCAGCGCGCAGACAGAACACGGCCGTCACCTAGAGACCGGCAGGGAGCAGCGGCCACAGGCCCCAGCCTGAGGGAGAAACAGACAGACTGCCACCTCATTTCCAGCTCTTCCAGGCTCAGCTCCTATCTCCTTGGTCTCCAAGAGTTTTCCTGTAGTTGGGCTCTATAAGAGCCCTTCTTTGTATCTTGTTACTAAACCTCCTATTTCCTTGAACTAATTTAAGTAGCGTTATTATTCTTGGTATCAGGAGTGTTTTAAGACAAGGAATTTTCATATCAGCTGAAAAAAAAGAATAGAGCATTTTCATCTCGTATGGCATAGTTCTGCTTTAAAGAGTTTCGTGGTTGCCATCGCTTCTCATTTCATAGCGGGAGAACCTGGGGGCTTGGCCAAGGTCACCCTGACCACAAAAGGCAGAGTCCAGACATGAGGGGAGGCGTCTGCTGCCACGTGGGCCTTCCCCCCAGCCCCACCTTGCTGCTTCCAGGCATTATACAAGCACATGCTAAACCTGGGGGCTAAGGCTCTAGGTTAGGGACAGTTCCCAGGAGAGGGCGATCGATACAGGCTAGCATCGCCAGGGATGTGGCCAGGCCCTGAGGACCTCTCCGGCTTCCACTCCACCCCTCACCCCGGGTTACTCAGGGACACTTCCCACGCTCACCCGTGCTTATTATGTGTGTGGCACCCTGCCTGGGAGGAGGGCTGGTTCTCTAAAGGAAAATCAGAGTACCGGTCCCCCAAAGAGATATGCTGGCCTGCAGGGCTGCTCACACAGCCCCCACAGAGGACCGCCATCTCTGCAGGGACACGGGTGGCCATGCACTTCACGCAGGGACCACTCTTCCCACCCACCCGTCATCCCTCACCATATTTCACATCAGAAGTGGGGAAAAGAGGCACCTGAGCCCAGTGGCCAGCCACTGCCCCCTCCTATCCCTACCTTCTCTCTCCCAGCGATGAGCAGAGCGGCCCGGAGGTGCGAAGTTTTCCTCTCACGTAGGATCCCAACGTTCAGGTGGGGTGGGCTAGGCTAGGGGGTGGGAGGGGAGAGACGACAAGCAGGCTGGAACAGCCTCCCACCCCCGGGACTCCCCAACTCCCACCCCACCCCCGAGGGGACTTGCAGACCCCCTACTATGGGGGGTAAATGGGTCCCCAGCAAGGAATCCACGTTGTCCCTCTGTCCACAGACACATCAAAGAAAAGAATGAGCTCACGCAGTCTCGCCTAAGCACCCCCTATATACAAGACATCCTGCATGATGCTGGCATCGGTTCTAGAGCCTTCTGGGTGCATTCTCTAACAGGGGGAGGGAACAGGGCTGGGGCCTGGGGGGAAAGGAGCAGGAAATTAACCTTCTGCCAAGTAGGACGGAAATTGAATTTCTTCCCCTCCCCCTTCTTCTGCCTCTCTCACCACCCCTCCCGGACGACTCACTTTTTCTCTCTCTCCAGTTACAGTTTTAAGCGTTTAGGGTGTTGTTGTTTTAGTTTTAAATTTTGTTAGGCTCAATTTATGCCACTTAGTAAAACCTCTTTTCCAAATGAAGCCAAATTAGAACTAAAACACTGTAAGCAATAAAATGTGGGCATTTCATTTGGGCTGGCTTGGCTTTTTGATTATTTGCGTAAATGAGGTCGAGAGAAGAATTCAGGAGTCTGTCTCAGGCCTGGGCGAGGGGAGAGATTCTCTTGGGTCCCTCGGAGGTCTGTAGGTGGCCGGGGCCAGCCTGTGCCCTGGTCCTCAGGTCGCCCCTCTTGTGCAGCTGCGTGAATAGCGAGCCTCAAAGCAGGTCACTCCATTCTTTGGCAATGCCCTCCCATCCCTCACTTCTCCCCTAATGGTCGGGACCACTTCCTGCTAGCCAACCGCACCCTGGCAGGCCCCGGGCAAGCTGGTGGCCGCCACTCACTGCCACCGCATAGTGTACAAGAAATGGATGGTGAATTTAATCCAACTGGCTGTAACTGGGGGACGGGGGTAGGGGGGCACAGTCTGGAAGCATCTCCTCCCACACCCTTGCCAAGCAACGCCTAAAAATACACCTTTGGTTTCAATGACTGTG